>NC_057803.1:130579486-130948854 GCF_018294505.1 Triticum aestivum | reverse complement strand
AGCATAGCGTCCGTGACGAATGGCTCGCCAGAAACCTCGGCCAAAATAAGCCGAGAACGATGGCCGCATTAACAAACCTCATGACCCGCTCTTGCGTGGGTGAGGACAGCTGGCTAGCCAGATGCAGCACCAGCGACCCTAGTACATCTGAAGTTAGAGATGGAAACGGGAAATCACGGTGCAACAGCAATAACAAACGCCGCAATAAAGAAGACAACACGAAGGGCACGACAGTAAATGTCGGATTCAAAAGCTCTCGGCCAGGTCAAAAGTCGCCCCCTAAAGGCACCAGGGATGAACTGTCCAGCCTCAACAAAATTCTGGACCAAGTATGTCAGATCCATAGTACCCCTGGTAAACCTGCTAATCATACCCACAGAGAATGTTGGGTCTTCAAGCAGTCCGGCAAGCTCAACGCCGTACACAAGGGGGAGGATACACCAAGTGAAGACGAGGACGGGCCTCCCAAGCAAGACACGGGGGAACAAATGAAATTTCCACCAGAAGTCAAAACAGTAAACGTGTTACACTAGATCAAAGGAAAAAACAACGCGGCACTCCCAGGAAAATATACACAAGTGCCTGTCACCGTGAAGTCCTGCCACTGGTTGTCCCAACCGATCACTTTCGACCATCGCGATTACTCAGCAAGTATCCGACACGCAGGATGGGCTGCCCTGGTATTAGACCCAGTAATTGGCGGATATCACTTCACACGAGTCTTGATGGACGGCGGCAGCAGCCTAAACCTAATATATCAGGATACAATCCATGGGATGGGGTTAGACCCAACACAAATTCGCCATAGCAATACTACCTTTAAAGGAGTAACGCCAGGCCTAGGGGCTCGTTGTACGGGCTCCCTCCTACTACAAGTTATATTCGGCTCCCCCGATGACTTCTGTCGCGAGCATTTAACCTTCCACATCGCTCCATTTCAAAGTGGCTATCAAGCACTGCTCGGACGCGAAGCTTTCGCTCGCTTTAATGCAATACCACACTACGCCTCCCTCACAATCAAGATGCCCGGTCCACGTGGCATCATTTCAGTGCACGGAAATATCAAGCGATCTCTGCACGCCGAAGAGAGTGAGGCTGCCTTGGCAGCCGCACACTAAAGGCGCCCGAACCAGCGAAAGCATCCAATAGGTCGTCAAGACCTCAGACACAACTAATCGAGTCCGGCGCCGCTACTTATACCGAGTAAATGGTCACACCCCTATTTGTCAATACAAGGGGCTCAACGCGTGCAGACAAGTGGCAATTTCTTCTCATCTTGAATTATACATGGTTTCTTTAAAAAACTATCTTTTCGCATGAGAACTTTTTCACCTAAATTCCTCTCTTTTACAGACGATCATCGTGCTACACCCGTCGAGGATAAGGCACAACGGAGACACAGGCGCAGACGTGCAGCAGGGACCCGCTCCAAGGATTCTTTTTAGATTAAGACCTTGCATAAACCTTTTTTACTGTCTCTTGTTGATACATATCAACCATTGAGAAGGATGCTGACGTCTTGGCATGTGGCCACGCCAGAACAATGCACGTACCTAGACACAAGGAAATTCTTACAAAGGCCATTATTTAGGCCCGATTTATACCACTAAGACCGAATACCTTAGGGGGTGTTCGGCGTCGCGAGTTTGGCCTTATATGCACCAGCTCTGAATCATTGTCTTTGGTCAAATGTTGGGTTTGCCCGGCTCCTGTGTTTTGGTGCCTTACGTTCCGCTTTACCGGCTAAGGTAGCACCAGGAGAACTACTGCGATTGTGCCCTGGTTCATCCGGACGAGCAGCTCAGTAGAGAAAGCCGAAAACTGACTATCATGATATAGCGTGAGACTGGTCAACCAATCGATGACCTGTTGGAATGTTAGAATTCCTCCGCCTTAACGAAGGGCCGTTTCCCGGCCAGGCATGTACGCACCCCTGGATCGGGAGAGTGCGGAGCCACCAGGGGCTATTTAGTAGCCCCACTGTCAAACTCCTATGAATAAGTGAAAGTGCTAAAGCATTATAGTTCGGTTGCCTCGCTCGCTCCGCTATCACCTCCTTAATAGGACCAAGACATTGGGTTAAGTGTGAACGCGTGTTTTTGCGAGCACCTCCGCATTATATGCGTGAGGGTTGAAGCCGACGGCTGCAATCTTTCAGGTTATACACATGTATACATAAACGGCCGCCCAGGATGCATCACATTACTTTCAGGCAAAACTATAAAAATAGCCTTATAAAAATTATAAAAGCATTTCGCTTACAATGTGATTACATATCACTCAAACATAATATTTTTTGAGCACTGGGTCTCTATCAAACAAGCACCCTCAAGAACTTCTTCAAAGTAGTGCTCAGCAGCCATTCGGCGTATGGCCGAATCCTGCACTGCAACAGTGGTAACATCCATCTCCGCCCAGTATGCTTTAACACGGGCAAAGGCCATCTGTGAGCCCTCTATGCACGCCAACCTCTTCATCGCATTAATGCGCGGCACCACGTCAAGGAACTGCTGCACCAAGCTGAAATAGCTATTCGGTTTTGGCCTTTCTGGCCATAGCTGATCCACAACAGACCTCATGGAGAGTCCGGACAACCTATTCAGTTCGGCCCATTCGGCTAATTGGTTAGTCAATGAAAGCGGACGCCCGGGAGAATGGAATTGTGTCCAAAACAACTGGTCCACTTCACGGTCCGTCTGACCCTAGAAGTACTTGGCTGCATCGGCAGCGCTCGCCGCCAAATCCATATACACATCCTCCGAACTCCACAGCCAATCCTGAGGGGCATACCATGGATCTCTGAACTTCCTCCGCAACATAAAGGATTTCCCAGCTACAATATCCCCGGCTTCCCGTAGCTCCTCCGTCTTTGCCCTCATAGCAGAGCGGGTGTCTTTTCTCGTCGCAGAAGCCTTCTCAAGGTCCGATGACTTCGCTAGCTTTTCCTTTTCAAGAACCCGGCAATGGTCGGTGGCGGCTTTTAATTCTATGGCCATCTTGGCCATCTTATCTTGGCTCTCGCCATGCGCGGCCTTCTCGGCTTTCAACTCTTCGGCAGCCTTCAAAGCAGCCGCATTACCAAACCTCGCTTGTTCCTTGGCTCGGGCAAGTTCTGCCCGCAAGGCTTCAACAGTGGCAGCTCCATCTGTAGTCACAACACATTAAAGATACTGGCATCATGCTGCTCTTACTATGTGGCATTTACCAGACAATGACACTTACCCTGTGCCTCGTCAAGCCTTTTGTTAACAAGCTCGATGTCAGCGTTTGCCGCATCCAACTGCCGTTTTAAATGGGGAAACTCGCTAGTCCGGCTAGCCACCTGAGCTTCCATAACCTGCACATAGAGGCCGTATGGTTACTACCTGGGATTATGATCCTCTGTTCGTCGTCGTTTCCGACGACAACCAGAGTCTTAGGGGCTACTATCTACACAGGGCACACCTAGCATGTGCAGGACTATCATACATTATTTTACGTACCTCAAAGCTTGTAAGTAGACTCATAAAAGCTTTATGCAATCCGCTTTCGGCGGACAAGATTCTCTCCATCACCGTATTCATCATCATACGGTGTTCATCTAAGATGGCCGCTCACCCCACCAACTCCCTCAGAACATCCGATCGCACACCAGACGGTGCCGGACTCTTTTGTCTGCTCTCTTCGGGAGCCGGACACAGGGAGCTTCGGGGGTCAATGGGATTGTCCTCTGGCCTCACCGGACTCGGAGAGGCCCTCCGCAACGACAGTTTGGGGTCGCCCGCTTCCGGAGCGGAGGAGTCCGGAGGAGGCGTTTCGCTCTCCATCATCTCTGGAAGAAGATCCCCCGAAGACGAGCTCATTTGAGAGGGGCTAAGGCCCAAACTGCAAAGATATATGCGGTGGTTATTTTCTTAGAAGAAAAAGATGGCATACCTGTGCTATTAAAGTATTTCGGGTCACTTACGACTCGCTGGAGACTTGATCCCCCCGCGGACTTTGTGCGGCAAAAGCACCCCCCAAGGTAGGACCCCCTGGGGGAGACTTCTTCTCCCGTTTGGAAGCTTTGGCTTCCGAATCCCCGGGCACAGTCCTTTTCCTCCTCCGTTCGTCTTCCATCATGGAGACGCTTGCTCCCTCGGTTAGAATGGGCAGCGTTGGGGGCCCGCGTCCGCCCATATTATCCTCCCTAGTATCTTCCTTCAAGGGCTCCGGGCAAGGTGCGACCTGGAGCATCTTTTCCAATACCGGATTGTCCAAACCCTCAGGGAGGGGGGCCGAACACCGGATCAACTTCGCCTTTGTTAGCCAGTCCTGGTCAAAAAAGCAAACTCTTAGAAACTTCGTACCAAATGCGAGACAGTATGTTCGGCCGGAAGATCCCTTACCTGTTCGGCGGCGTGGTTACAGCTCAGGCCCACGTCCTTGGTGATTTCCGGACACTCTACCTAAGGTCCAAAGAATGACTTGTACATCTCCTCGTGCGTCAGGCCGAGGAAATTTTGAATGACACGTGGTCCCTCGGGATTGAACTCCCACAAGCGAAGGGGCCGGCGTTTGCAAGGCTGGACTTGATGAACCAGCATGACTTGTATTACCGCGACCAAACTAAAATCTCCATTGAAGAGATCTCGAATGCGGCTTCGCAGCATATGCACGTCCTTGGCTGGACCCCAGCTCAGTCCTCTGCTAATCCATGACATCAGTTGTGGTGGAGGGCCCGAGCGGAAAACAGGGGCGGCCGCCCACTTGGCACTTCTAGGAGCCGTGATGTAAAACCACTCCTGTTGCCACAATTCAGGCACCTCTGGAATGGAACCTTTGGGCCATGGAGCTCCCATCATCTTGCGTATTGAGGCACCCCCACTCGCTGCATGTTGCCCCTTGATCATCTTCAGCTTTACTTCAAAGGTCTTGAGCCATAGGCCAAAGTGAGGGGTAACCCAGAGGAAAGCCTCACACACGACAATAAATGTTGTGATATGTAGAAAGGAGTCCGGGGCTAGATCATGGAAATCTAGCCCGTAATAAAACATCAAACCCCTGACAAAAGGATCCAGAGCAAGGCCTAGACCTCGAAGGAAGTGGGAGACGAACACGAAGATCTCGTTGGGTTCGAGGGAGGGGACGGCCTGCCTCGGGCAGGCAGCCGATGCGGAATCTCGGCGGTCAGATATCTGGCCCCCCTCAACTTTTTGATGTCTTCTTCCGTGACGGAGGAAGGCATCCATCGGCCTTGAAGGCTAGATCCGGACATGATTGAGGGGGTGTTCGGATAGCCAGACTATATCTTCAGCCGGACTCCTGGACTATGAAGATACAAGATTGAAGAATTCGTCCCGTGTCCGGGAGGGACTTTCCTTGGCGTGGAAGGCAAGCTTGGCGATACGGATATGTAGATCTCCTACCATTGTAACCGACTTTGTGTAACCCTAACCCTCTCCGGTGTCTATATAAGCCGGAGGGTTTTAGTCCGTAGGACAACATACACAACAACAATCATACCATAGGCTAGTCTTCTAGGGTTTAGCCTCTTTGATCTCGTGGTAGATCTACTCTTGTACTACCGATATCATCAATATTAATCAAGCAGGACGTAGGGTTTTACCTCCATCGAGAGGGCTCGAACCTGGGTAAAACTTCGTGTCCCCTGCCTCCTGTTACCATCCGGCCTAGACGCACAGTTTGGGACCCCCTACCTGAGATCCGCCGGTTTTGACACCGACAACCGGCTTGACACCTTGTTCTCCGTCGTACCGTCGTTGTCGTCTCGCCAACTATTGTTTCTACAACTATTGCTAGTGCGTAGTGATAAGGTAAAGCAATTACACAGCGATTGCATTTCATACAATAAAGCGACAACCATAAGGCTCCTGCCAGTTGCCCATAACTTTTACAAAACATGATCATCTCATACAACAATTTATATCTCATCACGTCTTGACCATATCACATCACAAAATGCCCTGCAAAAACAAGTTAGACATCCTATACTTTGTTGTTCCAAGTTTTACGTGGCTACTACGGGCTTCTAGCAACAACCGTTCTTACCTATGCATCAAAACCACAACGATTTTTCGTCAAGTGTGTTGTTTTGACCTTCAACAAGGACCAGCTGTAGTCAAACTCGATTCAACTAAAGTTGGAGAAACAGACACCTTCCAGCCACCTGTGTGCAAAGCATGTCGGGGTTGTGCAGCGACACATGCCAAGGGATGGCTAATCATGGAGAGGTACAAGAGTACGTCGTCGGGCTCTAGAAGCGGGAGTTAGCGAGACCACATACGCCTGCGAATCTTACCTAGGTTCGGGGCTCTCCAAGGAGATAACACCCCTAGTCCTGCTCTGCGGGGTCTCCGCATGATCACTATCTCAACAAGGTAGCTACAAGCTTGCTCCTTCAGTTGTTTGGCTATAGGAGGAAGAAGAACAAGGCTAGCCCTACTTCCCTCTCTCTATGTGGGTGTGTGTCTTCTAAGGTTCTGAACCCTTCGCACGGGTGACCTGGGGGGTTTATATAGGCCTACCCCCAGGGGTACAATGGTAATCCGGCCAGGTGTAGGACTCGGCCGTCAGTGTCTCTAGACGCTGGCTTCTCCGCTAGCTGCTGGGGCTTGCCACCTGGTGGGTCCCGTCAGCTGTCGTGTACCCGGCCGACAGGCCGTGCTTGCCGCTAGCGGGTCTGGTTGATCATTCTGCACTGTAGCCTTGCTACTGATGATGGATGCTTTGTCGGGGGAAGCATGGCTATAGTTCCGCCGCCCGGTGGGCGTTCACTGTAGCCACTCCCCGTCTCTTCTGGTTAATGGCGCACGGACTTTAACGGGGGGGGCCGCCTGGTAGCTAGGAGGCGGCCTACCCCCGTTGCCGCCTGCTAGGGATTCGCCGCCTTCTAGGGCTTGCCGACAGGTAGGCCCCGCCGCCTGCTGACCATACCGACAGGGCGTCGTGGGAGCATAGCTCCCTAGGTAGTAGGTGATGTCATGGGCTGCGTGGCTACAGTACCCCACCAGGCGAGGGGCGTCCGCCGTGTACACCCGTACTGTAGCCACGCTCAACCCTCGATTCGGGGGTGGCAGGTTGCACTGTAACCATGCCTCGTCCCGTCATAGTTATGTGGGTGCAAACTTTGAGGGAAGGAGGGTTCTCCTACTAGGAGCCGGCCGCCTCATTGCCGCCTTCTGTATTCTGCCACCTTCTAGCCGTCGGCCTCCTAGACCAGCCGGCCCAAGAAGCCGATCGTTCGTCCAAGATGTGTGAGGGGCGCAGTTGGCCTCGATGTCTTGAAATACCATGGGGGGCTGATGAGGCTACCCGTGGTCATTTACTCGACAGTAGTCCCTGAAGTTGTTGGGCACCGTGGCTGAAGAGGCAAGGAGCCTCAGCAGCTTCCTACTCTGAGTTGCCTAGTAGCTTTGCTTCGTCCATCTTCTGGAGGCTCCGACAGCTAGGAGCCGGCCATGGCCAGGCTGGCCTCTTAGTGATTCGAAACATCTTGGTGGGGGACGAGTGGCACGCCAGCCGGATGACTGGTTTGCTGCCCGTTGCTCACCCGCCACGTGGCACCAATAGGCCAGGCGGGCCTGCCAGCCCACGCGCGCGACAGGACATCGCCGTAGGCCGGGGCCCGCCACTACAAGGCCTCGGCACGCGCGTGGATCCAATGCGGCCGAGGCGGGCGGTTGGGCTTCTGTGGCGCATTAACCGCACGTCATCAAGGCGCGGAAGGTGCGGGGTCGTGGGGAGAGTGGGCGCGGTTAATCCCTCAACCCCCCACGTCTCGCCCCCTCAGCTCCGCCGCCAGGGGATATAAGTAGGGGGAGGATGGGGCGGCAGACGCACGTGTGCCCTCCTCCCCTTTGTCTTTGCCTTTCTCTTTCTCTTCTCCTTGCTGCCGCCGCACCCCTTCCTCTTGCTGAGGTGCTACAACAGCTTGCCGTCGCCGGGCCTCCTCGCACCATGGCCTCCTCGCTCCGCCGCGGATTCACCCACTCGTCGCCGCACTATGCTCCCGTTGAGCATCCATATCCATGGCGCGAGAATGGGCTGGCGATTGGGATGGCTCCGACGTCCATGAAGACCACCTCACTTTTCTTCGCCAGACGTGGCAGCTGCCTCACGAGACGCAGGCAAAGGTGATTCTTCCTCCTGAGGCAGAGATCTCGCTGATGCCGAAGGACAGCGACCACATCGTCTTCTGGTCGCACTTTCTTCGCGGCTTCGGACTACCCGCGAGCCGCTCCTTCCTCACCTTCTACAAAGTCCAGCCGCAACACCTCACGCCGAATACGGTGGTGCTGCTAGCCGCCTTCGTCACCCTTTGTGATGGCTACCTCGGCACACTCCCCACCCTTGAGCTCTGGGGGGACTTCTTCTACCTCAAGCTCGGTAACGCCGCCAAGACCGAGGCGGCCCAGGGCGGAGCCTACATCCTAGTGCGGTGTTCGGGTTCCGGGGTCCTCTTCCCGGCCCTTGCCTTGCTGTAGTAGGCCAAGCTGTGGCAGAGATCTTATTTCTACGCCAAGAACATCCATCCAGCAATGGACTACGTCAACCTGCCGGCTGATGCAAACGGCCCGTCGGTCGAGCCCCGCACCAACTAAGAATTTCGGCCGAAGAACCTATCGCCTGCCTCCTCCGCCGCTCTTGCCCGGCTTCAGGCGATGACAGAGTCGAAGGGGCTCAAGGCCTCGGATCTGCTGACTGCCTTCATGGCGCGCCGAGTGCTTACCCTCCAAGCCCGACCCCACATCATCAGCCGTATGAGCGGGCACCGGGACCCATGCCAGATGTGCACCAAGGATTTGCTGAACATGGAGGTGGTTCGGCTGGTGAATTACTTCTCCAACTGCAAGCTCTCGGAGAAAGAGTGGTGGTTTGGCAAGCCACCGTATAGCCATGCATACCCGCCGCCTGCGGTGAGTCTTTTAATTCTTTTTCCCTTCATTTGTCCAGGTTCTTTTTTTTGCCGCCTGACCAGTCGGCCATGGCGCAGATCATCTTGACCAGTCGGCAGCCGACGCCCTGGAGCCAGGTCATCAGTACCTGTCAGACCGGTCGCTGAGCGACGTGGACGACCCTGACTTTGGGCGGCCGCCATGGAAGAGGACGACGCCACAGGCGGTGGTGGTGATGGAGCAGGCAGCTCCTCAGGAGGCGGCCTTGGGGATTGGCCGGACGACGACAACAAGGACAACGCGCCGCGACACAGCCGCGACACCGACAGGGCGGGCGCGAGTTGTTTGGCCGCAACAAATGTGGTAGGCGGTGCACCGAAGCGCCAAGCCAACATCGGTTTATATGACAGCCGGCCCAAGAAGCCCAAGAACTCAGCCGTCGTGACCAAGCGGCAGGAGGCCGCCGCGAAGGCGGCCCAATTCAAAAAGGCCCTAAGGTGGCTCCCACTTTTTTACGGGTAAGTGTCTTGATACTTTTTGCATTTCTACCTTGTGTTTCCTTTTCTTCTCCTTGCAGACTTCTTATCTCTCGCGGGCCCAATCAGGCTCGGTGATTGGGACAGGGATACGTCAACGTATCTACTTTTCCAAACACTATTGCCCTTGTTTTGGACTCTAACTAGCATGATTTGAATGGAACTAACCCGGACTGACGATGTCTTCAGCAGAATTGCCATGGTGTTATTTTTGTGAAGAAATAAAAGTTCTGGGAATGACCTAAAAATCAACAAAGAATATTTTTGAAATATATAAAAAATACTGGCAAAAGAATCAAGGCCAGGGGGGCCACACCCTGTCCACGAGGGTGGGGGCGCGCCCCCTGCCTCGTGGGCCCCCTGGTGCTCCACCGACCTCAACTCCAACTCTATATATTCACGTTCGGGGAGAAAAAAAATCAGAAGAAGGATTCATCGCGTGTTATGATATGGAGCCGCCGCCAAGCCCTAATCTCTCTTGGGAGGGCTGATCCGGAGTCCGTTCGGGGCTCCGGAGAGGGGAATCTGTTGCCATCGTCATCATCAACCTTCCTCCATCACCAATTTCATGATGCTCACCGCCGTGCGTGAGTAATTCCATCGTAGGCTTGTTGGATGGTGATGGCTTGGATGAGATTTATCATGTAATCGAGTTAGTTCTGTTAGGGTTTGATCCCTAGTATCAATTATGTTCTGAGATTGATGTTGCTATGACTTCACTATGCTTAATGCTTGTCACTAGGGCCTGAGTGCCATGATTTCAGATCTGAACCCATTATGTTTTCATGAATATAAGTGTTAATGCTTTGGTCCGGTACTCTATTAAAAGGAGGCCTTAATATCCCTTAGTTTCCAATAGGACCCCTCTACCACGGGAGGGTAGGACACAAAATGTCATGCAAGTTCTTTTCCATAAGTACGTATGACTATATTCGGAATACATGCCTACATTACATTGATGAACTGGAGCTAGTTCTGTGTCACCCTATGTTGTAACTGTTGCATGAGGAATCGCATCTGACATATTATCCATCACTGATCCATTGCCTACGAGCTTTTTACATATTCATCTTTGCTTAGTTACTTTTCTATTGCCTCTGTTACAACCACTACAAAACTGCTACTGTTACTTTTGCTACCATTACCGCTACTATCATAGTACTTTGCTACTAAATACTTTGCTACAGATATTAAGTCTTTCAGGTGCGGTTGAATTGACAACTCAACTGCTAATACTTGAGAATATTCTTTGGCTCCCCTTGTGTCGAATCAATAAATTTGGGTTGAATACTGTACCCTCGAAAACTGTTGCGATCCCTTATACTTGTGGGTTATCCAGACTATTTTCTAGCGCCGTTGCCGGGGAGCATAGCTCTATTCTTTGAGTCACTTGGGATTTATATCTGCTGATCACTATGAGGAACTTGAAAGATGAAAGAACCAAGATTTCTCCCTCAACTATGAGGGGAGGTAAGGAACTGCCATCTAGATCTGCACTTGATTCACCTTCTGTTATGAGTAAACTTGCGAGACCTAAACCTGCTTCTGCTATTAATTCTGATATGTCGCATGTTATTGATGATGCCACTTCAGCTTTGCATGATACTTATGATGAAACTACTTCTATGCTTGATAATACTGTGCCACTAGGTGAATTTCTTGATGAACAACTTGCTAGGGTTAGAGAGAATGAAATTATTGAAACTGATAATATTGATGAGAGTGATGATGAAGGTTCTCCTCCTAGATATGAATTGCCTGTTGTGCCTGAGGGTTATGTTATGGATGAATAAACTGCTAGAGACTTTTTAGCTTGCAATGATAGATATGATCTTAAGAAATTATTAGCTAAGCTGAAAGAAAAATCGTTGAATGCTTGAATGAAATATGACCTTGCTTTTGCTACTTCACCTATCTGTATTTCCGATAAGGATTATGATTTCTCTGTCGACCCTGAGTTAATTACTTTGGTTGAATTTGATCCTTTCCATGGTTATGAAACTGAAACTGTTGTGGCACATCTTACTAAATTGAATGATATAGCCACCATGTTCACTAATGATGAGAAAACTCGCTATTACTTTATACTTAAGTTGTTTCCGTTATCATTAAAGGGTGATGCTAAAACATGGTTTAATTCTCTTGATCCTGGTTGTGTGCGTAGTCCCCAGGATATGATTTATTACTTCTCTGCTAAATATTTCCCCGCTCATAATAAATAAGCTGCATTAAGGGAAATATATAATTTTGTGCAAATTGAAGAAGAGAGTCTCCCACAAGCTTGGGGGAGGCTTCTCCAATTACTTAATGCTTTGCCTCATCATCCTCTCAAGAAAAATGAAATACTTGATATCTTTCTAATGGACTAATTGATGCTTCCAGAGACCACCTGGATAGTTGTGTTGGTTGTGTTTTCAGGGAAAGAACTGTTGATCAAGCTGAATGCTATTGAATAATATGCTGAGTAATGAAAATGATTCGACACTTCCTGAACCAACTCCGAAGAAAAGGGGTATCCTATTTCTCAATCCTGAATATATGCAAGAGGCAAAAAAAAATTATGAAAGAAGAAGGTATTAAAGCTGAAGATGTTAAGAATTTACAACCTATTGAAGAAATACATGGTATTGATAACCCGGCATAGGTAGTAAAAGGTAAATTCTCTATATAGATTTGATGAAGGTGATATCCCTCGTTATAAGTCTGCTAGCCAATGCTGAGATGAGTTTGATAATTTTATGGTTAAATAAGAAAACTTCGATGCTTATGTTGGTAGACAATTGAAACGCAATGCTTATATGATTGAACACTTGAGTGATTATATGTCTAGAGTTAAAGGTGAACTTAAACTTATTAGTAAACATGCTTCTATGGTTACCACTCAAGTAGAACAAGTACTTAAAGCTCAGAATGATTTGCTCAATGAATTAAATAATAAGAAAAATGATAATGTCGTTAGAGTTGTGACTAGAGGGGGTAAAATGACTCAGGATCCTTTGTATCCTGAGGGCCACCCTAAGAGGATTGAGCAAGATTCTCAGAGAATTGATGTTGATGCACCTAGTTCTTCTAAAAATAAGAAAAAAGAAATATGATAGGACTTTGCATGCTTCTAGTGAACCTGTTGTTGACACACCTAAGAATCCCAATGAGATTTATATTTCTGATGCTGAAACACAATCTGGTAATGAACATGGACCTAGTGATAATGTTAATGATGATGTTCATGTTGAGGCTCAACCTAGCAATAATAATGATGTAGAGATTGAACCGGTTGTTGATCTTGATAACCCACAATCAAAGAATCAATGTTATGATAAGAGAGACTTTGTTGCTACGAAGCATGGTAAAGAAAGAGAACCATGAGTTCAGAAACCCATGCATTTTCCTCCTAAACCATCCAAGAAAAAGGATGATGAGGATTTTGAGCGCTTTGCTGAAATGATTAGACTTATCTTTTTGCGTATGCGTTTGACTGATATGCTTAAAATGAATCCTTATGCTATGTACATGAAAGATATTGTTACAAATAAAAGAAAGATAATGGAAGCTGAAATTTCCACCATGCTTGCTAATTATTCTTTTAAGGATGGAATACCCAAGAAACTTGGAGATCCGGAAGTGCCAACTATACCTTGCTCCATTAAAAGAAACTATGTTAAAACTGCTTTATGTGATCTTGGAGCCGGTGTTAGTGTTATGCATCTCTCTTTATATCGTAGACTTGATTTGGATAAGTTGACACCTACTGAAATATCTTTGCAAATGGACGATAAATCAACTGCTACACCTGTCGGTATTTGTGAGGATGTGCATGTTGTGGTTGCAAACGTTACTATTTTAATGAACTTTGTTATTCTTGAAATTCCCGAGGATGATAGTATGTCTATTATTCTTGGTAGACCCTTTTTGAATACTGCAGGGGCTGTTATTGATTGCAACAAAGGCAATGTCACTTTTCATGTTACTGGTAATGAGCATATGGTACACTTTCCAAGGAAACAACCTCAAGTCCATAATATCAATTCTCTTGGAAAAATTTCAATGATTACTATTGGAGGTTTTGAATTTCCTCTTCCTAGGGTCAAGAAGAAATATGATATTCTTATTGTTGGGGATGTGCATATCCCCGTTGAGGTAACCTAGTGTTATCCGAAAATTCTCAGGTTTCATGTTATTTGAAAAGAGTTTCTTAACAAGACTTGATCAACCTTGTTAGTGGATTCCTTTTGATGAGCATGAGATGGATGAAGTTAGAAAGCACAACTCTCTATACCCTCCTTTTACTTTCTGTTATTTATATTTAATAAAGCAAAAATAGTATTTTCTGCATGTTTTCTGAATTATCCTTGCAATAAAAAATACCCCGAAAGTAAAAGTTCTCCAAATGTCCTGAAAATTTTGTATGATTTTTTCTAGAATATTTAAGAATTATTGGCACTGAGAACACACCAGGGGGCCCACCATGTGCCCACGAGGGTTGAGGGCGTGCCCACCTCCCTAGGGCGCGCCCTTGCCTCGTGGACCCCACGTGGGCCCCCTCCACTTATTCTTGCACCCACACACTTCGACTTCCTCCAGAAAAAATCATCCGCCAGCTCGAACAGTATCTCCTACTCACTAATATTTTTGTGCAAAATTTTCATTTCCATGCTAGGAGGTCGCCACCTTATGTGGATTTTTATTTGTA
The DNA here is from genome assembly GCF_018294505.1 of Triticum aestivum. Taxonomy (NCBI): domain Eukaryota; kingdom Viridiplantae; phylum Streptophyta; class Magnoliopsida; order Poales; family Poaceae; genus Triticum; species Triticum aestivum. The sequence continues at coordinate 130,934,752 of NC_057803.1, read as the reverse complement.
TGATGAGTATAAGGAGATGTCACTTTTTGACTTTTGTGTGGTTTGCAAGTTGACCTTTGAGGGCAGCATCGAGGAACCACATCCTAGGGATGTGGCCGGATTTATTGATATGATTGCTATAGGGAAAACGAGAAAAGTGTCAGAAGCAAGAACTACTAGCATACATTTTCCTGTTTTACGTTACTATGCAATATTCGCTAGTAGATGTTTAATTGGCCGCGGGAACACTGTGGGGCCTCAGTGCTCCTTAACTCACCATTTTGCGCCATGCTTTATTCTGCGATAGAACTTTCAGTTTAGGTGCTATGGTTTCTAAACGGTCGAGTCTGAACCGTACAAAGGGCCCCATCTTTGGAGGTATCTTTGCTTCGTGTCTTGCTAAATATTTTGAGATACCTATTAGACACTATGAGAAAGAGGAAAAGTTGCTGCCCCCTATTTTCTTAGATTATAAAAGTATGGTAGCACATGATTTTATTCGCGACGATAAGTTGAAGAGACCCATTTATAACCTGGTGTTGAGTGAAAAGACTTGTCAGATTATTACCCTGCCTGCACCTTCTTTGTTTAACATTTATTCAGGCACATACATCATGCTGCCTGATGACATTTATGCATATTGGGAGCGAACACGATCCCAGAGCCAGAGCCAGAGCCATCTCCGGACCCTTATCGGCAATCTGTTTATCAGTGGGGCCTGGAGGAGATCGCCAACCAGTGGCACCCCAAGGATCCTCTTGAGTACACTGGAGGGGACCACTTTGATCCATGGGCATAGACCAACTTAGGCCAAAAGCCTAAGCTTGGGGGAGTACGTATTTCTCACCGACATTACATTCATGTTCACACACTCATGCCAGTTGTCTGTGCTCATACTTTTTCGTTGTATCATCCATTCTAGTTTATTTTCTTTTTAAGCCTTCTTCTTGTGTGTTTGAAAACCCTTAATAAAAACCAAAAAATTAGTTGTAGCTTTTAGCTAGTTTACTTTCCATGCTTGTAGTAGTACTAATTAAAAGAAAACCCAAAAACATTTCTCATTCTTCTTTTACTTGTTGGGAGCTTTCCCGTGTAAATAGTTTTATTTCTTTTCTTTTCTTTGGGGTCGAGAGGAGAAGACCATGATGAAAATGTTGAAGCGGCTCTCATTTGAATTATTGTTGATCTAACCAAGAGCCCATATTACCTTGTCTTCTCCCTTGTATTGAATGCTTGCAGATTCCAGCTTAGTCCAATGCATGTGCACTATTATTATTATCCACACTGTTCGGTTGTGCAAGTGAAAGGCAATAATGACGATATATGATGTACTGATTAAGATGAGAGAAACTGGTATGAACTCGACCTCTCTTGTTTTTGGAAATATGATTAGCTCATCATTCCCGATTCAGCCTATTATGAATGAAACATGTTTGCAATGAAAATTAGAGATTATAGTTGCTCATGCCATGCTTAATTTGCTAGGAGTTTATAATGGTTTACCTTGCGTGCCAACATGCTATTAAAATGGTTGTAATGTGGTATGATAGGGTCGTATCCTCCTTTGAACTATTCGTGTGGCTTGACTTGGAACATGTTCACGCATGTAGTTGAAACAAAATTAACATAGCCTCCACGATATTTCTGTTCATGGTGAATTATATCCTACTCATGCTTGCATTCAATGTTGATGAATTTTAACGCATGGTCATGACTATTGTCGCTCTCTAGCTGGTCACATCCCAGTCTCTTTATAGCCTTCACTTGTACTAAGCAGGAATATTGCTTGTGCATCCAACTCCATAAACCCCAAAGTTATTCCACATGAGTCCACCATACCTTCCTGTATGCAGTATCTACTAGCCGTTCCAAGTATTGTATGTGCCAAACTCTAAACCTTCAAATGAAATTTTGTTATGTATGCTCGAATAGCTCATGTATCAACTAGGGCTGTCTATATCTTCCATGCTTGGCAGGTTATTCTCAAGAGGAGTGGACTCTGCTCCTCATTCATGAGAAAATGTATGGTAACCGGGATGCCCAGTCCCATGCTCAAATCAAATCAAAATAATTGCAAACAAAACTCCCCCGGGATTGTTGATAGTTGGAGGCACCCATTGTTTCGGACAAGCCATGGATTGATGTTTGTTGGTGGTAGGGGGAGTATAAACTTTACCATTCTTCTTGGGAACCGCCTATAATGTGTGTAGCATGGAAGATATCAAGATCTCTCGGTTGTTATGTTGACAATGAAAGTATACCACTCAAAATATTATTCATCTCTATTTCAAAAATCGAGCTCTCGCACCTCTACAAATCCCTGCTTCCCTCTGCGAAGGGCCTATCTATTTACTTTTATGTTGAGTCATCATCCTCTTATTAAAAAGCACCAGTTGGGGAGCACCGCTATCATTTGCATGTATTATTATTAGTTTATATTGAGTATGACTCTGACTGGATCTCTTTTTACCATGAATTACAATTTCCAGTCAGCCCTTGATCTTCAGAGGTCCTCTGCATTTATGTTTTTTGGTCTCAGAAAGGGCTAGCAAGATACCATCTTGTTATATCACATTATGATTGTTTTGAGAAAGTGTTGTCATCCGAGATTTATTATTATTGATCGCTAGTTGATTATGCCATTGATATGAGTAAACATGAGACCTAAATGTTATTGTGAATATGGTTAGTTCATAATCTTTGCTGAAAACTTGAATGTTGGCTTCACATATTTAAACAACAAGAGTAAACAGAGTTTGTAAAAGTTTTTCTTTATCACTTTCAGTTTGTCAACTGAATTGCTTGAGGACAAGCAAAGGCTTAAGCTTGGGGGAGTTGATACGTCTCCAACGTATCTACTTTTCCAAACACCTTTGCCCTTGTTTTGGACTCTAACTTGCATGATTTGAATGGAACTAACCCGGACTGACGTTGTTTTCTGCAGAATTGCCATGGTGTTATTTTTGTGTAGAAATAAAAGTTCTCGGAATGACCTAAAAATCAATGGAGAATATTTTTGGAATATATTAAAAAATACTAGCGAAAGAATCAAAGCCAAGGGTCCCACACCCTGTCCACGGCGGTGGGGGCGCGCCCCTGGCTCGTGGGCCCCCTAGTGCTCCACCGACCTCAACTCCAACTCTATATATTCACGTTCGGGGAGAAAAATCATAGAGAAGGATTCATCGCGTTTTACGATATGGAGCCACCGCCAAGCCCTAATCTCTCTCGGGAGCACTGATATGGAGTCCGTTCGGGGCTCCAGAGAGGGGAATCCATCGCCATCGTCATCATCAACCTTCCTCCATCACCAATTTCATGATGTTCACCGCCGTGCATGAGTAATTCCATCGTAGGCTTGCTGGACGGTGGTGGGTTGGATGAGATTTATCATGTAATCGAGTTAGTTTTGTTAGGGTTTGATCCCTAGTATCCATTATGTTCTGAGATTGGTGTTGCTATGACTTTGCTATGCTTAATGCTTGTCACTAGGGCCCGAGTGCCATGATTTCAGATCTGAACCTATTATGTTTTCATGGATATATGTGAGTTCTTGATCCTATCTTGCAAGTCTATAGTCACCTATTATGTGTGATGATCCGTTAACCCCGAAGTGACAATAATCAGGATACTTACCGGTGATGACCGTAGTTTGAGGAGTTCATGTATTCACTAAGTGTTAACACTTTGGTCCGGTACTCTATTAAAAGGAGGCCTTAATATCCTTTAGTTTCCAATAGGACCCTGCCGCCACGGGAAGGTAGGACACAAAATGTCATGCAAGTTCTTTTCCATAAGCACGTATGACTATATTCGGAATACATGTCTACATTACATTGATGAACTGGAGCTAGTTCTGTGTCACCCTATGTTATAACTATTGCATGAGGAATCGCATCCGACATAATTATCCATCACTAATCAATTGCCTACGTGCTTTTCACATATTGATCTTTGCTTAGTTACTTTTCCGTTGCCTCTGTTACAATCACTACCAAACTCCTACTGTTACTTTTTCTACCGTTACCGCTACTATCATATTACTTTGCTACTAAATACTTTGCTGCAGATATTAAGTCTTTCAAGTGCGGTTGAATTGACAACTCAACTGCTAATACTTGAGAATATTCTTTGGCGCCCCTTGTGTCGAATCAATAAATTTGGGTTGAATACTCTACCCTCGAAAACTGTTGTGGCCCCCTATACTAGTGGGTTATCAGACAGCAGTCGGCTCCGTGGAACCCCACCGTGTTGATAAGCTCGCCGATCTCCAAGAGGCGACGGAGAGGAACGCGAGGGAGGCGTGCGAGGAGCGGGAGGAGGCGGAGCGGGCGAAGGCGGAGGCGTCTAAGGCGGCACAAGGAGAGGTTGACGCCGCGGCCAAGACCCAGGCCGACACAGCAGTCTGGGCGCAGGAGGATGCATCCGCCATGGCGCGGGCAGAGGAGGCGTCCCACAGCCGAGCTCTGGAGTCCACCGGCCTGCAACACACGGACCCACTGGTGCCGGAGGGCCAGGCACCGACAGGAGAGGCCGGCGCTGATTAGCCGGCCTTGAGAGGGGAGGGGGAAACCCCGTTGTCTTGGGGGTGGAGGTGCCCCCGCACACGTGGACTAACGATGTGTCGGGTAGTCAGCCTGAGGAGCCGCTGGTGCCGCCATCTGGCGGAAAACTAGTGGTGGGGCCGACTACTGCGGCCTGCTCTCCAGTGCCCTAGTGTCCGGAGAAGGCGGTCTCAGTGCCGTGCCTGTTGGAGATTGGGGCCGCCAACTCGTCGGCCCCTTACACCGAGGCCACCAGTGTCGCCCCACCGGGTTGGATGCCTGGGGGCGGCACCGGTGTCTTGTACTTGCCTGCGCAAGATGTCCATGCCTGGTTCAACGCCCAGGGTGCCGCTCTCCAGCAATATATGCAGGAGTTCTTGGCGACACGGACGGCCGTCCGGGTATGTTTCTTGTCTCTTGTTTTTGTTTCTTGCAATCTTTTGTGGGGGCGCACCAGCGCACCCACTGGTGTAGCCCCCGAGTTCTGGGCCGGCTGTTGAGCAGGCGGCTCAGAACTTCAAGTTAGTTTTGAGTGCTGACTTGTCTTTTCCTTTTGTCGCTTTCGTTGTAGGACTATCATAACATCCGCGTGGCCGCCTACAACTCCCAAGTCCAGGAGCTGGCCAAGCAGACTACCGACTTGAACCAGAGCCGCAGTAAGTACTTGGTCTTCTTCCTCGTGGGGGTGCATCAGCGCACCCGCTGGGTGTAGCCCCCGAGATTCAGGCCGACTGCTGAGCAGTTAGGCTGAATCTTCCAGTAACTATTTTTCTTTGGTGTTGATGTTTTTCTTCTTCTCCTTCTTGGCACAGGCCGCCGCAGATCTGTGGAAGAGCCTGGGCGAGGCCGAGACCACGCTCCGTGTCAAGGAGGAAGAGCGCAGCCTGGCGGCCAAGGAGTGTGACCGCCTGACCAACGAGCTGGCGGACCAGGCAGAGCAGCACAAGGCGGACCTCCAGAAGCTGAAGGACAGCGAGGCCAACCTCCAGGCCAAGTTCGAGACTCATCGCTCGAACTGGGCCGAGAAGGAGAAGGCCCTGACCGACGGCTACGGTGAGATAGAGGATATGATCGATGGTGAATTGTTTCTTCCTTTCGTTCAGCCGCCGACTGTTGCATGAGCTGACTTCTGGTTCTGACTTCTTTTTTCTTGTGCAGATTTCTTTCCCTGTCAATCCGTCACCGTCAACCAGGCCATCGAGGCACGCCGTGACGAGCGAAGAAGGGCCGGTGCAAAAATCGTGTCCAACACGCCACGGACTCTTGGCGAGCAGCTTCTCGCCGTCTAGGCGCCCCTGTAGCCGGCTAATCGGATGCCCCGCCGCCTGTAGCGCGTCAGGGCTCAGGTGCTGACCGCCCTCTAGCCATATGCCCATATCCCACGCACCCCAGCCGGACTGCCGACTGGCTAGAGGTAGCGTCGGCCGCTTCGAGGCTTCGAAGGGCGCCGCGGCTCGGGCAGGCGCCAAGACGGCATTCGAGTTCGTCAAGGCATGGTATCCAGGCCTGGACCTGGCCCAACTGGCAACCTTCCTACAGGAGGCTGCGCCAGAGCTGGCGGCTGCAAGCAGGGCGCTCACTCAACGTGCCGCGGCGATCACCGAGTACGCCAACACAGCTGCCTTCATCCCTGAGCTAGATGAGGAAGGCGCCGAAGTGCTGCCCAAGTGGTTCGAGCTGAACCTGGAGTATGGGGAGGACTCGGTGGAGGAGATCTCCTCCAGTGATGAGGGCGAAGACGAGGAGGATGAGGTCGGCCAAGACGATGCACCAGACGACATAGCGGACAGCCAGCCTCAACCCGATCAAGTCTCGACCAATGAGCCACGCGCTACCGCGCCGACTGCTGCCGGAGCTGATCAGGCCGAGACCTCGTAGTCGGCCACTCCACCATCTAGCGCTGCTGCCTCCGCCAACCTGCCGGACCCTCCTGATGCTCCCTTGGCCTAGACGGCCAATTTATCTTATCTTTTCCTGTTCTTGTAATCTTTTGAACAAGTTAGATTCACACAATTCCACCCACTTGGGGTGTATTTTCAAACTCGGTTGAATGCTGGCCGAGGGCGTTTTGCTTATGTAAATTACTTTACTCGCACAAGTCTGTGCCTTGTCGGGTTCCACTTTGCCTTGCTTTTCTGTTCCATTTTGGCTTTCTCCTTTGGCGTCTTGCTTTGGCTGCCGCCCTGCCAGCCGGACAGCCGCTTTGTGGTCTGTGGCTGGTGTTGGGGAACGTAGCAGAAATTCAAAATTTTCCTACGTGTCACCAAGATCTATCTATGGACAAACCAGCAACGAGGGGAAGGAGAGTGCATCTACATACCCTTGTAGATCGCTATGCGGAAGCGTTCAAGAGAACGGGGTTGAAGGAGTCGTACTCGTCGTGATCCAAATCACCGGAGATCCTAGTGCCGAACGGATGGCACCTCCGCGTTCAACACACGTACAGCCCGGTGACGTCTCCCATGCCTTGATCCAGCAAGGAGAGAGGGAGAGGTTGAGGGAGATCCAGCAGCACGATGGCGTGGTGGTGGAAGTAGCGGGATTCCAACAGGGCTTCGCCAAGTGCTGCGGGGGGAGGGAGATGTGTCATGGGAGGAAGAGGGAGGCGCCAGGGCTTAGGTGTTGCTGCCCTCCCTTCCCCCACTATATATAGGGCCAAGGGAGAGGGGGGGGGGGGGCGCAGCCTTGGCCCTTCCTCCAACGAAGGGTGCGGCCAGGGAGGAGTCCATCCTCCCCAAGGCACCCAGGAGGTGCCTTCCCCCTTTAGGACTCTTCCTTTCCCTTATCTCTTGGCGCATGGGCCTCTTGGGGCTAGTGCCCTTGGCCCATATAGGCCAAGGCGCACACCCCTACAGCCCATGTGGCCCCCCGGGGCAGGTGGACCCCCTTGGTGGACCCCCGGACCCCTTTCGGCATCCAGGTACAATACCGATAATGCGCGAAACTTTTCCGACGACCAAAACAAGACTTCACATATATAAATCTTTACCTCCGGACCATTCCGGAACTCCTCGTGACGTCTAGGATCTCATACGGGACTCCGAACAACTTTCGGGTTACCGCATACTAATATCTCTATAACCCTAGCGTCACCGAACCTTAAGTGTGTAGACCCTACGGGTTCGGGAGACATGCAGACATGATCGAGATGACTCTCCGGTCAATAACCAACAGCGGGATCTGGATACCCATGTTGGCTCCCACATGTTCCACGATGATCTCATCGGATGAACAACGATGTCAAGGACTTAATCAATCCCGTATACAATTCTCTTTGTCTAGTGGTATGATACTTGCCCGAGATTCGATCGTCGGTATCCCGATACCTTGTTCAATCTCATTACCGGCAAGTCTCTTTACTCGTTTCGTAACACATCATCCCGTGATCAAATCCTTGATCACATTGTGCACATTATGATGATGTCCTACCGAGTGGGCCCAGAGATACCTCTCCGTTTACACGGAGTGACAAATCTCAGTCTCGATTCGTGCGAACCCAACAGACACTTTCGGAGATACCTGTAGTGTACCTTTATAGCCACCCAGTTACGTTGTGATGTTTGGCACACCCAAAGCACTCCTACGGTATCCGGGAGTTGCACAATCTCATGGTCTAAGGAAATGATACTTGACATTAGAAAAGCTTTAGCATACGAACTACATGATCTTGTGCTAGGCTTAGGATTGGGTCTTTGTCCATCACATCATTCTCCTAATGATGTGATCCCGTAATCAATGACATCCAATGTCCATGGTCAGGAAACCGTAACCATCTATTGATCAACGAGCTAGTCAACTAGAGGCTTACTAGGGACATGGTGTTGTCTATGTATCCACACATGTATCTGAGTTTCCTGTCAATACAATTCTAGCATGGATAATAAACGATTATCATGAAAAAGGAAATATAATAATAACTAATTTATTATTGCCTCTAGGGCATATTTCGAACAGTCTCCCACTTGCACTAGAGTCAATAATCCAGTTCACATTGATATGTGATTAACACTCAAGGTCACATCCCCATGTGACTAACACCCAAAGAGTTTACTAGAGTCAATAATCTAGTTCACATTACCATGTGATTAACACTCGATGAGTTCTAGGTTTGAACATGTTATGCTTGTGAGAGATGTTATAGTCAACGGGTCTGAATCTTTCAGATCCGTATGTACTTCGCAAATCTCTATGTCATCTTGTAGATGCAGCTACTACGCTATATTTGGAGCTATTCCAAATAACTGTTCTACTATAGAATCCAGTTTACTACTCAGAATAATCTGGATTAGTGTCAAAGTTTGCATTGGCGTAACCCTTTACGACAAACTCTTTTACCACCTCCATAATCGAGAAAATTCCTTAGTCCACTAGTTACTAAGGATAACTTTGACCGATGTCTTGTGATCCATTCTTGGATCACTCTTGTACCCCTTGACTGACTCATGGCAAGGCACATTTCAGGTGCGGTACATAGCATGGCATACCGTATAGAGCCTATGACAAAAGCATAGGGGATGACCTTCGTCCTTCCTCTTTCTTCTGCTATGGTCGAGCTTTAAGTCTTAACTTCATACCTTACAACTCAGGCAAGAACTCCTTCTTTGACTGGTCCATCTTGAACACCTTCAAGATCATGTCAAGGTATGTGCTCATTTGAAAGTACCATTAAGAATTTTTGATCTATCCTTATAGATCTTGATGCTCAATGTTCAAGTAGCTTAATCCAGGCTTTCCATTGAAAAACACTTTCCAAATAACCCTATATGCTTTCCAGAAATTCTACGTCATTTCTGATCAACAATATGTCAACATATATTTATAAGAAATTCTATAGTGCTCCCACTCACTTCTTTGGAAATACAAGTTTCTCATAAACTTTGTATACACCCAAAACTTTGATCATCTTATCAAAGCATACATTCCAACTCCGAGATGCTTACTCCAGTCCTTAGAAGGATTGCTGGAGCTTTGCATACTTATTAGCATCTTTCAGGATTAACAAAACCTTCCGGTTGTATCACATACAACCTTTCCTCAAAAATCGTCGAGGAAACAATGGTTTTTGGCATCCTATCTGCAAGATTTCACAAATAATGCAGTAATTGCTAATATAATTCCAACAGACTCTTAGCGTCGCTACGAGTGAGAAAGTCTCATCGCAGTCAACTCCTTGAACTTGTTGGAAAACATCTTAACGACAAGTCGAGCTTTCTTAATGGTGATACCTACCATCATTGTCTGTCTTCCTTTTAAAATCCATATGTACCTAACAGCCTTACGACCATCAAGTAGTTCTCCCAAATTCTACACTTTGTTTTCATATATGGATCCTCTCTCGGATTATATGGCCTTGAGCCATTTTGGTATCCAGGCCCACCATCGCTTCTCCACAGCTCGTAGGTTCATTGTTGTCTAGCAACATGACTTCTAAGACAGGATTACGTACCACTCTGAAGTAGTACGCATCCTTGTCATCCCACAAGGTTTGGTAGTGACTTGATCTGAAGTTTCATGATCACTATCATAAGCTTCCACTTCAATTGGTGTAGGTGCCACAGGAACAACTTCATGTGCCCTGCCACACACTAGTTGAAGAGGCGGTTCAATAACCTCATCAAGTCTCCACCATCCTTCCACTCAATTCTTTCGAGAGAAACTTTTCCTCGAGAAAGGACCCGATTCTAGAAACAATCCCTTATTGCTTTCGGATCTAAGATAGGAGGTATACCCAACTGTTTTGGGTGTCCTATGAAGATGCATTTATCCGCTTTGGGTTTGAGCTTATCAGCCTGAAACTTTTTCACATAAGCGTCGCAACCCCAAACTTTTAAGAAATGACAGCTTAGGTTTCTCTAAACCATAGTTCATACGGTGTCATCTCATCGGAATTATGTGGTGCCCCTTTTAAAGTGAATGTGGATGTCTCTAATGCCTAACCCATAAACTATTGTGGTAATTCGATAAGAGACATCATGGTATGCATCATATCTAATAGGGTGCGGTTATGATGTTCGGACACACCATCACACTATGGTGTTCCAGGATGTATTAATTGTGAAACAATTTCCACAATGTCTTAATTATGTGCCAAACTCGTAATTCAGATATTCATCTCTATGATCATATCATAGATATTTTATCCTCTTGTCACGACGATCTTTCAACTTCACCCTGAAATTACTTGAACCTTTCAATAATTCAGACTCGTGATTCATCAAGTAAATATAGTCAACATCTACTCAAATCATCTGTGAAGTAAGAACATAACGATATCCACTACACGCCTCAGCACTCATTGGACTGCACACATCAAAATGTATTACTTCCAACAAGTTGCTTTCTAGTTCCAATTTACTGAAAACAAGGCTTTCAGTCATCTTGCCCATGTGGTATGATTTGCATGTCTCAAGTGATTCAAAATCAAGTGAGTCCAAATGATCCATCTGTATAGAGTTTCTTCATGCAGATCTACCAACAAACATGGTTCGCATGTCTCAATCCTTTCAAAAATGAGTGAGTCCAAAGATCCATCAACATGGAGCTTCTTCATGCGTTTTATACCGATATGACTTAAGTGGTAGTGCCACAAGTAGGTGGTACTATCATTACTATCTTATATCTTTTGGCATGAACATGTGTATCACTATGATCGAGATTCAATGAACCATTCATTTTAGGTGCAAGACCATTGAAGGTATTATTCAAATAAATAGAGTAACCGTTATTCTCCTTAAATGAATAACCGTATTGCGATAGACATAATCCAATCATGTCTATGCTCAACGCAAACACCAATCTCGATGGTAGAGGGAGCGTGCGATGGTTGATCATATCAACATTGGAAACACTTCCAACACATATCGTCAGCTCACCTTTAGCTAGTCTCCGTTTATTCCGTAGCTTTTATTTCGAGTTACTAACACTTAGCAACCAAACTGGTATCTAATACCCTAGTGCTACTAGGAGTACTAGTAAAGTACACATCAACACAATGTATATCCAATATACTTCTATCGACCTTGCCAGCCTTCTCATCTACCAAGTATCTAGGGTAATTCTGCTCCAGTGGTTGTTCCCCTTATTACAGAAGCACTTAGTCTCGGGTTTGGGTTCAACCTTGGGTTTCTTCACTAGAGCAGCAGCTGATTTGCCGTTTCATGAAGCATCCCTTTTTTCCCTTGCCCTTCTTGAAACTAGTGGTTTCACCAACCATCAACAATTGATGCTCCTTCTTGATTTCTACTTTTGTGGTGTCAAACATCGCAAATATCTCAAGGATCATCATATATGTCCCTGATATATCATAGTTCATCACGAAGCTCTAGCATCTTGGTGGTAATGACTTCGGAGAAACATCACTATCTCATCTGGAAGATCAACTCCCACTCAATTCAAATGATTGTTGTACTTAGACAATCTGAACACAAGCTCAACAATTGATCTTTTCTCCCTTGGTTGCAGGCTAAGAAAATCATCGGAGGTCTTATACCTCTTGACGTGGGCACGAGCCTGAAATCCCAATTTCAGTCCTTGGAACATCTCATATGTTCTGCGATGTTTCAAAAACGTCTTTGGTGCATCAATTCTAAACCACTTAGCATTACGCACTGAACTATCATGTAGTCATCAAAACGTGTATGTCAGATGTTCGCAACATCCACAGACGACGTTCGAGGTTCAGCACACTGAGCGGTGCATTAAGGACATAAGCTTTCTATGAAGCAATGAGGACAATCCTCAGTTTACGGACCTAGTCCGCATAATTGCTACTATCAACTTTCAACTAAATTTTCTCTAGGAACATATCTAAATAGTAGAATAGAAACGTGAGCTACGACATAATTTGCGAAGACCTTTTGACTATGTTCAGGATAATTAAGTTCATCTTATGAACTCCCACTCACATAGACATCCCTCTAGTCATCTAAGTGATTACATGATCCGGGTCAACTATGTCGTGTCCGATCATCACGTGAGACGGACTAGTCATCATCGGTGAACATCTTCATGTTGATCGTATCTACCATATGACTCATGCTCGACCTTTCGGTCTCTTGTGTTCCGAGGCCATGTCTGTACATGCTAGGCTCGTCAAGTTAACCTAAGTGTTTCGCATGTGTTCCGAGGCCATGTCTGTACATGCTAGGCTCGTCAACACCCGTTGTATTCGAACGTAAGAATCTATCACACCCGATCATCACGTGGTGCTTCGAAATGACGAACTTTCGCAACGGTGCACAGTTAGGGGGAACACTTTCTTGAAATTATTATGAGGGATCATCTTATTTACTACCATCGTTCTAAGTAAACAAGATGCATAAACATGATAAACATCACATGTAATCAAATAGTGACATGATATGGCCATCATCACTTTGCTCCTCTTGATCTCCATCTTCGGGGCTCCATGATCATTATCGTCACCAGCATGACACCATGATCTCCATCATCGTGTCTTCATGAAGTTGTCTCGTCAACTATTACTTCTACTACTACAGCTAACAGTTAGCAATAAAGTAAAGTAATTACATGACGTTTATGTTTACACGCAGGTCGTAAATAAATTAAGACAACTCCTATGGCTCCTGCCAGTTGTCATAATCATCGACATTGTCACATCCCTAGCTTATGGTATTGCACTAGGATAGCTTCATGTGTGCATCATGTTTAAATTTTTCTTAAACTTGAAATGGGGATGTTCAAACCCTAGCACTAAATCAACTCAACTAGGGTGGATTAAAATCTTTTTCAATAAACCCAAAAAAGTTCCTAAGAAAAGTTCATGATTTCTGGTTAAGGTGGAAACCTCTGCCAAAAATGATGAATATATTCTTAGATCATTTTTGGATTTTTGAACTAAATCATATTGTATTTGACTTTGGGCATTTAAACACTATAAATAATTTAAATGCTCAAATAATGTTGGAATTACTTGTGGGACACTGAAATAATTCAGAAAGTGCTCATGAATATTTTCAGGATTTTTAATAATGCTCTGGCATTTTTAATAAAGCCAAAACAATTGCAGAAATATAGAAAAACAAGCTAAATGAAAAGAGAGAGAGAGAGAGAGTAAGGCCACGGGCCACTTACCTGGCCGGGCCGGCCCACCTGGCCCGTGCCAGTCATCACCTACCTCTGCCAGAAGGCAGAGGAGGGAGACAGCGCACGCGCGCCCGCGGTGCCACGCACCTCCCTGCCTGCCTGCGTCACTGAGGCCACCACGACGCCTCGCGCCTTCTCCTCGGCGCCGCCTCGACCCCCTGGAACCCTCCCGCTCACTGCCTCCGTCCCTATCCCCTCTGCTCCCTCTCCCTCCCGCGACCGAACGGAGCTCGTCGCCGCCGCTCGCCGTAGCCACCCCTACTGGCCATCCCACGCCTCACCGACGCCCCAGGAAGCTCCGCCTCGCCTCCCTCTTCATCCTCACCCAGACGAAAGGCACCGGAAGCCCCTGGATGTCGCTAGCTCCGCCGTTCCCCTCCTCGGCCACCGAGGACTGCCGCCGTCGATTTGCCGCCGTCGCCGCCTCCCCGAGCTCGCCGTCTGCTCCAACCGACCCCCCGTGAGCTCTTCCACCGTTTCCCCCTCTTCCCCGCTTCATTTGATCGCCGTAGCCGTCGTCCCCTTTATGGCCGAAACGCGCCGCCGCCTGAGCTCAACGTCGGCGTTGCTCCGGTGACCATCTGGTCACCCTGGCGTGCCTAACTCGCTCCCCGCATCGCGTAGCGCTCTGCTAGCCCTTCACCTCGCTCGTTTGCACACCGTAGCACTAACCCGCCCCAACCCCGATCTCCGGCCGCCGCCTCGTGCTCAACTCTGGCGAACCCCGGCCACCCCCGCACCTCCCGTTGGTCCCCCTAGATGCGCACGGGCACGGGCTATCCTCTGGTGCCCCTGGCGCGTCGATCAGTCGACTCTGGCGAGTTCCGAGCGAACTCCGCCGCGGTTCGAGGTCACCGCCGGTTCGAGGTCACCGCCGTTTGCACACTGTCATATACGTGTGCCAAAAGGCGCAAACGGTCCCGGGTAAAGGTAAGGCGACACCCATGGGAATACCGTGCGTGAGGCCGCAAAGTGATATGAGGTGTTACATGGTAGATCGATGTGACATTGAGTCGGGGTCCTGACAGCGTTGGTATCAGAGCTTGACTGCCTGTAGGATTACCAAGCCAAACTGGTCGAAGTTGAGTCTAGAAATGCTTTAGTTATATAAGGGAATTGATTGTGGGATGGAACGTAAGGCTCTTTTTACTCCTTATACCTCATGGCCTTCTGATCTGAGTCAACCTCTTCTCTTCTACGGGGATTAAGAACTAGGCTGCTCATCTATCTACTAGGATGACGAGTTACTATGTTAGAGACTTATAGGATTGATAGTTTCAAGCCTCAATTCAGTTTCTACCTCTGTATGCTAACTATTGATCTCGAAACCTTGATATTGTGCCTCTAAGTGGCTATGCCACCATTTTTGTAGCATGTCTCCAATCTTTCGAGCATTTACAGTCGTTATGCTGCCTGAGTCATCCCAGGTTTCTAAATAGTCGGATGCATTTGCAAATCCCTTCCTCCTGTTTCCGATGTGCCTTTGGTCAGATTAATCACACAAATCAGTGAGTTGAGGTACTTTATTGCCTTGACATATATGTTGGAGCTGGTATTATGACCCTAGGTGTCTTAGGGGATCATCTAGTAATTTAGCCATGATTTGTGTCCCAGTGTGATGATTCTGGCCATCATTCTTGTAAGCATCCCGTGATGCCACTTAGTTAGTAGGCATTTCACTTCTGGGTTTTGAACCCGAGATTCACCCTACTTACCTCATGTTGATAGTAATTGCTAGCTCCCTTAGGTTATTAGTAACCTTGCGATAGTCCTTGAAGTCCGTGGTATCTTCTTCTTCCAAATACCATGAACTACTTATGGCAGAAGTTCCTCGTTGAACTGAACGATCACAACCAGAGTGCTCTTGATGAGTTCTCCATTATATATTGTGGCTCTGCCAATTCTACTTTTCTGCATGGGTTATCCGGAAGAAATATGTTGAACTTCGTTCGACATGCTAAACCATGCATCCACAACTCAGAAAATTGTATGTTCCTTTGAGTTGTCCATCTTTAGTTGTTTTCTGGCCCTTGTATATCAATTGATATTCAGGAGTGGTTATGCATCCGTGTTCATCGTTGCCACTACTCTTGTGGTCTGTCAAGCCATTCCATTCAGGATGAATAGGAGAAACAAACTCCAGAACCTCATCCATATCTAGGATTGGGTCAAAGCAATTGTATTCCGCAGATCAAGTTGCAATCCAGCTTCTGGTCTGTTCTATCTTGAAGTATTACCGTCTTTATGTCAGGATTTTCATGAGGATTGCACTGGCTCTTGTGAATTCTTGATGTAGTGATACTTCTCGTCATCATTATTCATCCCTTGGTTCCATGTTGTCGCAACCGGAATGCCGACAAGTGAATCGTGATGTGTGAATTCAATACTCCTAGCAACCTTGTTTCTTGGTAGTTAATGGACAATAACCTCATTCTTAGCATGTTGATTTTTGAATCATCGCCCTAAGGTTGATTGTGCTACCTAGTCCTTATTTCCTGGTGCACTCTTTGATTAATGAGTTAGGATTTTGTCAAGTCCTCGCTCATTTGATCATATCATCTTGCCCTGAAAAGAAAGATTGCTCTCGAGCTTAGTAACATACCGGTGGTTCGTGATTTTCCGAATATCTTCTCGGAAGTATTACCAGGTTGTCACCTGACTGTTATGTTGAGCTCGTGATCAAGTTGGTTTCTTGTGAACCACCCCTTCTCCAAGAATCTGTGTGGGATACCCTGAGCTAGTTGGTCAAGCTAAACAACAACTTGGAGAGTTGGAAGATAAAAGCTTGTCCGACTTAGTTCATGTTAAGGGATATCTTTTTGTGTGTGTGTGCTGAAGAAAGATGATATCTTCATCAATTGGTCCTTGTGAACATTTGTTGGATCTATTATCTTACCCAAACCTTTGATTGAGTATGGGCTATCGTCAAACCAATGATGTTCGTAATGCTGTCTTACTCGTGGTTGATCCCTCGAGCATACACCATTATATCTTTTGGTTCTGACCAATGCTATCACTTGTTCACTTAACTATGGAATTCCTTTTAAAAGGGAACCTGGGTGAATTGTTGTTGAGCCCATCGACAACATCCTTATCTTCTCCATGATTCTGTTGGACATTAAGCTAGTGTTGGAAACTTTGTACACAATGCCTTCGAGTTCCGTCTCTGAGGTATATGTTTGGATGAAAGAAGTGACTTCCTTTGATTCACGTGCATTTGATGTAAGTTGCCGCCGTGAATTCGAGAAAGCATGTTTTTACCTCCTCTGGAACCATCCCAAGTCAGTTATGCACGTGCGAAGTATTCTGTGGTTTGATAGACTGATCATCTTCATTCCATATGTGTATCCTCGCACACCAAGCCACTGACTGATTTGTTCTAGGAGAAGGAGTTCTTTTTAAGAGCTAACTCGGGCTTAATCAAGAACTTTGATATCCTCGATGATGGTTCCCAACCAGAACTCGGTAGTGTTTTATTATAAGACTACCATGTGGTCATGCTTGTCTGGGACAACATGTTCACATGTTTGTAGCAGAACCAGCTCATGTTTTGGAGCTTGCTATCGTAGTTCATTTCCCGAGAATCTCGCAACGTCATCTCGTCGATTTGTGTTGCAAACTTTCATTTTTCTTCCTAGACTCGATGAGTCTGGAATATCCTGACACCAACCAGATCTGAATCTCAGGCAGATATGATGGTTGGAACATTTCCCAAGAACTATAATATTGGTCCCTCGATAACCGGTAAAGTGGATGTCGTGGCCAACACACCCAGCCAGAAGACCTATTATTGTAGTATCTTGTTTGAGGAAGTTGGCCACCTCCCCATAAGGATTTCGTAGGATTTACCTCCGTAACTGTTCCTTATGGATTCTATTGCTCCCGAAGTCCGACCTTTACTTGATGTTCTAGTTATCAAACCATATCTATGAATGGGATACACTAGGACATCAAGGAGAACATTAGAAGCGGAGTGCTAAATGTCTCTCGGTCGATCATTCAGATTTTGTTTCCTTGGCTTCGCTAAGGTGTAATCTGAGAAGGTGTTATCTTCCTTTGCGTCTGCATCATCCATCATTAGCCATCATGGTAGTATGTTGTGTTGTCAGCACCCTTGACACGGATGTTGATAAAACCTTGATGATTGTGGAAATGCTCAAGTTCTTGAGAGCACGCACAAGTGCTAGGTTTGATCGTCGGCATTAACTGTATAGTGCTCTCAGTTTCCTCGGTAATGCTATGACCTTTTCAAACAGTGAATACACTCTCTATTGTTGGGTTCTTCCCCAGTTACCAGAATCATTCCCAGCATTTGCATTTTGTTCCCAGCTTGCACCGCCAATGTGCCATTCTACCATGGGTCTCTTCCATTTCCGGTGATAAGCAAATTCATTCATTACGTTGTCTTCAACAAGGTAATCCACATCATCCAAGTCCGAGTATGCCATTCTACCGAACCCCTCCAAACGATCGCTCGAGATTTTCCTTAGGCTGGTATAAAGAGTTTCAATGATCTCTGAATCAAAGGTAATTCTTTTTGCCACTTAAGGGGATATTTCCACAAGTCACCTTCCCTAAGGTGCCCCCTTATGGTATTGTGGCAACTCAACTCCTCGCTACGTTGACAATCGTTTACCACCTTCTTAGGGTGGAATTGTTGTCTACCTAGTGAGCTCTCGTCATCTGTCTCACTCCATTTCTTCAGATGTATGCTTCGCGTCTCAGCTCAAGAGATGTTGCTATGACTCACTTGGTGAGCTGATCCCAAGTTGATTGATCCTCGAGAAGATCGATTCTTCCGGAGTTGTCCTTTTCCTCTTGCTGTCATGCTAGCTGGAGTTCTCAGAGCAAGACGACGGGACAAAGATGGTGATCGAATCAACGTTCATTTGAAGTGCAACCTGGATCATGAAGATTATACTAGTTTGTGTTTCCCCTTCATCTTACCCTACGCTTGAATCTCGAGACGAGATTCTTGTTTAGTGGGGGTGAGTTGTCACATCCCTAGCTTATGGTATTGCACTAGGATAGCTTCATGTGTGCATCATGTTTAAATTTTTCTTAAACTTGAAATGGGGATGTTCAAACCCTAGCACTAAATCAACTCAACTAGGGTGGACTAAAATCTTTTTCAATAAACCCAAAAAAGTTCCTAAGAAAAGTTCATGATTTCTGGTTAAGGTGGAAACCTCTGCCAAAAATGATGAATATATTCTTAGATCATTTTTGGATTTTTGAACTAAATCATATTGTATTTGACTTTGGGCATTTAAACACTATAAATAATTTAAATGCTCAAATAATGTTGGAATTACTTGGGGGACACTGAAATAATTCAGAAAGTGCTCATGAATATTTTCAGGATTTTTAATAATGCTCTGGCATTTTTAATAAAGCCAAAACAATTGCAGAAATATAGAAAAACAAGCTAAATGAAAAGAGAGAGAGAGAGACAGTAAGGCCACAGGCCACTTACCTGGCCGGGCCGGCCCACCTGGCCCGTGCCAGTCATCACCTACCTCTGCCAGAAGGCAGAGGAGGGAGACAGCGCACGCGCGCCCGCGGCGCCACGCACCTCCCTGCCTGCCTGCGTCACTGAGGCCACCACGACGCCTCGCGCCTTCTCCTCGGCGCCGCCTCGACCCCCTGGAACCCTCCCGCTCACTCCCTCCATCCCTATCCCCTCTGCTCCCTCTCCCTCCCGCGACCGAATGGAGCTCGTCGCCGCCGCTCGCCGTAGCCACGCCTACCGGCCACCCCACGCCTCACCGACGCCCCAGGAAGCTCCGCCTCGCCTCCCTCTTCATCCTCACCCAAACAAAAGGCACCGGAAGCCCCTGGATGCCGCTAGCTCCGCCGTTCCCCTGCTCGGCCACCGAGGACCGCCGCCGTCGCCGCCTCCCCGAGCTCGCCGTCTGCTCCAACCGACCCCCCATGAGCTCCTCCACCGTTTCCCCCTCTTCCCCGCTTCATTTGATCGCCGTAGCCGTCGTCCCCTTTATGGCCGAAATGCGCCGCCGCCTGAGCTCAACGTTGGCGTTGCTCCGGTGACCACCTGGTCACCCTGGCGTGCCTAACTCGCTCCCCGCATCGCGTAGCGCTCTGCTAGCCCTTCACCTCGCTCGTTTGCACACCGTAGCACTAACCCGCCCCAACCCCGAGCTCCGGCCGCCGCCTCGGGCTCAACTCCGGCGAACCCCGGCCACCCCCGCACCTCCCGTTGGTCCCCCTAGATGCGCACGGGCACGGGCTATCCTCTGGTGCCCCTGGCGCGTCGATCCGTCGACTCTGGCGAGTTCCGAGCGAACTCCGCCGCGGTTCGAGGTCACCGCCGGCGAAACTCCGGCGGGAGCTGACGTGGCTCCGGCATTAGGAGCTAATCCAACTAACTAAACCACCTACAGCCACTGACAGTAGGCCCCACCCCTGGTCAAACCCCAGTCAGCGCTGGGTTTGACCGGGATTAGTTCCTGTGTCACTGACGTGTGGACCCCGCACGTCAGGTTTGACCTGGACCTGGCCGTTGACTCGCTGACGTCATGCTGGCGTCAGGCTGACGCAATTAAATTATTTACTGGATTTATTATTATTCAGGAAATTTCTGAAAATATCCTAAACTTCTAAAATTCATAGAAAATTAACCGTAACTCCAAATTAAATAAATTATATATGAAAAATTATCAGAAAAATTCAAGGAATCCATCTGTACCATTTTCATGCATGTTTGAACAATGTTTGTCCTCTGTTTTGGACAAAACAAATAAAGGACATTTAAATAATCACATATGGAGTTTGAGTTTGAATCTTGGATTCAAACCAACTTCATTTAACCTGGTCTAGGTGCATTAGCCCAAAACACACTCATATTGCCATGTCATGAGCATGCATCATATTGTGCATTGCATTGATTGTATTTCTTCTTTGTTGCCGGTATCTGTCCCCTCTCGGTAGACGATGTTCCGACGATGTGATCGTTGACACTGATGAAGACTCAATGCTATCTTCAGAAGTGCCAGGCAAGCAAAACCCCCTTGTTCATTCCGATACAATCCCACTCTCTCGCTCCTGCTCTCTTTTACTGCATTAGGACAACAACGACATATTTGTTACTTGCTGCGGTAGCTGAACCCCTTTATCCTTTGCATGACCTGTCATTGCCACAGTAAATAGATGAAACCCACTAGCATGAGTAGGAGTTGTTTGAGCCCTGATGTGCCTACTCATTCATGCTTGTTTGTCATGCCTGCTACTGCTTAGAGTTGAGTCAGGTCTGATTCATCGGGGATGAATCAGAGGCGTGTGAACATGTCCTACTGTGTGTGAGCTAAGTGTGTGAACACGATTTGGTAAAGGTAGCGGTGAGAGGCCATGTAGGAGTACATGGTGGGTTGTCTCATTGCAGCCGTCCTCAGGAACTGAGTTCTGTGTTTGTGATCCATGATCAGTTACTACCACACATTGGGCTCCGGGTGCTCCAAGCTCTCTCGACTTATTAATCAACTTGATCTCTGTCCAGGAGTTGCAACTAGTTTCTGGTGTTTGTAGGTAGTGTTAGTAGTCTACCAAGTGGCACCCGGTACAGGTGGGCTTGGGACAGACTAGGCACAGTGGCCCGGTGTACCAAGTGGCACCCGGATGGTGGGCTTGGGAACCCTGCTCACATCGTTTGGGGCCGTAAGCGACACCCCGGCCGGATCTCCTTGCGGATGGAACCCGAATAGGCGATAAACCTGGACTAGAGACTTGTTCGGTTAGTCAGGTCGTGGCCGACTCCCTCGCCCGGCTTCCGCTTGAAGGTTGCCGAGATACATGACGTGTACAGGGCGATAAGTGGCGAAAGCGTGTGTGAAGAAGTACACCCCTGCAGGGTTAACATCATCTATTCGAATAGTCGGATTCCTCGGATATGGAAACTTGGACCCCTTGCATAGTTCATAGACAAGTGAAAGTGGATACTCTAAAATACGCAAGATAAGCGTGAGTGCTATGGATGGCGTTCTCGTAGGGAGACGGGAGCGGATCCATAGTGGTGTATTGATATGGTGAATATGTGGACTCGTGTGCGCCACCTCAAAAGAGTTACTTGCAGTCTTAGTTCAGGTTAGCCACCGAGTCAAAGCTGGCTTGCTGCACTTAAACTCCACCACCCCCTTTGTTGATAATGATGCATATGTAGTTAGATCTGATGTAAGTCTTGTTGGGTACATTTGTACTCACGTTGCTTAATTTATGTTTTTGCAGAGAGACTTCAGTCTCACTAGTAGTTTCGCGTGGACTTCGATGTTTAGCTTGTTACCTCAGCTACGATCTTGTGCCCTCGGCAGGATCTGGTAGATAGTCAGGCTTCTTAGCCTTTTTCATTTATAGATGTCTGTACTCAGACATGATAGGTTTCGCTTGTGCTTTGACTTGTATGCTCTGAGTGTTGGGTCATGAGACCCATGATTGTAATATCTCGCTCCTCGGAGCCTATAGAATAAAAACTACTGAGTCGTAGAGTCATTTTGTGATGCCATGTTGTATTGCACATATCGAGCATATTGTGTGTATGTTATTGAAATGCTTGGTATGTGTGGGATCTGACTATCTAGTTGTTTATCTTTAGTAGCCTCTCTTACCGGGAAATGTCTCCTAGTGTTTCCACCGAGCCATGGTAGCTTGCTACTGCTCCGGAACACTTAGGCTGGCCGGCATGTGTCCTTCTTCGTTCCTGCGTCTGTCCCTTCGGGGAAATGTCACGCGATGAATACCGGAGTCCTGTTAGCCCGCTACAGCCCGGTTCACCGGAGTCCTGCTAGCCCAGTGCTACAGCCTGGATTCACTCGCTGATGACCGACACGTTCGATGCTGGGTCATGGATGCCTGTCCCTGTAAGTTTGTGCCACTTTGGGTTTACGACTAGCCATGTCAGCCCGGGCTCCTTATCATATAGATGCTAGCGACACTGTCATATACGTGTGCCAAAAGGCGCAAACGGTCCCGGGTAAAGGTAAGGCGACACCCATGGGAATACCGTGCGTGAGGCCGCAAAGTGATATGAGGTGTTACATGCTAGATCGATGTGACATTGAGTCGGGGTCCTGACAGACATGCAAGTCGTGATTCCTATTACAAGAACATGATCAATCTCATACATCACATATATCATTCATCACATCCTTTTGGCAATATCACATCACATAGCATACCCTGCAAAAACAAGTTAGACGTCCTCTAATTGTTGTTTGCATGTTTTATGTGGCTGCTATGGGTTTCTAGCAAGAACGTTTCTTACCTACACAAAAACCACAACGTGATATGCCAATTGCTATTTACCCTTCATAAGGACCCTTTTCATCAAATCCGATCCGACTAAAGTGGGAGAGACAGACACCCGCTAGCCACCTTATGCAACTAGTGCATGTCAGTCGGTGGAACCAGTCTCACGTAAGAGTACGTGTAAGGTCGGTCCGGGCCGCTTCATCCCACAATGCCACCGAATCAAGATTGGACTAGTAACGGTAAGCATATTGAACAAAATCAACGCCCACAACTACTTTGTGTTCTACTCGTGCATAGAAACTACGCATAGACCTAGCTCATGATGCCACTATTGGGGAACGTAGCAGAAATTCAAAATTTTCCTACGTGTCACCAAGATCTATCTATGGAGAAACCAGCAACGAGGGGAAGGAGAGTGCATCTACATACCCTTGTAGATCGCTATGCGGAAGCGTTCAAGAGAACGGGGTTGAAGGAGTCGTACTCGTCGTGATCCAAATCACCGGAGATCCTAGTGCCGAACGGACGACACCTCCGTGTTCAACACACGTACAGCCCGGTGACGTCTCCCATGCCTTGATCCAGCAAGGAGAGAGGGAGAGGTTGAGGGAGATCCAGCAGCACGACGGCGTGGTGGTGGAAGTAGCGGGATTCCAACAGGGCTTCGCCAAGCGCTGCGCGAGGAGGAAGATGTGTCATGGGAGGAAGAGGGAGGCGCCAGGGTTTTTGCTGCCCTCCCTTCCCCCACTATATATAGGGCCAAGGGAGAGGGGGGACGCAGCCTTGGCCCTTCCTCCAAGGAAGGGTGCGGCCAGGGAGGAGTCCATCCTCCCCAAGGCACCCAGGAGGTGCCTTCCCCCTTTAGGACTCTTCCTTTCCCTTATCTCTTGGCGCATAGGCCTCTTGGGGCTGGTGCCCATGTGGCCCCCCGGGGCAGGTGGACCCCCTTGGTGGACCCCCGGACCCCTTTCGGCACTCCCGGTACAATACCGATAATGCGCGAAACTTTTTCGGCGACCAAAACAAGACTTCCCATATATAAATCTTTACCTCCGGACCATTCCGGAACTCCTCGTGACGTCCGGGATCTCATCCGGGACTTCGAACAACTTTCGGGTTACCGCATACTAATATCTCTACAACCCTAGCGTCACCGAACCTTAAGTGTGTAGACCCTACGGCTTCGGGAGACATGCAGACATGACCGAGATGACTCTCCGGTCAATAACCAACAGCGGGATCTGGATACCCATGTTGGCTCCCACATGTTCCACGATGATCTCATCGGATGAACCACGATGTCAAGGACTTAATCAATCTCGTATACAATTCCCTTTGTCTAGCGGTACGATACTTGCCCGAGATTCGATCGTCGGTATCCCGATACCTTGTTCAATCTCGTTACCGGCAAGTCTCTTTACTCGTTTCGTAACACATCATCCCGTGATCAACTCCTTGATCACATTGTGCACATTATGATGATGTCCTACCGAGTGGGCCCAGAGATACCTCTCCATTTACACGGAGTGACAAATCCCAGTCTCGATTCGTGCCAACCCAACAGACACTTTCGGAGATACCTGTAGTGTACCTTTATAGCCACCCAGTTACGTTGTGACGTTTGGCACAGCCAAAGCACTCCTACGGTATCCGGGAGTTGCACAATCTCATGGTCTAAGGAAATGATACTTGACATTAGAAAAGCTTTAGCATACGAACTACATGATCTTGTGCTAGGCTTAGGATTGGGTCTTTGTCCATCACATCATTCTCCTAATGATGTGATCCCGTTATCAATGACATCCAATGTCCATGGTCAGGAAACCGTAACCATCTATTGATCAACGAGCTAGTCAACTAGAGGCTTACTAGGGACATGGTGTTGTCTATGTATCCACACATGTATCTGAGTTTCCTATCAATTCAATTCTAGCATGGATAATAAACGATTATCATGAACAAGGAAATATAATAATAACTAATTTATTATTGCCTCTAGGGCATATTTCCAACAGCTGGGTCAGGGACTTTGCAGTTTTTTGGATAGACAAGTACTTTGGCCGCTTAGAACATAGCAATTCAAGTGAGAAGCCGGCCAGTCGGCTGCTTGGCAAGCGGACGATGAGGTAAGGAGCTGGCTTGGCCTATGTTGATGTTCTTTCATTAGTTATTTTTCATGTGGACACCATTTCCCACCTTTAGCTCTTGCCGGCCAGACAGTTGCACAGCAAGCTACGGATTGTCGCAAGAGAGGGCTTAGATGTCGGCACACTAGTCTGACTGCAGGTATTATCAGCATAGGAATAATCTTATCATATAGATAAAAAAGGGTAGCCCCTGAGTGCTCCTCGAGGGACCCGATGTATTTGCTCTTAATACAAAAGGTAGCATAGTACATACTGCATTAACTGTAAAATCTTCAAAGGAGATTTGTGTTCCATGGGCCCTCTATCTTCTTGCCTGAATTGTCCCTCTTGCGCGCCCTAGGCTTCTACGCGTCGATGAGGTAGTAGGAGTCGTTGCCCAAGGATTTGCTGATGATGAAGGGGCCATCCCACGAGGCCGAGAGCTTGTGCTGGCCGGCCGTTCACTGGATCAATCGGAGCACAAGGTCCCCTTCTTGGAAGGATCGACACCTGACCTTCCATATGTGGTAGCGGCACAGGCCCTGCTGGTAGATGGCAGACCGGTTGAGTGCTAGCAGCTGGCCCTCTTCCAGCAAGTCAACGTCATCTTCTCGTGCTTCCTTCGCCTCCGCCTCCGTGTACATGGTGACGCGAGGTGAGGCAAACTCGATGTTAGTTGGGATGACGGCCTCGGCCCCGTACACGAGGAAGAAGGGAGTGAAGCCGGTTGATTTGTTCGACGTGGTCCGGAGGCTCCACAGGACAGCCGGCAGCTCGTCAATCCAGCAGTCGGCCTAACGCTCTAGTGGCTCGATCAGTCGGGGCTTGATGCTGGACAAGATGAGGCTGTTTTCTCACTCGACTTGGCCGTTTGACTGAAGATGGGCAACGGAAGCTAAGTCCAGTCGGATGCCTTGCGTCGCACAGAAACGGGCCAAGGCGCCTTTCGCAAAGTTGGTGCCGTTGTCGGTGATGATGCTGCGCGGCACACCATACCGGACGGTGATATCTATATTGAAGGTCACGGCAGTCGGACCATTCAGTTTCTTGATTGGCTTCGTTTCAACCCACTTGGTGAATTTGTCCACGGCGACCAATAGATAGGTCATGCCGCCGCGTACTGTCTTGAATGGGCCCACCATGTCCATTCCCCAGATGGCAAATGGCCAAGTGAGGGGGACGGTCTTGAGTACAGAATTCGGCAGGTGTTGCTTGGAGCCGAATTTTTGGCACCCTTTCACTTCTTGACCAAGTCCTTGGCGTCGTCCAAAGCAGTCGGCCAGAAGAATCCGTGGCAGAATGCTTTGGCGACAAGGGATCTGGAGGCCACGTGGTGGCCGCACTCGCCTTGGTGGATGTCTCTTAGGATTGCCTTGCCTTTCTCTGGCTCGACACAACGCTAGAAGATGCCAGTCACGCTATGGCTGACAAGCTCTCTCTTTATTACCGTGTATGCTGCTGCTCGGCATTGCACTTGTTGGGCCAAGATCTCGTCGGCTGGTAGCTCTCCGCTCACCACGAAGTTGAGGATGGGTTGCGCCCATGATGGTGCTTCGACCACTATCATCACGGCCACTAGTACTAGGGCGGTTGGGTTGGCAGGAGGCGGGTTGGAATCGGTCGCCACTTGCTGCGTCGTTGAAGTCCCCGGGCCTGCTGCTGCAGCTCCCGGGCCGGGTTCTGAAGTCCACGGGCCGGGTGCAACTAATACAACCCCCGTGCCACCTACCGAAGTCCTCAGGACGACTTCTACAGCCCCCGGGCCGGGTTCTGAAGTACCTGGGCCGGGTGCGACTGCTGCAGTCCCTAAGCCGCCTAACAAAGTCCCCGGGCCGGTTGCTACAACCCCCGGGTCAGATCCGACTATTCCGGGGCCAGCTAATACGAAGATGTACTCTGATTCCGGCAAAGGCTTGATAGACGGCTTGTGGAGGCACTGCAGGGAGATGCCGACTGGTATCTACTACCTCTTGAGCATTGCGTTGGATTTCCCCGAAGAGGAGAGGATGATGCAGCAAAGTAGTGTAAGTATTTCCCTCAGTTTTTGAGAACCAAGGTATCAATCCAGTAGGAGGCTACGCGTGAGTCCCTCGTACCTACACAAAAACAATAGCTCAACGCAACCAACGCGCTTAGGGGTTGTCAATCCCTTCACGGTCACTTATGAAAGTGAGATCTAATAGAGATGATAAATAATATTTTTGGTATTTTTGGTATAGAGATGCAAAATAAGAAGTAAAAGCAAAGTAAAAGCAAAGCAATAATAAAGTGATGGAGATTGATATGATGAGAAAGAGACCCGGGGCCATAGGTTTCACTAGTGGCTTCTCTCAAGAGCATAAGTATTCTACGGTGGGTGAACAAATTACTGTTGAGCAATTGACAGAATTGAGCATAGTTATGAGAATATCTAGGTATGATCATGTATATAGGCATCACGTCCGAGACAAGTAGACCGACTCCTGTCTACATCTACTACTATTACTCCACTCATCGACCGCTATCCAGCATGCATCTAGAGTATTAAGTTAAAAACAGAGTAACGCCTTAAGGAAGATGACATGATGTAGAGGGATAGTTTCATGCAATATGATAAAAACCCCATTTTGTTATCCTCGATGGCAACGATACAATACGTGCCTTTCTGCCCCTTCTGTCACTGGGAAAGGACACTACAAGATTGAATCCAAAGCTAAGCACTTCTCCCATGGCAAGAAAACCAATCTAGTAGGCCAAACCAAACTGATAATTTGAAGAGACTTGCAAAGATAACCAATCATACATAAAAGAATTCAGAGAAGATTCAAATATTATTCATAGATATACTTGATCATAAACCCACAATTCATCGGTCTCAACAAACACACCGCAAAAAGAAGATTACATCGAATAGATCACCACAAGAGAGGGGGAGAACATTGTATTGAGATCCAAAAAGAGAGAAGAAGCCATCTAGCTACTAACTATGGACCCGTAGGTCTGAAGTAAACTACTCACACTTCATAGGAGGGGCTTGGATGATGATGTAGAAGCCCTCCGTGATCGATGCCCCCTCCGGCAGAGCTCCGGAACATGCCCCAAGATGGGATCTCGTGGATACAGAAAGTTGTGGCGGTGGAATTAGGTTTTTGGCTCCGTCCCCGATCGTTTGGGGGTACGTAGGTATATATACGAGGAAGAAGTACGTAGGTGGAGCTTTGAGGGGCCCATGAGGCAGGGGGTGTGCCCTATGGGGGGCGCGCCTTCCACCCTCGTGACCGTCTCGTGGCTTTCTTGATGGAGGGTCCAAGTCTCGTGGATCTTATCTGATGAGAAAATCACGTTTCCAAAGGTTTCATTCCTTTTGGACTCCGTTTGATATTCTGTTTCTCCGAAACACTTAAATAGGCAAAAAAACAACAATTCTGGGATGGGCCTCCGGCTAATAGGTTAGTCCCAAGAATCAAATAAAAGTGGAAAATAAAGCCCAATATAGTCCAAAACAGTAGATAATATAGCATGGAGCAACCAAAAATTATAGATACATTGGAGACGTATCAGTATCGCTTGGTGGGTGGAGCCGATCCGTGCTAGGGCATCAGCTTGCTTGTTGTCGGCCCGTGGCACATGAAGGAACTCACACCCGTCAAAGTATCCGCTGATTTGTTGGACGAGGAAGCGGTAGCTTGCCATGTTTGCATCTGTGGCGTCCAAGTCGCCAGACAACTGCTAGAATACCAAGTCCGAGTCACCGTAGCACAGAATCCGGTAGATGCCAATCTCCTTGGCCAGTCGGAGTCCGTGTACGAGCGCCTCGTACTCGGCCACATTGTTCGAGGCAGCAAAGTGAATTTGGAGCGTGTATGTAAGCTTGTCACCTTTGGGAGAGGTGAGGATGATGCCAGCTCCCAAACCGGTTCGCATCTTCCAGCCACCAAAGTGCATCCACCAATGGGTGTAGTCCAGAGCTGGCGGCAGGTACTGGGTCTCGGCCCAGTCGACGAGGAAGTCAGCCAGTGCTTGGGACTTGATGGCGGTGTGTGGCTGGTAGAAGATGGTGTAAGGGGCCAGCTCGATGGCCCATTTGGCCACCCGGCCTGATGCATCTCTGTTGCCTATGATCTCAGCAAGCGGGGCGGTGCAAATGACCATGATGGATTGCTCTTGGAAATATTTCTTGAGTTTCTTGGCAGCAAAGTACACACCGTAGCACATCTTCTGGTAGTGGGGATAATTCTGCTTGGAGGCCGACAGCACCTCACTCAAGTAGTACATGGGCCTCTAGACCGGCTGTGCCCTGCCGTCTTCTAGGCGCTCTACCACAATCACGGTGTTGACCACCCGGCTGGTGTTCGTGATGTAGAGGAACATGAGCTATTTAGCAGCTAGAGCCGCCAGGACATGCGGTGTAGTCAGCATTTTCTTGAGCTGGAGGAAGGCCTCGTCTGCCTTGTCATTCCACTCAAAGTGAGTGGTTTTCTTCATTAACTGGTACACGGGAAGAGCCTTCTCGCCCAGCCGACTGATGAAGCGGCTGATGGACGCCAAGCAGTCGGTGAACTTCTGGACGTCTCGCAGTCAGGTGGGTCTCTCCATACGCTCAGTGGCCTTGATCTTCATAGGGTTACACTCGATGCCGTGTTCTGAGACAAGGAAGACAAGGAGCTAGCCGGCTGGGACTCCGAAGACACACTTCTCTGGGTTGAGCTTGATCTGAAAATGGCGCAGATTGTCAAAAGTTTCCTTGAGATCTTCCCGGAGGGTGCCACGCTTCTCTGTCTTCACCACAATATCATCTACATAGACGTGGGCATTTCTGCTGAGTTGCTTGAGGAGGCACTTCTGCATGCAATGCTAAAAAGTGGCACCGGAATTTGTCAAGCTGAATGACATGGTCAGGTAGCAGAAGGCTCCGAATGGTATGATGAATGCGGTCTTCAGCCGATCGGCCGGGTTCAGCTTGATCTGGTGGTAGCCGGAGTAGGCATCAAGGAAAGACAGCAGCTCGCATCCGTCTGTGGAGTCTATCACTTGATCAATCCGGGGCAGAGTGAATGGATCTTTGTGGCATGCTTTGTTGACGCTGGTGTAGTCAATACACATGTGCCACTTGTTATTCTTCTTCAGTACAAGGACTGGGTTGGTAAGCCACTCCAGAAAGAACACTTCCATAATCAAGCTGGCTGCTAGTAGTCGGGCTATCTCTTCACCAACAATTCTTCTCTTTTCTTCTAACAAGCGGCGGAGGGGCTGCTTGACTGGCTTTGCATTTGATCTGACATGTATCTTGTGCTCGGCGAAATCCGTCGGAACACCCGGCATGTCTTTGGGAGACCATGCGAAGATGTCCCGATTCTCATGGAGGAAATCAACGAGCTCGCTTTCCTATTTATTGTCGAGGTAAGCCCCTATTACAGCATGCCTCTCCGGGTGCTCCGGGTCCAGGGGGATCTTCTTTGTTTCTTTGGCCGGCTGGAAGGAGCCCTAAGCTTTCGACTCCTTGGGATCTGGTGAGAGGTCCGGCTGCATGCTGGCCATGGCCACAACCCGGTCAAGGAGCTTCTTCTCGGCAGCAATCACGAGGGACTCGGCCAGCCGACTGCTGGCGGCAGCACATGCTGTCGACTTCTTGTAGTCACCAGCTATGGTGATGATGCCCTTGGTACCCGGCATCTTCATCTTGAGGTAGGCATAGTGTGGTACCGTCATGAACTTGGCTAGAGCTGCCGGCCTAGGACCGCGTGGTAAGGGCTCTCCAGGTCAACCACCTAAAACCAAATTGGCTTGCGGCGGATGTGATTTTTGTCTCCGAAGAGGACATCTATCTTGTTCTTGTCGATTGGTGAGCAGGAAAGGCCAGGTACAGTGCCATGGAAGACAGTCCGACTGGGCTGGAGTTGTTTCTCTTTGATGCACAACTTCTCCATGGTGTCACGGTAGAGGATGTTGATGCTGCTACTGCCATCTATCAGGACTTGGGAGAAACGAGCAGCTCGCCTCATTGTTGAAAAGGTGGCATCCAACACCAGGGCGTAGGAACCCAGAGAAGGCATCACCTACACGTGGTTAGCGCGGCTCCAGCTAATGGGGTTCTCAGACCAGTGCATAAATTCTGGGGCTTCAGAGGTGACAGCATTCACCTCACGGTGCAACTAGCGCTGGTTGTGCCTATCGTCGGCCACACTCGTGAAGACGACGTAGGCTCCGTGTTCTTCGGGGAACTCATCTTGGATGGCAGCAACTGGGCGGGCCGCCGGCTGCTGAGGAGGCAGAGCCGGCTGGCCGGCAGGTGCAGGCGGCAGTCCTTCGCCCTTGGCAATTCGGGTGAGCAAGTGGCACTTTCGGGTGGTGTGGTTGGATGGCTTCGGGCCGCTGTGGAACTTGTAGGGAGCATCAAGGGTTTGCTCATAGGAGAAGGCGGGCAACCAAGCGGGCTTGCCGCCCTTCTGACGCTTGGGGCCAGGCTGACCCTCCGGCTGTTGATCTTCAACTGTTGCCACTTGCCAGCTGGTGGAAGCCAGCTGCTGGGCCTTGCGCGTATTGTCGTTCTGCAGCTCGTGCTGACTATTGTCACCAGCCGGCGTCTGAGGAGCCCGAGGGAGCATTTTCCCAAACGCGTCCACTCGGAGCTCTCGGCAATGGCGTACTTGTCTCCTATGACCAGCAACTCGTTGAGTGTAGTCGGCTCGTCGCAGAGGAGTCGGTGCTTGAGTAGTGTGCCCTCTCGGCACCTGGCAGTGAAGTACTCTATGGCTTGCACCTCGTGCACCCTTCACAGGAGTTGCGCAGTTCGGCCCACCGCGTCAGGTAGTCGCGGGTGGACTCGGTTGGGCCTTAGACACACACAGAGAGCTGGCGAGGCTTGGGCGGCCGCTTTTAAGTGCTGGTGAAGTTGCGGATGAAGACTTCGGTGAAGTCCGGCCAGCTGTTGATGCTGTAGGGCCTGAGGCTGTTCAGCCATGTCCAGGCCGTGCACTGGAGCATGAGAGGAACATACTTCACGACAATGCACTTGTTGCCATTTTCTATGTTGACAGCAATGGAGTAGTCAAGCAACCAATCTTTCGGCTTCACGGAGCTGTTGTACTTGGGCGTATCTCGGGGGAGCAAGAACCCTTTGGGGAAGGGCTCATTGTGAATGCAGGGGCCGAAACAAGGTGGGCCGATTGCATCTTCTTCTTCTATCATCAGGAATCAAGCTAGTCAGTCGATCCGTTGGCGGGCGTCGTTTTCTCCGACTCCTTCATGGGGGCCTAGCCGGTCTCCGAGAATCGGGTGCTCAACAGCCGGCGGGGAGACGCGCCTCTCCCGGCGCTGGGGAGGCGCCCGATCGCCCCGCTGCTCGAGGGCGGCCATCTTGGTCGCGCTCGATGGTGATGCGGGTGCGGCTACGGCTAGCAGCCAACTCTTGGTCTCTTCGGTCACGGGCGCCGCCTATCGACGTCCAGGAGGTCACGCCGTGCTCTCGGCAGGGGGGAGGT
Source organism: Triticum aestivum (assembly GCF_018294505.1). Lineage (NCBI taxonomy): Eukaryota > Viridiplantae > Streptophyta > Magnoliopsida > Poales > Poaceae > Triticum > Triticum aestivum. The sequence continues at coordinate 130,902,277 of NC_057803.1, read as the reverse complement.
TCTCGGCATTCAGACTGACTTCTTGCTGCGCGGCGGCCGCGTTGAGGAGTTGTTGGACGTGCTCCGTCATGCAGCGTCGGCGCAAAGGTTCTCTAAGGGCGTGGCGTAGACGGGGCGGTCAGCTCCTAGCATGCTGGTGACGGTCGCGCCACGCTGCCGAATAGTGCCCATCCGGCTCGGCTCGCCAGCAGACAACATGGTCGATCTTGCGCTGGTAGGCTTCACCGAGGCGCCTCATGGCCACCAGCTTCTAGGCACTGTCAAGGACTGAGACACGGAAGGCTTCTAACATCGTTCCATCCGTGTTCTCTGCAAAGGGCGTGGATAAGCCCTGCGTTGCCGCCTGCAACGGGTCGTGAGCAGCCCCATCGGAGGCTTCATCATGGCTGATGACCAGCACCTCCATGATGGTGCTGGTGCTGGTGTCACTAGTCGCAGAAGGGAGCGGGCCATCGATGACCACCACGTTGGCAGGGAAGGAATCGGGAGATGCCACGTCGAAGTCGACGAGCATCGGGTCGATGGAGCCAACAGACTCTATGTTGAAGGCGGGCTCGTTGGCAATGTCGATCTTGCCAAGGAGGTCGGCGAGGCAGCTTTCAGAGCGAGCTGCTCCCACGTCGGGCGCAGGCTCGTCGGAGAGACAGATCCCGCCGACGAGGTCAGCGAGACTGCTCGAGGCGCAAGTGGCATCCGCGTTTGGGCGCAGGCTCGTCGGAGAGACAGATCCTGCCGACGAGGTCAGCGAGACTGCTCGAGGCGCAACTGCCATCTGCGCCGCGTAGCGTGTCGACGCAAACTCCATCTGGCGGCCAGGCTGGCTGGTTCGCAGGGAAGGAAAAGGTTTCCCGTCCAGAACATGTTTCTGGACGATGCTGCACCTTGCCCCATGATGGGCGCCAAATGTCGGGGTTGTGCAGCGACATATGCCAAGGGATGGCTAATCATGGAGAGGGACAAGAGTACGTCGCCCAGCTCTAGATGCGGGAGTGAGCGATACTGCATACGCCTGTGAATCTTACCCAGGTTCGGGCCCCTCCTAGGAGATAACTACTACCTCTTGAGCATGTGTTGGTTTTCCATTGAAGAGGAGAGGGTGATGCAGCAAAGTAGCGTAAGTATTTCCCTCAGTTTTTGAGAACCAAGGTATCAATCCAGTAGGACACAAAGCACAAGTCACCTAGTGCCTGCACAAACAATCAAGAACCTTGCAACCAACGCGGTAAAGGGGTTGTCAATCCCTTCACGGTCACTCGCAAAAGTGATATCTAATAAAGATAGTAAATTAAATATTTTTGGTATTGTTGTTGTATAGATTGGAAAGTAAAGATTGCAAAATAGTAAACGAGATGCGATGTAAATAAAGAGATGCAATATAATAAGAAAGAGACCCGGGGGCCATAGGTTTCACTAGTGGCTTCTCTCAAGATAGCATGTATTATGGTGGGTGAACAAATTACTACCGAGCAGTTGATAGAAAAGCGCATAGTCATGAGAATTCCAGGCAATGATTATGAATATAGGCATCACGTCCGTGTCAAGTAGATCGAAACTATTACTCCATACATCGACAGCTATCCAGCATGTATCTAGAGTATTAAGTTCATAAGAACAGAGTAACGCTTTAAGCAAAATGACATGATGTAGAGGGATAAACTCAAGCAATATGATATAAACCCCATATTTTTATCCTCGATGGCAACAATACAATACATGCCTTGCTGCCCCTACCGTCACTGGGAAAGGACACTGCAAAATTGAACCCAAAGCTAAGCACATCTACCATTGCAAGAAAGATCAATCTAGTAGGCCAATTAAACTAATAATTCGAAGAGACTTACAAAGATATCAAATCATGCTTATAAGAATTCATAAAAGAACCAAAAAATATTCATAGATAATCTTGTTCATAAACCCACAACTCACCGGATCTCGGCAAACACACCGCAAAAGAGTATTACATCAAATAGATATCCAAGAACATCGAGGAGAACTTTATATTGAGAATCAAAGAGAGAGAAGAAGCCATCTAGCTAATAACTATGGACCCGAAGGTCTGTGGTAAACTACTCATGCTTCATCGAAAAGGCTATGGTGTTGATGTAGAAGCCCTCCATGATCGATTTCCCCTCCGGCAAATCACCGGAAAAGGCCCCAAGATGGGATCTGACGGGTGCAGAAGGTTGCGGTAGTGGAAAAGTCGTTTCGTGGATCTCTATGATCGATCTAGGGTATAAGAGTATATATAGGCAGAAGAAGTATGTCAGTGGAGCTACGAGGGGCCCACGAGGCTGGCGGGCGCGCCTACCCCCCATGGGCACACCCTCCTGCCTCATGGCCGCCTCGTGGCATTCCAGACTTCAACTCCAAGTCTTCTGGGTTGCTTTCAGTCCAAGAAAGATCATCATGAAGGTTTCATTCCGTTTGGATTCCGTTTGGTATTCCTTTTCTGCGAAACTCTAAAATAGGCAAAAAAACAGAAACTGGCACCAGGCCTCCGGTTAATAGGTTAGTCCCAAAAGTAATATAAAAGAGCATATTAAAGCCCATTAAACATCCAAAACAGATAATATAATAGCATGGAACAATAAAAAATTATAGATACGTTGGAGACGTATCAAGCATCCCCAAGCTTAATTCCTGCTCGTCCTCGAGTAGGTAAATGATAAAAGCAGAATTTTTGATGTGGAATTCTACCTAACATAATTAACAATGTTATTTTCTTTATTGTGGCATGAATGCTCAGATCCTAAAGATTGAACATAAATGTTTAATATTGAAATAAAAATAATAATACTTCAAGCGTACTAACAAAGTAATAATGTCTTCTCAAAATAACATGGCCAAAGAAAGTTATCCCTACAAAATCACATATTCTGGCTATGCTCTATCTTCATCACACAAAATATTTAAATCATGCACAACCCCGATGACAAGCCAAGCAATTGTTTCATACTTTTCATATTCTTAAAAAAATTCAATCTTCACGCAATACATGAGTGTGAGCCAGCGACATAGCACTATAGGTGGAATAGAATGGTGGTTGTGGACAAGACAAAAAGGAGAAGATAGTCTCACATCAACTAGATGTATCAACGGGCTATGGAGATGCCCATCAATAGATATCAATGTGAGTGAGTAGGGATTTTCATGCAACGGATGCACTAGATCTATAAGTGTATGAAAGCTCAAAAAGAAACTAAGTGGGTGTGCATCCAACTTGCTTGCTCACGAAGAGCTAGGGCATTTTGAGGAAGCCCATCATTGGAATATGCAAACCAAGTTATATAATGAAAAATTCCCACTAGTATATGAAAGTGACAAAATAGGAGACTCTCTATCATGAAGATCATGGTGCTATTTTGAAGCACAAGTGTGGACAAAGGATAGTAGCATTGTCCCTTCTCTCTTTTTCTCCGATTTTTTATTTGGGCCTTTTTTATGGCCTCTCTTTTTTCGTCCGGAGTCTCATCCCGACTTGTGGGGGAATCGTAGTCTCCACCATCCTTTCCTCACATGGGACAATGCTCTAATAATGATGACCATCACACTTTTATTTACTTACAACTCAAGAATTACAACTTGATACTTAGAACAAAATATGATTCTATGTGAATGCCTTCGGCGGTGTACCGGGATGTGCAATGAATCAAGAGTGCCATGTATGAAAGAATTATGAACAGTGGCTTTGCCACAAATACAACGTCAACTACATGATCATGCAAAGCAATATGACAATGATGAAGCATGTCATAATAAACGAAATGGTGGAAAGTTGCATGGCAATATATCTCGGAATGGCTATGGAAATGCCATAATAGGTAGGTATGGTGGCTGTTTTGAGGAAGGTAAATGGTGGGTTTATAGTACCAGCGAAAGTTGCATGGTACTAGAGAGGCTAGCAATGGTGGAATGCTGAGAGTGTGTATAATCCATGGACTCAACATTAGTCATAAAGAACTCACATACTTATTGCAAAAATCTATTAGTTATTGAGACGAAGTACTACGTGCATGCTCCTAGGTGGATAGATAGGCAGGAAAAGACCATCGCTCGTCCCCGACCGCCACTCATAAGGAAGACAATCAAAAAATAAATCATACTCCGACTTCATCACATAACGGTTCACCATACATGCATGCTACGGGAATCACAAACTTTAACACAAGTATCTCTCAAATTCACAACTACTCAACTAGCATGAATCTAATATCACCATCTTCATATCTCAAAACAATCATAAGGAATCAAACTTCTCATAGTATTCAATGCACTTTATATGAAAGTTTTTATTATACCCATCTTGGAGGCCCATCATATTAGGACTAATTTTATAGCCAAAGCAAATTACCATGCTTTTCTAAAAGACTCTCAAAATAATATAAGTGAAGCATGATAAATCAATAATTTATATATAATAAAACCACCACCGTGCTCTAAAACGATATAAGTGAAGCACTAGAGCAAAATTATCTAGCTCAAAAGATATAAGTGAAGCACATAGAGTATTCTAATAAATTCCGATTCATGCGTGTCTCTCCCAAAAGTTGTGTACAGCAAGGATGAGTGGTAAACTAAAAAGTAAAAAACTTAAATCATACAAGACGCTCCAAGCAAAACACATATCATGTGGTGAATAAAAATATAGCCTCAAGTAAAGTTATCGATAGACGAAGACGAAGGGGGGGATGCCTTCCGGGACATCCCCAAGCTTAGGCTTTTGGTTGTCCTTGAATTTTATCTTGGGGTGTCTTGGGCATCCCCAAGCTTAGGATCTTGCCACTCCTTATTCCAAAATCCATCAAATCTTTACCCAAAAATTTGAAAACTTCACAACACAAAACTTCAACAGAAAATCTCATGAGCTCCGTTAGTATAAGAAAATAAACCACCACTTTAAGGTACTGTATTCCAACTTCTCTATGGTTCATACCCCCCGATACTACTCATAGATTCATCAAAATAAGGAAACAACACATGAAAAACAGAATCTGTCAAAAATAGAACAGTGTGTAGCAATCTATAACTTTCGAATACTTCTCTAACTCCAGAAATGCTGAAACATTAGGACGACCAGGATAAAAAGTATATTGATCTACTGCAGTTTGAATTGGTATTTTATCGCTCTCTGGTAAAAAATGATAATTATTTTTGTGAGCCCAAACTTTCTATTGTTATTAGTAAGATCAAACAACAATCACCCAAGAGGATCCTAAAGGCTTTACTTGGCACAAACACGAATTAAAACATAAAAAACACAATCATAAAAAAGGCTAGATGAATTATTTATTACTAAACAGGAACAAAAGGCAAAGAGCAAAAATAAAATTGGGTTGCCTCCCAACAAGCGCTATCGTTTAACGCCCCTAGCAAGGCATAAAAACTAGAATATATCTCGGTATTGTTATCTTTGGTATTGAATCCATAAGTGGCTCTCATAATAGATTCATAAGGCAATTTAATTTTCTTCCTAGGAAAGTGTTCCATGCCTTTCCTTAACAAAAATTAGAATCTAATACTTCCTTCTTTCATGCCAATAATTGCACAAATCGTTCTAAGGAAAGGTCTACCAAGAATAATAGGACATGTAGGATTGCAATCTATATCAAGAACAGTGAAATCTACGGGCACATAATTCCTATTTGCAACAATAAGAACATCATTAATCCTTCACATAGGTTTCTTAATGGTGGAATCCGCAAGATGCAAATTTAAAGAACAATCATCAAATTCATGGAAACCTAGCACATCACACAAAGTTTTTGGAATCGTGGAAACACTAGCACCCAAATCACATAAAGCATAGCATTCATAATCTTTAATCTTAATTTCAATAGTAGGTTCTCACTCATCATAAAGTTTTCTAGGGATAGAAACTTCTAGTTCATGTTTTTCTTCATACGATTGCATTAAAGCATCGACGATATGTTTAGTAAAAGCTTTATTTTGATTATAACCATGAGGATAATTTAAAACGGATTGCAAAAAGGAAATACAATCTATCAAAGAGAAATTATAAAATTAAATTCCTTGAAATCCAAAATAGTGGGTTCATTGCTATGTAAAGTTTTGACCTCTTCAATCCCATTTTATTAATTATGGCATCAAGATCTAAAAACTCTGAATCATTGGGATGCCTTTTAACTAAAGTTGACTCATCTCCAGTCCCATCTTTATCAAGATTAATATTGGAAACAAAGATTTAATAGGAGTCACATCAATCACTTTTATATCTTCATCATTATTATCATGAAAACTAGACGAACATGCTTTCACAAAGCAATCTTTTTTAGCACGCATCCTAGCGGTTCTTTCTTTGCACTCATCAATGGAAATTCCCATGGCTTTGAGAGACTCATTGATATCATGTTTAGGTGAAATAGATCTAAGTTTCAAAGAATCAACATCAAGAGAAATTCTATCCACGTTCCTTGCAAACTCATTAATCTTAAGCAATTTTTCTTCAACCAAAGCATTGAAATTCTTTTGCGAACTCATAAATTCTTTAACACTAGTCTCAAAATCAGAGGGCATCTTATTAAAAAATTTATAAGAGTTGTTGTAGGAATTACCATAATTATTAGAGGAATTACTAGGAAACGGCCTAGAACTAAAATTTCCTCTATACACATTGTTACGAAAATTGTTCATACCAACAAAATTCACATCCATAGATTCATTATTATTCTCAATCACAGTGGACAAGGGCATATCATTAGGATTGGAAGAAACACTTTTACTAGCAAACAATTTCATAAGTTCATCCATCTTTCCACTCAAAACATTAATCTCTTCATTCGCATGAACTTTTTTACTAGTAGATCTTTCGGTGTGCCATTGAGAATAATTAACCATAATATTGTCTAGGAGTTTAGTACCTTTCCTAAAGTGATTTCCATAAAGGTGCCTCCCGCGGCCGAATCTAAATGATTTCTAGAAGCAAAATTCAATCCGGCATAACAAATTGTATAATCATCAACAAATTCAGACCATGTGTAGGGCAATTATGTATCATTAATTTCATCATCTCTCAAGCTTGTGCAACATGATCATGATCAAGTTGCTTAAAATTCATAATATTGTTCCTAAGAGCGATGATCTTAGCGGGCGGAAAATACTTAGAGATAAACGCATCTTTGCACATATTCCATGAATCAATACTATTTTTAGGCAAAGAAGAGAACCATGTTTTAGCACGATCACTAAGCGAAAACAGAAATAGCTTCAATTTAACAATATCATTATCCACATCTTTCTTCTTTTGCATATCACACAAATCAACATAGTTATTTAGATGGGTAGCGGCATCTTCAGTAGGAAGGCCGGAAAATTGATCTTTCATAACAAGATTCAACAAAGCGGTATTAATTTCACAAGATTCAGCATCGGTAGTAGGAGCAATCGGAGTGCTAATAAAATCATTGTTGTTGGTTTTGGAAAAGTCACACAATTTAGTATTATCTTGAGACATCATGACAAACAATCAATCCAACACACAAGCACACAAGAAGCAAGCCAAAAGAGACGAAAGGAAGAGGGGCAAATAAAAGGCAAAGGTTATCAAAAATCGTTTTAGAAGTGGGGGAGAGGAAAACGAGAGGTGAATGGCAAATAATGTAATGCGAGGGAGAAGTATTTATGATGGGTAATTGCTATGTCCTGGCTTGGTGTAGATCTCCCCGGCAACGGCGCCAGAAATCCTTCTTGGTACCTCTTGAGCACGTGTTGGTTTTCCCTTGAAGAGGAAAGGGTGATGCAGCAAAGTAGCGTAAGTATTTCCCTCAGTTTTTGAGAACCAACGTATCAATCCACTAGGACACAACACACAAATCACCTAGTACCTGCACAAACAATCAAGAACCTTGCAACTAACGCGATAAAGGGGTTATCAATCCCTTCACGGTCACTCGCAAAAGTGAGATCTAATAAAGATAGTAAAGTAAATATTTTTGGTATTTTTGTTGTATAGATTGGAAAGTAAAGATTGCAAAATAGTAAACGAGATGCGATGTAAATGAAAGAGATGCAATATAATAAGAAAGAGACCCGGGGGCCATAGGTTTCACTAGTGGCTTCTCTCAAGATAGCATGTATTACCGTGGGTGAACAAATTACTGCCGAGCAATTGATAGAAAAGCGCATAGTTATGAGAATATCTAGGCAATGATCATGAATATAGGCATCACGTCCGTATCAAGTAGATCGAAACGATTATGCATCTTCTACTATTCCTCCACACATCGACCCCTATCCAGCATGCATCTAGAGTATTAAGTTCATAAGAACATAGTAACGCTTTAAGCAACATGACATGATGTAGAGGGATAAAATCAAGAAATATGATATAAACCACATCTTTTTATCCTCGATGGAAACAATACAATACGTGCCTTTTCGCCCCTACTGTCACTGGGAAAGGACTCCGCAAGATTGAACCCAAAGCTAAGTACTTCTCCCATTGCAAGAAAGATCAATCTAGTAGGCCAATCTAAATCGATAATTCGAAGAGACTTGCAAAGATATCAAATCATGCATATATGAATTCAGAAAAGAACCAAATAATATTCATAGATAATCTTGTTCATAAACCCACAATTCATTGGATCTCGGCAAACACACGGCAATAGAATATTACATCGAATAGATCTCTAAGAACATCGAGGAGAACTTTGTATTGAGAATCAAAGAGAGAGAAGAATCCATCTAGCTAATAACTATGGACCCGAAGGTCTGTGGTAAACTACTCACGCTTCATTAGAGAGGCTATGGTGTTGGTGTAGAAGCCCTCCGTGATCGTTCCCCCCTCCGGCAGACCGCCGGAAAAGGCCCCAAGATGGTATCTCACGGGTTCAGAAGGTTGCGGTGGTGGAAAAGTGGTTTCGTGGCTCTCAGTGATCAATCTAGGGTATAAGAGTATATATAGGCGGAAGAAGTACGTCGGTGGAGCTATGAGGGGCCCACGAGTGTGGGGGCACGCCTACCCCCTGCATGCGCCCTCCTGCCTCGTGGCCGCCTCATGGCATTCCAGACTTCAACTCCAAGTGTTCTGGTTTGCTTTCAGTCCAAGAAAGATCATCGCGAAGGTTTCATTCCGTTTGGTATTCCTTTTCTATGAAACTCTAAAATAGGCAAAAGAGAACAGAAACTGGCACTGGGCCTTTGGTTAATAGGTTAGTCCCAAAAATAGTATAAAAGAGCATATTAAATCCCATTAAACATCCAAAATAGATAACATAATAGCATGGAACAATCAAAAATTATAGATACATTGGAGACGTATCAATAACACCCCTAGTCCTGCATGATCACTATCTCAACAAGGTAGCTACAAGCTTGCTCCTTGAGCTGCTTTGCTAGAGGAGGAAGAAGAACAAGGCTAGCCTTACTTCACTCTCTCTATGTGGGTGTGTGTCTTCTAAGGTTGTGAACCCTTTGCATGGGTGACCTTGGGGGTTTATATAGGCATACCAACCAGGGGTACAATGGTAATCCGACCGGGTGTAGGACCCGGTCGTCAGTGTCTCTAGACGGCAGCTTCTCCGCCGGCTGCTGGGGCCCGCCGCTTGGTGGGTCCCGTCGGCTGTTGTGTACTCGGTCGATAGGCCGCACCCGCCGCTAGCAGGTCTGGTTGATTGTTCCGCACTGTAGCCTTGCTACTGATGATGGATGCTTTGTCGGGGGAAGCATGGCTATAGTACTGCCGCCTGTTGGGCGTTCACTATAGCCACTCCCCATCTCTTCTGGTTAATGGTGCATGGACTTTGAGGGGGGAGGGGCCGCCTGCTAGGAGGCGGCCTACCCTCGTTGCCGCCTGCTGGGGATTCACCACCTCCTGGGGCTTGTTGACAGGTAGGGCCCGCCGCCTGCGGGTCGTACCGACAGGCCGTCGAGGGAGCATAGCTCCCTAGGTAGTAGGTGATGTCATGGGCCGCGTGGCTACAGTACCCCGCCAGGTGAGGGGCGTCAGCCGGGTACGCACATACTGTAGCCGCGCTCAGCCCTGGATTCGGGGGTGGCAGGCTACACTGTAGCCATGGCCCGTCCCGTCATAGTTATGTGGGTGCAAAATGTGAGTGCACGAGGGGCCGCCTACTAGGACCCAGCCGCCTCGTTGTTGCCTCTGGCATTCTGCCGCGTTCTACCAGCCGACCTCCTAGACCAGCTGGCCCAAGAAGCCGGTCGTTTGACCAGGAGATGTGAGGGGCGCAGTCGGCCCCGATGTCTTGAAATACAATGGGGGACCCGATGTCATTTACTCCGGCATATGGCCATCATCATCTTGTGCCTTTGATCTCCATCTCTAAAGCACCGTCATGATATCCATCATCACCGGCTTGACCCCTTGATCTCCATTGTAGCGTCGTTGTCATCTCGCCAACTATTGCTTCTACGACTATCGCTACCGCTTAGTGATAAAGTAAAGCAATTACATGGCGATTCCATTTCATACAATAAAGCGACAACGATAAGGCTCCTGCCAGTTGCCGATAACTTATACAAAACATGATCATCTCATACAACAATTTATATCTCATCATGTCTTGACCATATCACATCACAACATGCCGTCAAAAACAAGTTAGACATCCTCTACTTTGTTGTTGCAAGTTTTACGTGGCTGCTACGGGCTTCTAGCAAGAACTGTTCTTACCTACGCATCAAAACCATAATGATTTTTTGTCAAGTGCGCTGTTTTAAACTTCAACAAGGACCGTCCGTAGGCAAACTCGATTCAACTAAAGTTGGAGAAACAGACACCTGCTAGCCACATGTGTGTGAAGCACGTCGGTAGAACCAGTCTCATGAACGTGGTCATGTAATGTCGGTCCGGCCACATCATCGAACAATACCACCGAATCTAAGTAAGACATTGGTGGTAAGCAGTATGACTATTATCACCCACAACTCTTTGTGTTCTACTCGTGCATATCATCTACGCATAGACCTGTCCCTAATGCCACTGTTGGGGAGCGTAGCATGCAATTCCAAAAAAATTCCAATGATCACGCAAGATCTATCTAGGAGATTGTCGGGGAAACTGATCCACGAACACCTATGGGGCCGGCGGACCGAGCCCCTTTCGGTTCGGCGGGGGGCGGAGATCGCACGAAGAGCGGATCGAGGCGAGGCACACGAGCAGTTTACCCAGCTTTGGAGCTCTCCAGAGAGATAACACTCCTACTACTGCTTGTCTGGTTGTATTATCTGGTGTTCTTGCTCTCCCAAGCGAGAGTGTGATGTTCTCTAGGCTACGAAGGAATCGAAGCTGACTGTCTGAACCTACGAGCCGAACCCCCTCTACGTTGCGCATGGGCCTCCTTTTATACGCTAAAGGGGTCACCGACAGGTGGCAACATAGAGGAGGGTAAAAACGTAAAAAGCGAGGTAGTTGATACAGTTGCTTGTACAGTGCACCCTACCTAACCCTGACGGCAGGGGACAAGGGCATTAAATGCCCGTCTGAGTCTCCCAAATAGTGCAGAAAAGGATCGTTAGGGGCGCCACCATTCGCCACGATGGCGATCTTGTCAGCTTTGCATGCCACTGCGCACCGCTGGCTGCACAGCCTCCCGCCACGCGTGCCCGGGGAGGCCCCCAGAGCGACACGTTGGTGGATGCGCTGGAGCATGGGCACAGAGTGGCCGCCTGCCGCGGCAAGCGCCTTGCCGCTGTTGTTATCTTGCCGGGTCCAGAAGCTTGTCGCTCACCGGGCCCCGGGGTACATTGTTTAGTCTTCCCGGCAAGCTCCTCTTGCCGGGGGCTCGCTGCCTTGCCGGAGCGCGTGGCGCGTCGCGGCAAGTTCCTTGGAGCGCCTTGGTTGGCTTTCCCGGCAAGCTCCTCTTGCCGGGGTCTTGTCTCCTTAGCTTAAATACTTTGTTCTTGGATGGCCCTAAGGGAACCTTGGGGGATCTTGGCGTCCGCCCGGCAAGCCTTTGCCGCGGGGTGCTGCAACTGCCCGTGCACAAGTTCGGGGTACTAGGGTACCCCTATTCTAGTACACCAACAGGAGCCCCTGGGCCTGGGCCAGACATGGTGCCGAGCGCTGTTGGGCCAGGCCCAAGACAGGGCACAGGCACACGCGGGCTGAGCCACGCCAAATCTTGTTCCGTATCCACCGCACTCTCCCATAACGGCACGCGTTGAATGCGGCATCGTGGGAGAGATCGTGGGTGGTTGTTTATTTGGAAGGCCGAAACGTCCGCCCCGTCCCTCTTTATAAGCAGAGGAAACAGGGGCAGTTCGTTCCCCCTCGCTGGTTGCTGCTATTCCTTCTTCACAAACTCCGCCGCTCCCCCCTTCTTCTCGAAGCTGAGAGAGCTGCGCTCCGCCCCCCCCATTGCCACCAGCATCACCACGCCGTCGACCTTCTCCACCACCTCCGCCATGGCCCCGAAATCCGACAAGGGAAAGGGTGTGAAGTCGGCCGAGGCGCAGTGGCTCGCAGCACTGCGGAAGGAGCGGGCGATCTTCACCCCCCAGCTCGGCGTGCAGGAGCTGAGGGAGTACTTCTACCTCTTTTGGGCGACGGAGATGCGTGCCCATCCGCGCACGAGGGTACTCCCGGCCACTGCCTCGGAGTCGGCTCCAAATGGGTACCCGTTCTTCCCGCTATTCTTCTATTGCGGGCTCTGCCCGCCCTTCTCGGAGTTCTTCTGTGATATTATGAACACATATGGCTTCCGCCTCCTTGACTTCACCCCCAATGCTGTCCTGACCATGGCAGTTTTCGCACACTTGTGCGAAAACTTTGTCAGAGTCCACCCTAGTGTATCCCTTTTCCGCCATTACTTCATGCCTCGGGTAGAGAGAGGAGAGCCGCTTGCCGGAGGGATCGCTTGGATCTTGAGAGTCGGCAAGAAGGATGCGTACTTGGAGGGTGAGCTCCGCAGCAAGTGGGAGGAGTGGAGAGCGGAGTGGTGTTGGATCGTCGAGGAGGATCCGCAGCCCTTCACCGTCGTGCGCCAAACTCCAATAGTGCGCGGCAATGACTGGAGCAACGTGGCCCCGGAAGATGAGAGGCTGAAGATCGCCATCACTAGGATTCTTCGCCTCAGGCTTGCCGGGCTCACCGTAGGTGCTGTCGGGGCAGATTTCCTCCGCCGCCGCATTGCCCCCCTGCAGGAGAGGAGGAGGCCCGCCTGGGAATTCAAGAATTCGGCGGATATCATGAGGCTGCGGCCGGGCCTCAACTACAACTTCACTGTCTTGGAGTTGGATGCAATGCTCTTGGAATTATTCAAACGCGACCCCCAGCACCCATTCACACTGCCGAGGGGCGTAGTTCCTTTGTGCAATAACTCTTCGCTTGATCGTATCCGCGCCATGATGTCGTTGTGCGATTCACACGGCATCGTCCCAACTTGGCAAGAGCCTGCGGATGACGTTGTGCGAGCGTTCTTCGACACCTTGGAGGAAGTGCCGGTCCGCGCCGACGAGCAGAAGAGCCTCACCCGTGACTCCACCGACGAGGAGCTGCAGCTCATCGCTACTAGGGCGGAAGAGGCTGCGGCCGCAGCTGCTGCGGGTGTGTTTGGGTTTACTGTGGAGGAGGCAGAGGCTGCAAAGGAGGCAAACCTTGCCGAACGCGCGGAGTTCATGGGCGAGGAGGAGCCTGCCGGTTCCGAAGCCGAGTCGAGCGAGGCCGGCGAGGAGGAGGCTGAACCTTCAGAGAGCTTGCCGCAGGCGGAGCCCCCGGCCCCGCCAAGGAGGCGCCTTCGCAGGGCCGGGGACGCAGCAGGGCGGCAGCCGGCTCCACAGCCATCGAGCCGCGCGACGCGCTCTACCGCGGCAAGCAATGTTGCCGCGGGAGCGCCTCACGCAGCAGCGGCAACTGGAGCGGGATCTTCCCGGGCCACTGCCACTGCCCCCGCCAAGCGGGCAAGGGATCCTACTCCTCCACCTCGCCGCACCGGAGGAGGGCCGGACTTCGATCTTTCCGCGCTCAGCTCCGACGAGGAGGAAGAAGAGTGAGTTTCTTTGGTGCTCTTATAATCCTTCAATCTTGCTGTTCATATCTTGTATCTGACTTGCTCCAATCTGGACTCCTTTCTTTTCAGAACACTGGCCCAGAGAGCGGCGAAGAGGGCCAAGGCCGCGGTGATCGTCATCGAGGATGATCCCACCGTGTCAGCAGGGGGTGGGCCCGAGACCACCTTGACGGACCCGGCAATCACCCCTCAGAGCAGCCCCCAGCGCAGCCCCCAGCGTAAGTTCATAGTTTAGCCTTCTGCTGCCGGGCGCGCTTGAGTGCTTTTTCCTTTGTTGATACCTTGCTTGTTGACTTGTGCAGGAGCAGAGCAGCCTCATCAGAAGCGCCCGGAGGCTGGCCCCGAAGTGCCACCTGCTTCGACTGCGCCGCCAAGGGAGGAGTCCCCGGCAAGGGAGCATTCTCCGGCAAGGGGGACTCTCCGGCAAGGGACAGCACTGCTGATCCTGCGGCGACCGAGGCCGCAACTGAAGATCTTGGCGCAGGTAATCCACTTGCCCAGAAACTTTCCCTTGGGTTCTGCTTCTTCTGTTTTTCCTTTCTTGGATTTTTGATTGATTTTCCTCCCTTCTTCGTTCTTCAGACCCATCTTCGGCTGAGCCGATGGAGACAGAGGGCGCCGGCGAGGAAGGTGCCAGTGCTGATGAGACCGCCGACGAGGAGGCCGCTTGGGCTGCTGCTGCGGAAGCCGGCGAGGGGTCGGGCGATCGTACTGACGACCCTGAGGCCACAGGAGCGTCGGGCGCTGCACCGACCGCCGAACCCTCTGCCGCTTCCGCGGAGCCGGGCTCCGAGGAGCCCCAGCCCGGCGCCTACTTGCAGGCCGGTGACAACATCTTCATCAAGCTACCCTGGGCGTCGAGCTCCAGGGCGCCGGTCGAGGGGGAGACTTTTGACGAGGAGGTGCTCGCCTCTGCCGGACTGTCATTGGTTGACGCGCCCAGCAGCAGCAGCGGCGAGGCTGAGGAGGAGCAGCTGCTGTGGAAGCTGCAGTCACTCTACCGCACCCTGCAAGCCAGGCTGGCTTCCCGGGAAGCGCTTGTCACGAAGGCGGGAGTTGACATGGAGAAGCGCGCGGAGGAGCTCAGGGGGCAAAATCAAGAAGCTCTCCGGTCCCTGGCGCAGGAGCGGGAGCGAGTAGACGAGGAGCGCACGGCCTTTCTCCTCAAGAAGGCTGAGGCTGAAGAGAATCAAAGGCTGGTTGCCGAGAGTCAGTCCGCGCGGGAAGGTGAACTAGTGCAGCGGAAGGCCCATCTCGACAGCTACGAGGAAGAGCTTGCCGAGCGCGAGCGAGCACTTGGCGGGGCGTTCAAGGAGGCAAAGGACGCCGCGGCAACTGCAGAGGCCACCAAGAAAGAGCTAGAGGAGAAGGTGGCGCGGCTGGAGGCCGACATTGGGAAGAGCGGCGAGGAGCTTGCCGCGCTCAAGCGTGAGCACGAGAAGGATGCTGCCGCCCATGGTGAGCTGCAAGGCCTTCTCGCTGAAAGGGGCAAGGAGCTCAGCGCCGCCAAGGATTCCAAAGTAGACCTGGAGCTGAAGCTGGCCATGCTGACGCAGACGCTGGAGGCTGCCAAGGAGCGGGAGAAGACCTTGGCGGAGAAGGTCAAGGCTGACACGGCGCTGCTGGAGAGCATTGCAGTCACCCAGAACACCTTCAGAGACACAGTGGAGCACTGGACCGAGGGTCTGGTGAACACTGCCGCCGTCATCAACGAGGAGCTGGCGCAGCTGGGGATGGAGGACTTTGGGTATCCTTCCGACAAGAGCCTTCAACCCAGCGCCAAGCTCAGCCTATTCTTCAAGGGCGTGGCGACGGCACTCCAGCGGCTCCGGGAGAGGATCCCGAAGCAGCTGGCCGACGAGTCGTGCAAAATCTGTGCTGGGGTTCTCCAGAAGGTGCTGATGAAGGTGGCCTTCCGCAACCCAGGCCTCAGCTTCACCAACGTCCTTAGGTCCTTGCCGCCTGACGCCGATCTGGATGCACTCAAGGCCCTTGTCGCACCCATTGTGGACAAGGTGAGCGAGATCAAGAGAGTCGAGGGCGGACGCGTAGATTAGGACGCCCATTTCTTCTTTTCCCTTGTCGCTGCTAATCATGTTATGAAAAAAGTCTGTTAGAGCTGCAACAAGTTATCTTTGTAATATAACTTTATTTCTGTCTATCAATTGCAATGTTATTTCCTCTACTAGATTCCTTCCTTTGTATGTTTTCACCCTACGCTTCTAGGGAACTTGTCGGCGCAGGCGCCCGAGCCGCGAGCGCTGAGTGCGGAACTTCAGCAGCCTGCTGGCGGCGCTACTTCCGACAAGAAACCTTGTCGTGACTAGATGCAGCACGCTTAAGCTGTTGAGCGGACTCGAAACAAAGTAAGGGAGCAACTAGCCACGAGTTGGTTCCTCCGCGCACAGGTTTTCCATACAAAGCAGGGTCGTTCGAGGAAGATAACTTGAAAATTTAAAAAAGTGATTGCTCAAACTTTGGCAACTTAGCTTTTCTGTCATCTGTTTCCCGGTAAGGCAAGTCCTTGTTTGAACGACGCCTGGCCCACACCACAATCTTCTCCTTCCCCCCCGGCAAACTTGTGTGCGAGAGAACCTTCTTTTCCTTTTAAGAGAAAAGGAAAGAAGAGAAAATAATAATATGGAGCTCTTCGGCTCGTTACTGCTTACCGGATGTAAGTGCTGCACAAAGTGTTAGATAATCACATGCAAGAAAGGAACTAATGCATGAAATGGACAAGCTATGCGGAGCACATGGGGTTTTACTTATGCACGGGATCTGCGCCCGGCTTTGTACAAAGGATTACATGCAACAGCGGCAAGACTTGTACAAAAGGTGGTTGCCGGAACGGGTTCCGGCAACCGCGCCTTATGGGAAAAACTTACGAAGATGTTCTATGTTCCAGGAGTTGCTCACTGGAATGCCATCCTCGGTCTCAAGGCGGACAGCGCCAGGCCTTGTGACTCGTCTCACCCGATAAGGGTCTTCCCACTTCAGCGTCAACTTGTTGGAATTCTTGGCGGACTGAACGCGCCGAAGAACAAGGTCGCCTTCCTCGAAGCTTCTGGCTTTAACTTTGCGGCTGTGATACGGCGCAAAGCTTGCTGGTATCGAGCAGCTCGTACAGCAGCCTGAAGACGATCTTCCTCAAGGAGCAGCGCGTCGTCTTGCCGCAACTGTTCTTGCTCGAGCTCATCATAAGCGAGCACTCGAGGCGATCCGTATACGAGTTCCATGGGGAGAACTGCCTCTGCTCCATAGACTAGAGCGAAAGGTGTCTGGCCAGTGGCTCGATTTGGTGTTGTTCTGATCGACCAAAGAACCACCGGCAGCTCCTCGATCCAGTTCCTTCCGCACCTGTGCAGCCTGTCAAAAGTTCTGGTCTTGAGCCCGCGCAGCACTTCAGCATTTGCCCTCTCTGCTTGACCGTTGCTTCTCGGATGAGCAACGGAAGTGAAGCAGACCTTGGCGCCAAGGTCTTGGACGTATTGCATGAAGGTGCGGCTCGTGAATTGCGTGCCGTTGTCGGTGATGATCCTGTTGGGAATCCCGAAACGGCAAACAATCGACCTGAAGAACTTGACTGCTGACTGTGCTGTCACCTTCCTCACTGGCTGCACTTCTGGCCACTTCGTGAACTTGTCGATTGCGACGTACAAGTACTCAAACCCCCCGACAGCTCGGGGGAAGGGGCCGAGGATATCGAGCTCCCAGACCGAAAATGGCCAGGATAAAGGGATCGTCTGGAGAGCTTGAGCTGTCTGGTGTATATGTTTGGAGTGGAACTGGCACGCTTCACACTTGGTTACTTGTGTAGTTGCATCCTGGAGGGTTGTCGGCCAAAAGAAACCTTGCCGGAAAGCTTTGCCGGCAAGTGCTCTTGCGCCAATGTGGTGGCCACATATGCCTCCATGTATCTCCGCCAACAGCTTTTGTCCATCTTCCCAGTGAATACACTTCAATTTCACACCGTTGAGTCTTCTTCTGTACAGTATGCTATCGACAAATTGGTACATACTTGACTGCCGGGCTACTCTTTCCGCTTCTTCTTGTTCTTCGGGAAGTTCTCCTGTCTGAAGGAAATGGACAATATGCTGTGCCCATGCTGGAGCTTGCGGCTCGACAACAAGGACTAAAGGCACATCTGCTGCTGCGGGAACATCTGCTTCTACGGCAAGGACTTGCAGCCCTGCCGGAGCTTGATGTTCCCCGGCAAGCTTGCCGGAGCAAAACTTGTCGGGAGCGTCTGCTTCAACGGAACAAACCATTAGGCTTGCCGGAGCAGACTGCCCCTCAGCCTTCTTGGTGTTGATCTTGGGGACTTTCTTGGCGGCGGCTTCGGGGAGCTCTGCCAGAAAGTAGTCGCCGGAAACCAACTTCCTCTTCTTGCTTTGCCCAGTTGATGGTCTTACGGATGGTTGAGTCAACTTAAGCACAAAGATCCCTGGTTCCACAGGTAACTTTAGTGCGGCGCACTTTGACAGGACATCAGCAATATCATTCTGAGCTCTTGGGATATGCTCCATTTGTAGGCCGTCAAAGTGCTCTTCTAGCTTCCTCACTTCATCAACATATGCTTCCATCAACGGACTCTGGTAGTTCTTGTTCACTTGTCGGACGACAAGCTGTGAGTCACCCCTGATAATGAGCTTCTTAATCCCAAGGTCTGCTGCGATTCTAAGACCGGCAAGTAATCCTTCATACTCTGCAGTATTGTTGGTTGCTTGCTCTTTGGGAAAGTGCATCTGGACTACGTACTTGAGGTGCTCTCCGGTGGGCGCGACAAGCAGCACGCCTGCACCGGCGCCTTGCAACAAGAAGGCACCATCAAAGTACATCAGCCACTCTTTGCTTGCCTCTTTGACGGGGATGCTCGTTTCTGGAATTTCTTCATCTGGGGTTGGCGTCCACTCTACTATGAACTCTGCCAATGCTCTGCTTTGGATAGTTGAAGTGCTCTCAAACTTGAGGCCAAAGCTTGACAGTTCCAGCGCCCACTCGACAATCCTGCCCGTTGCTTCTGGATTTTGCAGTATCCTCTTCAGCAGAAAGCGAGTGACAACTGTGATCTCATGTGCTTGGAAGTAATGGCGCAGCTTTCTTGAGGCCATGAGGAGGTCGAAAAGCAACTTCTGCACACCAGAGTACGTTGATCTAGCCCCCTGCAGAAGAGAACTGACAAAGTAAACTGGGCGCTGCACCATTCTCCTTGGCATCTTATCATGTTCCTGCGCAAACCCATATTTGTCGGGACCAGAGCTTGTCGGCGAAGCCCCCTGCTTGTCGCTGGATGGATCTGCTGTGGTTGCTGGCTCATCATCCGCTTCCCTCTCCGCCACTAGCGCAGCACTAACCACTTGATTGGTTGCTGCTATATACAGCAGCAACTTCTCTTGTGGCTTAGGTGCGACAAGCGTTGGAGTGGAGGACAGGTATCTCTTCAAGTCCTGCAGCGCAGCCTCCGCTTCCGGAGTCCATTTCATTGGACCTGCTTTTTTCAAAAAATTTAAAAATGGCAGGGCGCGCTCAGCAGATCTAGAGATAAACCTGCTGAGAGCAGCCACGCAATCGGCAAGCCTTCGTACATCCTTGACGCGCTTTGGTGCTTCGATCTGCTCGATGGCTTTGATCTTGTCGGGATTGGCTTCAATTCCCCGCTGAGACACGAAGAACCCGAGAAGCTTGCCGGAAGGGACTCCAAACACGCACTTCTCGGGGTTAAGCTTGAGGTTGATCTTGCGCA
Organism: Triticum aestivum; assembly: GCF_018294505.1. Lineage (NCBI taxonomy): Eukaryota > Viridiplantae > Streptophyta > Magnoliopsida > Poales > Poaceae > Triticum > Triticum aestivum. The sequence continues at coordinate 130,882,546 of NC_057803.1, read as the reverse complement.
GGTTTGCAAATGTCTCATCTAAATCTTGAATCAGGGTCGCCTTGTTCTGGCTCTTGACCACTATGTCATCCATGTAAGCTTCCACATTTCTGTGTATTTGTGGCTCAAAAGCATGGTGGACTACCCTTGCGAATGTTGAACCAGCATTCTTCAAACCGAAAGGCATCTGTACGAAGCAGTACGTGCCACACGGGGTGATAAATGCGGTTTTCTCTTCATCTTCTTCTGCCATGAAGATCTGATGATATCCTGAGTATGCATCAAGAAATGAAAGCAAATCACATCCGGCTGTGGAGTCAACAATCTGGTCAACACGCGGCAAGGGAAATGGGTCTTTGGGACAAGCTTTATTAACATCAGTGAAGTCAATACAAAGTCTCCATTTCCCGTTAGCTTTGCTCACAACAACAAGATTGGCCAACCACGTGGGATGGAGTACTCCTCTGACAAGGCCTTCTGCTTCCAACTTCTTGATTTCTTCTGTGATGAATTCTTGGCGCTCTACTGCCTGCTTCCTGACTCTCTGCTTGACGGGCCGCGCATGAGGACAGACGGCAAGGTGGTGCTCAATCACTTTCCTGGGAACACCGGGGATATCAGACGGTTGCCACGCAAACACGTCGACATTCGCCCGCAGGAAAGCAACGAGCGCGCTTTCCTATTTGGGGTCAAGAGTGGCGCTGATGGTGAAGGTACCACCAGTGCCATCCTCCTTGGCGGACACCTTCTTAGTCTCAGGTGGAGCTGCCATTGCCTTCTTGCACTTGCCGGTGGAGCTCGATGGTGTGTCCTCGACGGTAGCGCAGCACTCCGAAGAGGTGCGCTTGCCGGAGTGGGCATCAGAGCTCTTGCCGGACTTGGTCTTCTTCTTCCCCCCGGGAGCTTCAGCGGCAAGTGTCCTTCGTTCTGCTGCGGCTGCTGCTTCTCGGTAAATCTAGTCGGCACAGATAAGAGCATCCTTCTTGTTGCCAGGGACAGAGATGACACTTATTGGGCCTGGCATTTTCAGTACGTTGTACGCATAGTGAGAGGCTGCCATGAACTTGGCGAGTGTCGAACGGCCAAGGATTCCATTGTAAGGTAATGGAAAATCGGCAACGTCAAACATGACCCTCTCAGTCCTGAAGTTCAGCTCACTTCCAAATGTTACCGGCAGCGTGATCTTTCCCTTTGGCTTGCTCCTTCCTGGGTTGATTCCTTGAAATGTGCTGGTCTCTTCGAGCTCGCTGTCAGGGATCTGGAGCTTCTGGAGCACCACGGAGGAGATCAGGTTCAAGCCGGCCCCGCCGTCAACTAGCATCTTAGTGACCTTGAGGTTGCGGATTGTTGGTGAGACCAACATGGGCAAGCACCCGACCGCAGTTATGCGATCCGGGTGGTCCTCAATATCAAAGATGATAGGCGTGCCGGACCATTTCAGAGGCTTGCGTGACTCGACGGGTGGTTCTGCTACATTAACTTCCCGCACCCACTGCTTGAGTTGGTGGTGCAAGGCATGCAGAGAAGAACCACCGTCAACGCACAGGACCTCTGTAGCTTTCTGGAACTCCTGCTCGTCAGTCTCCTCATCATCCATATCTTCATCGTCGCCATCATCTTCATCCTTGTCGCGGCCGCGAGGAGGTCTGTCTCCTTGCCGCTGCTTGGCCTTGCCGTGGCGTCCTCCTCGGCCGGGACGTTTCTTGCCGGATCCACCAGCTCCTTCCTGGGCCTTCTCCTTGTCGCGCCGCTCGTATTCAGCTTTCTGTTGCTCAACAAGCTGCTCGACCCTCTTGCAGTTCTAAAGATCATGACCCTTGGTGCGCTGAATCTTGCAATACTGCTTGTTGGTGCCGTCCTGCTTGTCGGCGACTGCTGCCTCCGCGGCAACCTCCTTACCAGAGTCGCCAGCTTTGGATTCCTTGGCGCCGCCACCGTTGCCGGACTGCTCAACAACTAGCACTTCTTTGCCTTTTCTCCTCCTGTTGTTCCACCGCGTGTTCTTCCTTGTCGGGGCAGCATCTTCACTGTCAGATCCTCCCGCTCCTATATTTTCTCCGGGGAGTCTCCTCCCTTCCTCAGCACGCGCACACTTGTCGGCCAGTGCATATAACTCACTGACGTCCCTGATCTTGCACATTGCCATTTCCTCCCGCATCCTGCGGTTCTGCACGTTCTGATGGAACGCGCTGATCACCACGGCAGGGTGGACGTCTGGGATGTTGTGCTGCACACTACTGAATCTCTGAATGTACTTGCGCAAGGGCTCTCCTTCCTTCTGGGCGAGCAAGTGAAGATCACTCTCCTGGCCATGAGGCTTGTGTCCGCCTGTAAAGGCGCCGACAAACTGATGGCACAGATCAGCCCAAGAGGATATGGAGTTGTCCGGCAAGTGCATGAGCCAGGATCTGACATTGGGCTTGAGCACCAGCGGGAAGTAGTTGGCAAGGATCTTGTCATCTCGTCCCCCGGCAGCTTGTACTGCAATGGTGTATATGCTGAGGAACTCTAACGGATGCGTCTTGCCGTCGTACTTCTCCGGTACGTCTGGCTTGAAGTTCTTTGTACTGGGCCACTGGACTTGCCGCAGCTCACGAGTGAACGCATGACAACCTACCGCGTACGGTAGATCGCCTGGTTCCCCTGGCGCATGCATGTCAACAGAGGGCCCAGCGCGCTTGTCGCATTGACGTCGCGCTTCTCTTTGGCGCTCGATGCGGGTTCGAGCGTCTTCTTGTTGTCGATCATGAAGGACTTGGCGCTGATCGCGACGAGCTCGTGGATCCGACGATGCAGTGGAGTCGCTGTAGAGGTGGATCCGGCGAGTCGGCGATCTTGACCTTCGTGGCGGTGATTGCATGGTAGTTGCACCTCCGCCCATTTCATCGCCACCGGCTCGCGTCCGGCGGTCCTGTCGCGGCGCTGACGCACTCGGCCGCCGTGGAGCGTCGCCGTTGGCGTAGCTAATGAGACTCTGGATGGTGGCCCTCCATTCGTCGATCTTGTCCGACGTTGGAGGGTAATCTAGAAGAAGTTGAGCTCGCGCCAAAGCTTCTGCTGGAGTGGTGGGTGACAGTGGCGGACGGCGCGAGGAGCGGGACGTGCTCGAACTTCTAACTATGTTAGAAGGAGCAGTATCCCGTCCAGGTGACCGCGCCTCGCTCGTGCCAGCACGCTGGCGTGCATGCTGGTCTTGAGCGGCCCGAGATCCACCAGCTTGGTCTTGGGCTATCATGCGTATGGCACTGCTAGCGCCATGATGCTGTTGATCCTGCGCTTCCTGAGAGTGGCATGGAAGATGTACAGTCGCCGAGGTTTGTGCAGCCTTGTTCTTGGACCTGGCGGCATCATGAGCTTCCTCGTCGATGTCCTTTCTTCCGCCGGCGTCCATCCCACCACTCGTTTGCTCCAACGGTGGCGGAAGTGACGTGGATGGAGCGGCTGCCACCGAAGTTTTCTTCTTCGGTGGCATGTTTGATGAAGGGAATAAGGATCTAGCTCGTGTGAACGCCGGATCTGGTTCACACAATCTCGACACCCCCTACCTGGCGCGCCAAAGATGTCAGGGAAACTGATCCACGAACACCTATGGGGCTGGCGGACCGAGCCCCTTTCGGTTCGGCGGGGGGCGGAGATCGCACGAAGAGCGGATCGAGGCGAGGCACACGAGCAGTTTACCCAGCTTCGAAGCTCTCCGGAGAGATAACACTCCTACTACTGCTTGTCTGGTTGTATTATCTGGTGTTCTTGCTCTCCCAAGCGAGAGTGTGATGTTCTCTGGGCTACGAAGGAATCGAAGCTGACTGTCCGAACCTATGAGCCGAACCCCCTCTACGTTGTGCATGGGCCTCCTTTTATACGCTAAAGGGGTCACCGACAGGTGGCAATGTAGAGGAGGGTAAAAACGTAAAAAGCAAGGTAGTTGATACAGTTGCTTGTACAGTGCACCCTACCTAACCCTGACGGCAGGGGACAAGGGCATTAAATGCCTGTCTGAGTCGCCCGAACAGTGCAGAAAAGGACCATTAGGGGCGCCACCGTTCGCCACGATGGCGATCTTGTCAGCTTTGCATGCCACTGCGCACCGCTGGCTGCACAGCCTCCCGCCACGCGTGCCCGGAGAGGCCCCCAGAGCGACACGTTGGTGGATGCGTTGGAGCATGGGCACAGAGTGGCCGCCTGCCGCGGCAAGCGCCTTGCCGCTGTTGTTATCTTGCCGGGTCCAGAATCTTGTCGCTCACCGGGCCCCGGGGTACCTTGTTTAGTCTTCCCGACAAGCTCCTCTTGCCGGGGGCTCGCTGCCTTGCCGGAGCGCGTGGCGCGTCGCGGCAAGTTCCTTGGAGCGCCTTGGTTGGCCTTCCCGGCAAGCTCCTCTTGCCGGGGTCTTGTCTCCTTAGCTTAAATACTTTGTTCTTGGATGGCCCTAAGGGAACCTTGTGGGATCTTGGCGTCCGCCCGGCAAGCCTTTGCCGCGGGGTGCTGCAACTGCCCGTGCACAAGTTCGGGGTACTAGGGTACCCCTATTCTAGTACACCGACAGAGATGCATAGCAACGAGAGGGGGAGAGTGTGTCCATGTACCCTTGTAGACCGAAAGCGGAAGCATTATGTTAACGCGGTTGATGTAGTTGAATGTCTTTGCGATCCAACCGATCCAAGTACCGAACGTACGCCACCTCCGTGTTCAGCCCACGTTCAGCACAATGACGTCGCTCGAGCTCTTGATCCAGTAGAGGATTGAGGGAGAGTTTCATCAACACGACGGCGTGGTGACGGTGTTGATGATGTGATCCGCACAGGGCTTCGCCTAAGCCCTACGACAATATGACCGAGGTGGTAAAATGTGGAGGGGGGCACCACACATAGCTGAGGAACAATTGATGTGCCTTTGGGGTGCCCCCGCCCCCGTATATAAAGGAGGAGGGAAGGAGGCAGGCGGCCTAGGGGGCGCACCAAAGGGGGGAGTCCAACTAGGACTCCCAATCCTAGTTGGACTCTGTCGGTGTCAAAACCGGCGGATCTCGGGTAGGGGGTCCCGAACTGTGCGTCTAGGCCAGATGGTAACAAGAGACAGGGGACACAATGTTTTACCCAGGTTCGGGCCCTCTTGATGGAGGTAAAACCCTACGTCCTGTTTGATTGATATTGATGATATGGGTAGTACAAGAGTAGATCTACCACGAGATCAGAGAGGCTAAACCCTAGAAGCTAGCCCATGGTATGATTGTATGTTGTGGATGTTGTCCTACGGACTAAAACCCTTCGGTTTATATAGACACTGGAGAGGGTTAGGGTTACACAAGGTCGGTTACAAAGGAGGAGATATCCATATCTGTATTGCCTAGCTTGCCTTCCATGCCAAGTAGAGTCCCATCCGGACACGAGACGAAGTCTTCAATCTTGTATCTTCATAGTCTAACAGTACGGCCAATGGAGATAGTCCGGCTGTCCAGAGACCCCCTAATCCAGGACTCCCTCAGTAGGTCCTGAACCGGGCTTCAATGACGATGAGTCCGGCATGCAGTATTGTCTTCGGCATTGCAAGCTGGGTTCCTTCTCCGAATACATCACAGAAGAACTTGAAAACGAGGATAGTGTTCGACCCTGCAAAAAAGTTCCACATACCACCATAGAGATAATAATATTTTCGCAATTCTAATTTGCTGACTTGTCTTGACAGTATGATGTTATGTCATGGCCCGGTGATTATTTCGAACCGTTTCCTTTAACTAGCCCCGCACATAACGCGAGGCAGTTTTTCGACACGTCTTGTCAAATCAGAGATCATGTCCCCTTATTACGGGATTCTCATCAATACGGTCATGGGTAACCCAACCGTGTCTAGGACTCCTAGATTATAGGCAAGTCCCAAACGGCTATGGAGAGGACGCTTGATATTCACCCTCTTTATAAAGGGACAAGGTTTTTGCTTTTTCCCTCTCGTGCTCAGTCGAACCCTTCCTCCACCTCGAGTTCTAACACCCAAAGCCCAGGTCAGGTGCTCCGGATCTTCAATCATGTCCGGATCCATCCTTCAAGGCCGGTGGATGCCCTCCTCCGTCACGGAAGAGGATATCAAGAAGTTGAGGGAGGCCAGATACCTGACCGCCGAGGTTTTGCATCGACTGCCTGCTCGAGGGCAGGTTGTCCCTACTCCCGAACCCGACGAGAACGTCGTGTTCGTCTCCCACTTCCTCCGAGGCCTAGGCCTCACTCTGGATCCCTTCGTCAGGGGTTTGATGTTCTACTACGGGCTAGATTTCCACGATCTAGCTCCGGACTCCTTTCTCCACATCTCGACATTTATTGTCATGTGCGAGGCCTTCCTCCTCATTACCCCCCACTTCGGCCTATGGCTCAAGACCTTTGAAGTGAAGCCGAAGATGATCGAGGGCCAACATGCAGCATGCGGAGGCGCGTCAATAGGCAAGATGGCAGGAGCCCCGTGGCCGAAAGGTTCCTTCCCAGAGGTGTCCGAATTATGGCAACGGGAGTGGTTTTATGTCATGGCTCCCAGAAGTGCCAAGTGGGCGGCTGCCCCCGCTTTCCGCTCGGGCCCCCCACCACAACTGATGTCATGGATTAGCAGAGGTCTGACCTGGGGCCCAGCCAAGGACGTGCCCATACTGCAAAGACACATTCAATATCTCTTTGAGGGAGATTTTAATTTGGTTGTGGTACAAGTTATGCTGGTTCATCGAGTCCGGCCTTGCAAAGGCCGTCCCCTTCGCTTATGGGAGTTCAACCCAGAAGGGCCGCGTGCCATTCAAAGTTTCCTCGGCCTGACGCACGAGGAGATGTACAAGTCATTCTTCGGACCTCAAATAGAGTGTCCGGATACTACCGAGGACGTGGGCCTGAGCAGTAACCGCGCTACCGAACAAGTAAGAAATCCTCTAGCCGAACACACCATCTTTTATTCATGAAGTTATTTCTGAGAGATCGCTCTTTGACCAGGATTGGCTAACGAAGGCGAAGATGATTCGGTGTCCGGCCCCCCTCCCTAAGGGTTTGGAAAATCCTATTTTGGAGAAGATGCTCGAGTTCAAACCTTGCCCGGAGCCCTCGAGGGAAGATACAGGGGGAATAATATGGGCGGAAGCGGGCCCCCATCGCTACCAGTTCCAACTGAGGGAATGAGCACCTCCATAAAGGAGGATAACCGGGGGAGGTAGAGGACTGCTTCCAAGGATCCGGAAGCCGAGGCCTCCAAACGGGAGAAGAAGTCTCCAATAGAGGGTCCTGCCTCGGGGGGTGCTCTTACCGCACAAAGTCAGGGGGATGAGCCCTCCAACGAGTCGTAAGTGATCCAAAATACTTTAATAGTGAAGGTATACTATCTTTTTTCTGAGAAAATAACCACCGCATATATCTTGCAGTTCAGGCCTTAGCCCCTCTCAGCTGAGCTCGTCTTCGGGGGATCTTCTTATAGAGATGATGGAGAGAGAAACGCCTCCCCCGGACTCCTCCTCTCAAGAAGCGGGCGACCCCGAAGTGTCGTCACGGAGGGCCTCTCCGGATCCGGTGAGGCCAGAAGATAATCCCATAGACCCCCGAAGTCCCCAGCGTCCGGCTCCCGGAGAGAGCAAACAAAAGAGTCCGGCACCGTCTGGTATGCGGTCGGACGTTCTGAGGGAGCTGGTGGGGCGAGCGGCCATATCAGAAGAACACCGTACGCTGAGGGGTACGGTGATGGAGAGAATTTTGTCCGCCGAAAGCGGATTACATGAAGCCTTTATAAGTCTACTGACAGGCTTTGAGGTACGTGAGATAATATGTGATAGTACCGCACATGTTAGGTGTGCCCTGTGTAGATAGTAGCCCCTGAGACTCTGGTTGTCATTGAGAACGGCGGCGAATAGAGGATCATAGTCCCAGGCAATAACCAGACTGCCCTTATTTGCAGGTGGTGGAAGCTCCGGTGGCTAGTCGGACTAGTGAGTTTGCCAAATTAAAACGGCAACTGGATGCAGCAGACGCCGACTTCGAGCTTGTTAACAAGAGGCTTGATGAGGCACATGGTAAGTGTTATTATCTGGTGAATGCCACATAGTAAGAGTTGCATGATGCTAGTATCTTTAATATGTTGTGACTGCAGATGGAGCTGCCACCGTGGAAACCTTGCGGGCAGAACTTGCCCGAGCTAAGGAACAAGCGAGGATTAGTAATGCGGCTGCTTTGAAGGCGGCCGAAGAGTTGAAAGCCGAGAAGGCCGCACATTGCGAGAGCCAAGAGAAGATGGCCAAGATGGCCATAGAATTAAAAGACACTGCCGACCGTTGCCGGCTCCTTGAAAAAGAAAACTGAGCGAAGGTAACGGACCTTGAGAAGGCCACGATGGCGGACAAAGACACCCGCTCTGCTATGAGAGCGAAGAAGGAGCTGCGGGAAGTCGGGGATATTGCGGCTGGAAGCCCTTCATGCTACGGAGGAAGTTCGGAGATCCACGGTATGCCCCTCTGGATCGGCTGTGGAGTTCAGCAGATGCGTACATGGACTTGGCGGCGAGCGCTGCTAATGCGGCCAAATACTTCCAAGGTCAAACAAATCGTGAAGTGGACAAGCTGTTCTGGTCGCTATTCAACGTTCCAGAGCGTCCGCTACCATTGACTGATCAGCTAGCCAAATGGGCCAAACTAAATAGGTTGTTCGGACTCTCCATGAGGTCTGTCGTGGATCAGCTATGGCCGGAAAAGCCAAAGCCGAATAGCTATTTCAGTTTAGTGTAGCGGTTCCTTGGTGCGGTACGGTGCATTAGTGCGATGAAGAGGTCGGCGTGCATAGAAGGCTTGCGGATGGCCCTTGCCCGTGTTAAAGCATACTGGGCGCAGATGGACGCTACCACTGTTGCGGCGTAGGGTTCAGCCATAGGCTGAGTGGCTGCCGAGCACTATTTCGAGGAGGTTCTCGAGGGTGCTCGTTTGATAGAGGCCTAGTGCTCGAAGAATATTATGTTTGAGTGATATGTATTCTCATTGTAAACACAATGCTTTTATGAAATTTTATAAGGCTATGTTTATACTTTTGCCTGAAAGTAGTATGATGCCTCCTGTGCGGCCGTTTATGTATACATGTGTATAACCTGAAAGATTGCAGTCGTCGGCTTCAACCCCCACGCATATAATGCGGAGGTGCTCGCGAAAAACGTGTGTTCACACTTAACCCAACGTCTTGGTCCTATTAAGGAGGTGATAGCGTAGCGAACGAGGCAACCAGACTATAATGCTTTAACACTTTCACTTAGCCATAGGAGTTTGACAGTGGGGCTACTAGATAGCCCCTGGTGGCTCCGCACTCTCCCGATCTTGGGGTGTGTACATGCCTGGCCGGAAAACGGCCCTTCGTTAAGGCGGAGGAATTCTAACATTCCGATAGGTCATCGAGTGGTTGACCAGTCTCATGCTATATCATGACAGTCAGTTTTCAGCTTTCTCTACTGAGGTGCTCGTCCGGATGAACCAGGGCACAATCGCAGTAGTTCTCCTGGTGCTGCCTTAGCCGATAAAGTGGAACGTAAGGCGCCAAAACACAGGAGCCGGGCAAGCCCAACATTTGACCAAAGACAATGATTCGGAGCTGATGCATATAAGGCCAAACTCACGACGCCGAACACTCCCTAAGGTATTCGGTCTTTATGGTATAAACCGGGCATAAATAGTGCCCTTTGTAAGAAGCCCCTTGTGTCCAGGTACGTGCATTATCCTGACGTGGCCACATGCCAAGACGTCAGCATCCTTCTCAATTGTGCTAAGAATTCGGTGGATGTGTATCAACAAGAGACAGTAAAAAAGGTTTACGCAGGGTCTTAATTTAAAAAGAATCCTTGGAGCGGGTCCCTGTTGCGCGTCTGCGCCTGTGTCTCCGTTGTGCCGTATCCTGGACGGGTGTAGCACGATGGTCATCTGTAAAAGAGAGGAACTTAGGTGAAAAAGTTGTCGTGCAAAAAGGTGGTTTTTTTAAAGAGACCATGTATAACTAGAAATGAGTAGAAATTGCCACTTGTCTACGCCCGTTGAGCCCCTTGTATTTGTAATAGGGGTGTGGCCATCAATCCAGTATAAATTACATATAGCAGCGCCGGACTCATCTAACCGCTTCCGTGGTCTTGACGACCTATCAAATACTTTAGGTGGCGAGGCCGTTTTTAGTGTGCGGCTGCCAAGGCAGTCGCATTCTCTTCGGCGTGCAAGGATCGCTTAATACTTCCGTTCACTGTAATGATGCCACGTGGACCAGGCATCTTGAGCATCAGGGAAGCGTAATGTGGTATTGCATTAAAGCGAGCAAAAGCTTCACGCCCAACTAGTGCTTGATAACCGCATTGGAACGGAGCAATGTGGAAGGTTAAATGTTCGCTACGGGAGTTATCGGGGAAGCCGAATATAACCTTTAGTAGCAGGGAGCCCGTGCAGTGAGCCCCTGGGCCTGGCATTACTCCTTTAAAGGTAGTGTTGCTATGGCAAATTTTCATTGGGTCTATCCCCATTTCGCAGATTGTATCCTGGTATATCAGGTTTAAACTGTTGCCATCGTCCATCAGGACTCGTGCAAAGTGGTATCCGTCAATTATTGGGTCTAATACCAGGGGAGCCCATCCTGCCCGCCGGATACTTGCTGAGTAATCATGATGGTCGAAAGTGACCGGTTGAGACGACCAGTGGCAGGGTTTTGCGGTGATAGGCCCTTGGGCATATTTATCTGGGAGGGCCGCTTTGCTTCCCTTGATCACGTGTAATACGTTGACTGTTTTGACTTCTGATGGAAACTTCTTTTGTTCCCTAGCGTCTTGCTTGAGAGGCTCATCCTCATCTTCACTTGGTGTATCCTCCCCCTTGTGTATGGCGTTGAGCTTGCCGGACTGCTTGAAGACCCAACATTCTCTGTGGGTATGATTAGCGGGTTTACCACGGGTGCTATGGATCTGACATACTTGGTCCAGAATTTTGTTTAGGCTGGACAGTTCATCTCTTGCACCTTTAGAGGGCGGCTTTTGCTGACCTGGCCAAGAGCTTCGGAATCCGGCGTGTACCGCCGTGCTCTTCGGGCTGTCTTCTTTATTCCGACGTTTATTATTTTTGATGCATCGTGATTTCCCGTTTTTATCTCTAACTTCGGATGTGCTTGGGTCGCTGGTGCTGCATCTGGCTAGCCAGCTGTCCTCACCCGCGCAAAAGCGGGTCATGAGGCTTGTTAATGCTGCCATTGTTCTTGGCTTTTCTTGGCCGAGGTGTGTGGCAAGCCATTCGTTGCGGACGCAATGCTTAAAAGCTGCCAAGGCTTCGGCGTCCGGGCAGTCGACTATTTGGTTCTTCTTAGTTAGGAACCTATTCCAAAGCTTTCAGGTTGACTCTCCGGGCTATTGAGTTATATGGCTCAAATCGTCCGCATCCGGGGGTCGGACATAAGTCCCTTGAAAATTTGCCCGAAAAGCATTTTCGAGCTCTTCCCAGCTTCCAATGGAGTTTCCGGGGAGGCTTTTAAGCTAGTGTCGAGCTGGCCCTTTGAGCTTGAGGGGTAAGTACTTCATGGCGTGGAGATCGTCTCCTCGAGCCATATGGATATGAAGGATATAGTCCTCAATCCAAACCCCGGGGTCTGTTGTTCCGTCGTATGACTCTATGTTTACGGGTTTGAATCCCTCTGGGAATTCATGGTCCACCACCTCATCGGTGAAACATAGGGGGTGTGCGGCACCCCTGTAGCTGGGTGTACTGCGTTGTTCTGATGCTTGTTGTGTTACGTCATATGCTGGGGCGTGCTTGTGTGGTCCATAGATGGATCTTGTTACGCTATCCTTTTGGTGCGAGCCCTCGTGTGGATCGCTTATTGGCTTGTGAGTGGAGTTGTTTGCCGCTCCATGTTGGCCGTGAGGTCGTCTATCTGGCTAGGTGGCCATTTTGATTTTTGGTTGTGGGGGGTCTAGGGCCTCCTCATCGAATTCGGGTAGCAACTTCCGCTTCTGGTAGCTCTTGGTGGGGCGATTACCACCATACTTCGCTGCTGTGTTGAGTACTTTACTCCATCCGATTTGGAGTGTGTCCTGCGCAGGATTGAGCCTTTGCTTATGCTTTTTCAGACTCCTCGCGGTGGCAACAAGCCTTTGACGGCATTCTGCTGCTCCAGGTGCCTGTCCGGCGTTATGTCATCCGGACTTTTATCTTTGACAGAATTGGTTTGTTCAGTTTGATTTTTCGTATTGTCGTGGTCCGACAGTAGTTCGCCCTGCTCCAACGCTGGGTCTGTATGATCATTATTTCTGCCGAGGCGGGATTTGGGGTAGCGCTTACGCCGCCGCTTTGACTGCTTCTCGAGGGGACAAGCCTTCGTTGCATCCTTCCGTTCCTCGTCGTTGTCTTCTTTTGGTGTGTCCACCATGTATACGTCATATGATGAGGTGGACGTCCAACGCCCTGTGGGCGGTGGTTCCTCTTCGCCTCCCGCATTGTCGTCCATACCGACGATGTCTTCGGAGTCGAAGTCGAGCATGTCGGTTAAATCATCGACAATGGCTACAAAGTGGGTGGTGGGTGGGCGTCGAATTTCTCTATCGTCCGCATCCCAATCCTGTTGGCCATAGTCCGGCCAGGGCTCTCCTGACAAAGAGAGATACCTTAGTGAATTCAGAATGTCGCCGAAGGGCGAGTGCTAAAAAATATCCGTGGCGGTGAATTCCATGATCAGCGCCCAATCGGATTCGATTGGCAGGGGCGCGGACGGTTCAGAGTCTAGAAAAGAGTCTGTCACCTTGGAGTCACGGGCTTCACAGAGGATTAGGCTGGTGTTCGGCTCGATCACTGTTGAGACTGCAGCCCCTGAGGCGGTGTCTAGCCACCCGTCCTCGATTGGTGCAGTAGGTTCCGAGCTAAGGGTCGGAGCTGATGCGAGCGCGGCCTCTAGGGTACTGTTCGGCGGCAGAGCTAGGTCATACCCGTCGTGACAGTGCGGCGTGCCCGACTGTCGCTCGAATCCGTCGAAGAGCAAGTCTCCGCGGATGTCGACCGTGTAGTTCAAACTTCCAAATCTGACCTGACGGCCAGGGGCGTAGCTTTCAATCTGCTCCAGATGGCCAAGCGAATTAGCCCGCAGTGCAAAGCTGCCGAATACGATGATCTGTCCGGGGAGAAAAGTCTCGCCCTGGACCGCATCGCTATCGATGATAGTAGGAGCCATCAAGCCTAACGGCAACGACACAGAAGAACTCTCAATGAAAGCACCAATGTCGGTGTCAAAATCGGCGGATCTCGGGTAGGGGGTCCCGAACTGTGCGTCTAGGCCAGATGGTAACAGGAGGTAGGGGACACAATGTTTTAGCCAGGTTCGGGCCCTCTTGATGGAGGTAAAACCCTACGTCCTGCTTCATTGATATTGATGATATGGGTAGTACAAGAGTAGATCTACCACGAGATCAGAGAGGCTAAACCCTAGAAGCTAGCCTATGGTATGATTGTATGTTGTGGTTGTTGTCCTACGGACTAAAACCCTTCGGTTTATATTGACACCGGAGAGGGTTAGGGTTACACAAGGTCGGTTACAAAGGAGGAGATATCCATATCCGTATTTCCTAGGTTGCCTTCCACGCCAAGTAGAGTCCCATCCGGACACGAGACGAAGTCTTCAATCTTGTATCTTCATAGTCTAATAGTCCGGCTGTCCGGAGACCCCCTAATCCAGGACTCCCTCAGACTCCCTTTCCCTTTATAGAGGGGGGAAAGAGGGAAGGGAGAGGAAGAGGAGAAGGAAAGGGGGGCGCGCCCCCTCCCCTAGTCCAATTCGGACTCCCTATAGGGAGGGGGTGCGGTCACCCCTTGTGGGCTGCTTCCCCTATCCCCTATGGCCCATGTAGGACCAATATTCCCCCATGGGGTTCCGGTGACCTCCCGGTACTCCAAAAAATACCCAAACCTTTCTGAAACCATTCCGGTGTCCGAATACCTTCATCCAATATATCAATCTTTACCTCTCGACCATTTCGAGACTTCTCTTCATGTCTGTGATATCATCCGGGACTCCGAATAAACTTCAGCCATCAAAACACATAACTCATAATACAAATCGGCATCGAACATTAAGCGTGTGGACCCTACAGGTTCGAGAACTATGTAGACATGACCGAGACACATCTCCAGTCAATAACCAATAGCGAAACCTGGATGCTCATATTGGCTCCTACATATTCTATGAAGATATTTATCGGTCAAACCGCATAACAACATATGTTATTCCCTTTGTCATCGGTATGTTACTTGCCCGAGATTCGATTGTCGGAATCATCATACCTAGTTCAATCTCGTTACCGGCAAGTCTCTTTACTTGTTCCATAATGCATCATCCCACAAATAACTCATTATTCACATTGCTTGAATGGCTTATAGTGATGTGCATTACCGAGAGGGCCAGAGATACCTCTTTGATACTCGGAGTGACAAATCCTAATCTCGATCTATGCCAACTCAACAAACACCTTTGGAGACACATGTAGAGCATCTTTATAATCACCCAGTTACGTTGTGACGTTTGATAGCACACAAGGTGTTCCTCCGATATTCGGGAGTTGCATAATCTCATAGTCAGAGGAATATGTATAAGTCATGAAGAAAGCAATAGCAATAAAACTAAACAATCATAATGCTAAGCTAATGGATGGGTCTTGTCCATCACATCATTCTCTAGTGATGTGATCCCGTTCATAAAATGATGACACATGTCTATGGTCAGGAAACTTAACCATCTTTGATTAATGAGCTAGTCAAGTAGAGGCCTACTGGGGACACTCTGTTTGTCTATGTATTCACACATGCACTATGTTTCCGGTTAATACAATTCTAGCATGAATAATAAACATTTATCAAGATATAAGGAAATATAAATAACAACTCTATTATTGCCTCTAGGGCATATTTCCTTCATTTGGATGTACAAGTAGTATCTGTACTTAGTACAAAGTTTTGGCTAGCAAATGATTATAAGCAAGCACCACATGTTGGAGGATCCATGACAATATAGCTTCTGTGTGAATATAAGCAAACACAACTCATTGCGTTGTCTTGCTTGTCCAAAATCAACTATTTGGTCAAGCCAAGAATATTTGTTGGGGGCTCATGATACGTCTCCAACATATCTATAATTTTTTATTTTTCCATGCCATTATATTATCTGTTTTCGATGTTTAATGAGCTTTAATATGCACTTTTATATTATTTTTGGGACTAACCTATTAACCGAAGGCCCAGTGAAAATTGTTGTTTTTTTGCCTATTTCAGTGTTTCGCAGAAAAGGAATATCAAAGGGAATCCAAACGGAATGAAACCTTCATGAGGATCTTTTTTTGGAACAAACGCAATCCAGGATACTTGGAGTGGAGGTCAAAAAAGCCACGAGGCGGCCACGAGGTAGGGTGGTGCGCCCCCCACCCTCGTGGGCCCCTCGTAGCTCCACAGACCTACTTCTTTCGCCTATATATACTCTTATACCCTGAAAACATCCAGGGGACCCAAGAAACTACTTTTCCACCACCGCAACCTTATGTACTCATGAGATCCCATCTGGGGACCTTTTTCGACGATCTGCCAGAGGGGGATTCGATCACGGAGGGCTTCTACCTCAACACCATAGCCTCTCCGATGATGTGTGGGTAGTTTACCACAGACCTTCGGGTCCATAGTTATGAGATAGATGGCTTCTTCTTCTCTCTTTGATCTTCAATAAAAAGTTCTCCACGATGTTCTTGGAGATCTATTCGATGTAACACTTTTTGCGGTGTGTTTGCCGAGATCTGATGAATTGTGGGTTTATCATCAAGTTTATCTATGAACAATATTTCATTCTTCTGTGGATTCTTATATGCATGATTTCATATCTTTGCAAGTCTCTTCGAATTATCAGTTTGGTTTGGCCTACTAGATTGATCTTTCTTGCAATGGGAGAAGTGCTTAGCTTTGGGTTCAATCTTGCGGTACTCGATCCCAGTGACAGAAAGGGAACCAACACATATTGTATTGTTGCCATCAAGGATGAAAAGATGGGGTTTATATCATATTGCTTGAGTTTATCCCTCTACATCATGTCATCTTGCCTAATGCGTTACTCTGTTTTTATGAGTTTAATAATCTAGATGCATGCTGGATAGTGGTCGATGTGTGGAGTAATAGTAGTAGATGCAGAATCATTTCGGTCTACTTGACACGGACATGATGCCTATGTTTATTATCCTGCCTAGACATTCTCATAACTAAGCACTTTTCTATCAATTGCTCGACAGTAATTTGTTCACCCATCGTAATATATGCTATGTTTAGAGAAGGCACTAGTGAAACCTATGGCCCCTGGGTCTACTTTACATCATATTAATTTCCCGTCAACTAGCTATTTCTGTTGCCGTTTATTTTGCAATATTTATTTTCCAATCTATACAACAAAAATACTAAAAATACTTATCTTATTATCTTTATTAGATCTCACTTTTGCAAGTGGCCGTGAAGGGATTGACAACCCCTTTACCGCGTTGGTTGCAAGGTTCTTATTTGTTTGTGCAGGTACTAGGCGATTTGCGTGTAGTCTCCTACTAGATTGACACCTTGGTTCTCAAAAACTGAGGGAAATACAGATGCTACTTTCCAGCATCACCCTTTCCTCTTCAAGGGAAAAAACCAACGCATGCTCAAGAGGTAGCAAGAAGGATTTCTGGCATCGTTGCCGGGGAGACCTATGGTCAAGTCAAGACATACCAAGTACCCATCACAAACTCTTATCCCTCGCATTACATTATTTGCCATTTGCCTCTCGTGTTCCTCTCCCCCACTTCACCATTCCTGTTTTATTCGCCCTTTTTCCGTTCACTTCTTTTCGCTTGCCTTTTGTGTGTTCATGCTAGTTCGTTTTGTTGCCATCATGTCTGAAACTACGGAGGTTATCATTGAAAAGATAGTAGTAAGGATGGGGGAAACGTTGATGCTTTTGATTATCCTCATGAAGAACCTCCTAAGGGTTATAAGTGTTCAATTGAAGAATTGCCTACCAAAGATGACAATACCTAGATCTATTCTTATCTTTATGCCTAGCCAGGGGCGTTAAACGATAGCGCTTGTTGGGAGGCAACCCAATTTTATTTGTGTTCCTTGCTTTTTGTTCCTGTTTAGTAATAAATAAATCATATATTCTCTGCTATGATTGTGTTTTTATGTTTTAATTAGTGTTTGTTCCAAGTAAAGCCTTTAGGAACTTCTTGGATGATTGTTGTTTGATCTCGCTGAAAAAACAGAAAGCATGCGCTCATGAGAATAATTTTCATTTTTTACCAGAGAGCGATAAAATACAAATTACAACTACAGTAGATCAATGTACAAATTATTTAGGATATCATAATTTCTCAGGATTTTTGCAGTTACAGAAGTATTTGAAACCTACAGATTAGTACAGACTGTTCGGTTTTTGACAGATTCTGTTTTTCGTGTGTTGTTTGATTATTTTGATGAATCTATGGCTAGTATCGGGGGGTATGAACCATAGAGAAGCTGGAATATAGTAGGTTTAACACCAATATAAATAAAGAATGAGTTTATTATAGTACGTTAAAGTGGTGGTTCGTTTTCTTGTACTAACGGAGCTCATGAGATTTTCTGTTGAGTTTTGTGTTGTGAAGTTTTCAAGTTTTTGGGTAAAGATTTCATGGATTTTGGAACAAGGAGTGGCAAGAGCCTAAGCTTGGGGGTGCCCAAGGCACCCCAAGGTAAAATTCAAGGACAACCAAAATCCTAAGCTTGGGGATGCCCCGGAAGGCATCCCCTCTTTCGTCTTCGTCGACTATCGGTAACTTTACTTGATGCTATATTTTTATTCACCACATGATATGTGTTTTGCTTGGAGCGTCTTGTATGATTTGATTCTTTGCTTTTTAGTTTACCATAATCATCCTTTCTGGACACACCTTTTTGGAGAGACACACATGAATCGGAATTTATTAGAATACTCTATGTGCTTCACTTATATCATTTGAGCTAGATAAATTTTGCTCTAGTGCTTCACTTATATCTTTTTAGAGCCCGGTGGTGGTTTTATTTTATAGAAATTATTGATCTCTCATGCTTCACTTATAATATTTTGAGAGTCTTTTATAATAGCATGGTAATTTGCTTTGGTTAAGAAATTAGTCCTAATATGTTAGGCATCCAAGATGGGTATAATAAAAACTTTCATATAGAGTGCATTGAATAGTATGAGAAGTTTGATACTTGATGATTGTTTTGAGATATAAAGATGGTGATATTAGAGTCATGCTAGTTGAGTAGTTGTGAATTTGAGAGATACTTGTGCTAAAGTTTGTGATTCCCGTAGCATGCACGTATGGTGAACCGTTATGTCATGAAGTCGGAGCATGATTTATTTTTGGATTGTCTTCCTTATGAGTGGCGGTCGGGGACGAGCGATGGTCTTTTCCTACCAATCTATCCCCCTAGGAGCATGCATGCAATAATTTGTTTCGATAACTAATAGATTTTTGCAATAAGTATGTGAGTTCTTTATGACTAATGTTGAGTCCATGGATTATACGCACTCTCACCCTTCCACCATTGCTAGCCTCTCTAGTACCGCGCAAATTTCGCAGGTACCATAAACCCACCATACCTTCCTCAAAACAGCCACCATACCTACCTATTATGGAATTTCCATAGCCATTCCGAGATATATTGCCATGCAACTTTCCACCATTTCGTTTATCATGGCACGCTCCATCATTGTCATATTGCTTTGCATGATCATGTAGTTGACATCATATTTGTGCAAAGCCACCATTCATAATTTCTCATACATGTCACCCTTGATTCATTGCACAACCCGGTACACTGCCGGAGGCATTCAAATATAGTTATATTTTGTTCTAAGTATCGAGTTGTAATTCTTGAGTTGTAAGTAAATAAATGTGTGATGATCATCATTATTAGAGCATTGTCCTAGTGAGAAAACGATGATGGAGACTATGATTCCCCCACAAGTCGGGATGAGACTCCGGACGAAAAATAAAGAAGGAAATAAAAATAAAGAGGCCATAAAAAAGAAAAAAAGAGAGAGAAAATGCCCAAATAAAATAAAAAAATGAGAGAAAAAGAGAGAAGGGGCAATGTTACTATCCTTTTTCCACACTTGTGCTTCAAAGTAGCACCATGATCTTCGTGATAGAGAGTCTCTTATGTTGTCACTTTCATATACTAGTGGGAATTTTTCATTATAGATCTTGGCTTGTATATTCAAATGATGGGCTTCCTCAAAATGCCCTAGGTCTTCGTGAGCAAGCATGTTGGATGCACACCCACTTAGTTTCTTTTGTTGAGCTTTCATATACTTATAGCCCTAGTGCATCCGTTGCCTGGCAATCCCTACTCACTCACATTAATATCTATTGATGGGCATCTCCATAGCCCGTTGATACACCTAGTTGATGTGAGACTATCTTCTCCTTTTTGTCTTCTCCACAACCACCATTCTATTCCACATATACTGCTATATCCATGGCTCACGCTCATGTATTGCTTGAAGATTGAAAAAGTTTGAGAACATCAAAAGTATGAAACAATTGCTTGGCTTGTCATCGGGGTTGTGCATGATTTAAATATTTTTTGTGATGAAGATAGAGCATAGCCAGACTATATGATTTTGTAGGGATAGCTTTCTTTGGCCATGTTATTTTGAGAAGACACATTTTCTTAGTTAGTATGCTTGAAGTATTATTGTTTTTATGTCAATATTAAACTTTTGTCTTGAATATTTTGGATCTGAATATTCATGCCACAATAAATAAAATTACATTGAAATTATGTTAGCTAGCATTCCACATCAAAAATTCTATATTTATCATTTACCTACTCGAGGGCGAGCAGGAATTAAGCTTGGGGATGCTTCATACGTCTCCAACGTATCTATAGTTTTTGATTGTTCCATGCTATTATATTATCTATTTTGGATGTTTAATGGGCTTTATTATGCACTTCTATATTATTTTTGGGACTAAACTATTAACCGAAGGCCCAGTTTAATTTGCTATTTTTTGCCTATTTCAGTGTCTCGCGGAAAAATAATATCAAACGGAATCCAAACGGAATGAAACCTTTGCGAGGATCTTTTTTTGGAACAAACGCAATCCGGGAGACTTGGAGTCGAGGTCAACAAAGCCACGAGGCGGCCACGAGGTAGGGCGGCGCGCCCCCCACCCTCGTGGGCCCCTCGTAGGTCCACCGACCTACTTCTTTCGCCTATATATACTCTTATACCCTAAAAACATCCAGGGGAGCCACGAAACCACTTTTCCACTGCCGCAACCTTCTGTACTCGTGAGATCCCATCTGGGGACCTTTTCTGGTGATCTGTCGGAGGGGGATAAGTTCACGGAGGGCTTGTACATCAACACCGTAGCCTCTTCGATGATGTGTGAGTAGTTTACCACAGACCTTCGGGTCCATAGTTATTAGCTAGATGGCTTCTTCTCACTCTTTGATCTTCAATACAAAGTTCTCCTCGATGTTCTTGGATATCTATTCGATGTAACACTTTTTGCGGTGTGTTTGCCGAGTTCCGATGAATTGTGGGTTTATGATCAAGTTTATCTATGAACAATATTTGATTCTTCTTTGAATTCTTATATGCATGATTTGATATATTTGCAGGTCTCTTTGAATTATCAGTTTGGTTTGGCCTACTAGATTCATCTTTCTCGCAATGGGAAAAATGCTTAGCTTTGGGTTCAATCTTGCGGTGATCGATCCCAGTGACATAAAGGGAACCGACACGTATTGTATTGTTGCCATCAAGGATAAAAAGATGGGGTTTATATCATATTGCTTGAGTTTATCCCTCTACATCATGTAATCTTGCCTAATGTGTTACTTTGTTCTTATGAACTTAATACTCTAGATGCATGCTGGATAGTGATCGATGTGTGGAGTAATAGTAGTAGATGCAGAATCGTTTCAATCTACATGACACGGACATGATGCCTATGTTTACGATCATGCCTAGATATTCTCATAACTGTGCGCTTTTCTATCAATTGCTCAGCAGTAATTTGTTCATCCACCGTAATATATGCTATCTTGAGAGAAGCCACTAGTGAAACCTATGGCTTCTGGGTCTACTTTACATCATATTAATTTCCCATCAACTAGCTATTTTTGTTGTCGTTTATTTTGCAATCTTTATTTTCCAATCTATACAACAAAAATACCAAAAATATTTATCTTATTATCTTTATCAGATCTCACTTTTGCAAGTGGTCGTGAAGGGATGGACAACCCCTTTATCGCGTTGGTTGCAAAGTTCTTATTTGTTTGTGCAGGTACTAGGCGATTTGCGTGTAGTCTCCTACTGGATTGATACCTTGGTTCTCAAAAACTGAGGGAAATACTTACGCTACTTTGCTACATCACCCTTTCCTCTTCAAGGGAAAACCAACGCATGCTTAAGAGGTAGCAGCTCACAATCATAAAAGATGTCCCAGATAGTGTATTTATATGTGAAGGCTCTCTTCCTTTATTAATCTTTCATGAATTGCATCAATGACCAATGCTATGTTTGTTCATCTCCAATAAATTTTATCAGTTATACTTCTTGTATGTGAAGTCATTACTCCCCATGGGATTAGCATATGATCTTTTATTCTTTCCATTGCTAAGATTGAAACAAGAAAGTAAAGCATCAAAACTCAAACTACTCTTTATTATATAACTTTCACACACAATAACATAGATATATAACAAATCACTTGAAACTAATTCATACTAATACTTTATTCTTCTAAATCATGAAATAACTAAGGATCAAACTAAGATAGCTAATGATGATAAAAGTGATGGTGATATGATACCAGGGCACCTCCCCCAAGCTTGGAACAAGCCAAGGGTGGTGCTCATACCCGTGTACACAAGAGTCCTTCTTCGGTGATGGTGGTGATTGTCGGATTTCAGGTTCCGGCAAAACCCTTACTGTTCGAACACTGGGGTGCGTGCGAAGAACTCTCCGTCACTGATCACGCCCTCACACACTTCGTGATTTTAGGCTAGGCACACGAACTCACAACACACGAGACACAAGGTTTATACTGGTTCGGGCCACCGTTGTGGTGTAATACCCTACTCCAGTGTGGTGGTGGTGGATTGCCTCTTGGGATGAGGATGAACAGTACAAGGGGAAGAACAGCCTCCTGAGGAGAGGTGTTCTTGTGCTTGGTGAACTTGTGGTTGTCCGGATCGATCCCGTCCGCCTTAGCTATGGTGGTGGCTAGTCCTATTGATGGAGGCCCCGGTCCTCTCCCCAAATATTGAGCAAGAAGGGAGCCAACAACGACCAATTTGAAAGGGGACAGCTAGTACAGCTTATGCTGACAAAAGCAGTCTTTGCCTGCCAAAGGCTCTGGTGGTGACATTGTTGGGGAACGTAGTAATTTCAAAAAAATTCCTACACACACGCAGGATCATGGTGATGCATAGCAACGAGAGGGGAGAGTGTTGTCTACGTACCCTTGTAGACCGTTCGCGGAAGCGTTATATCAATGTGGCAAAGTACTGTCTGAGGTCTCATACCCCTCGACACGGGCATGAGTATGAAATACCAATTTCAACTCTTAGAACATCTTATATGCTCTATGGCGTTCAAAACATTTTTGAAGTCCCGGTTCTAAGCCGTAAAGCATGGTGCACTAAACTATCAAGTAGTCATCATACCGAGCTTTTGTCAAACATTCATAACGTCTGCATCTGCTCCTACAATAGGTCTGTCACCTAGGGTGCATTAAGGACATAATACTTCTGTGCAGCAATAAGGTTAATCCTTAGATCACGGATCCAATCCGCATCATTGCTACTAACATTTTTCAACATAGTTTTCTCTAGAAATATATAAAAATTTAACGGGGAGCAACATCGCGAGCTATTCATCTACAACATAGATATGCTAATACTACCAGGACTAAATTCATGATAAATTAATGTTCAATTAATCATATTACTTAAGAACTCCCACTTAGATAGACATCCCTCTAATCCTCTAAGTGATCATGTGATCCATATCATTAAAACCATGTCCGATGATCACGTGAGATGGAGTAGTTTCAATGGTGAACATCACTATATTGATCATATCTACTATATGATTCACGCTCGAACTTTGGTCTCCATGTTCCAAGGCCATATCTGTTATATGCTAGGCTCGTCAAGTTTAACCTGAGTATTCCGTGTGTGCAACTGTTTTGCACCCGTTGTATTTGAACGTAGAGCCTATCACACCCGATCATCACATGGTGTCTCAGCACGAAGAACTTTCGCAATGGTGCACACTCAGGGAGGACACTTGTACCTTGATAATTAGTGAGAGATCATCTTATCAAGCTACCGTCGAACTAAGCAAAATAAGATGTACAAAAGATAAACATCACATGCAATCAAAATATGTGACATGATATGGCCATCATCATCTTGTGCCTTTGATCTCCATCTCCAAAGAATCGTCATGATTTCCATCGTCACTGACATGACACCATGATCTCCATCATCTTGATCTATATCAATGTGTCGTCACATGGTCGTCTCGCCAACTATTGCTCTTGCCACTATTGCAATCGCATAGCGATAAAGTAAAGCAATTATTTGGCACTTGCATCTTATGCAATAAAGATACAACCATAAGGCTTCTGCCAGTTGCCGATAACTTCAAGAAAACATGATCATCATATACAACAACTTATATCACATCACGTCTTGACCATATCACATCACAACATGCCCTGCAAAAACAAGTTAGACGTCCTCTACTTTGTTGTTGCAAGTTTTACGTGGCTGCTACGGGCTAAGCAAGAAGCCTTCTTACCTACACATCAAAACCACAACGATAGTTTGTCAAGTTAGTGCCGTTTTAACCTTCTCAAGGACCGGGCGTAGCCACACTCGATTAACCTAAAGTTGGAGAAACTGACACCCGCTAGTCACCTATGTACATAGCACGGCCGTAAAACTAGTCTCACGTAAGCGTATGCGTAATGTCGGTCCGGGCCGCTTCATCCAACAATACCGCCGAACCAAAGTGTGACATGCTGGTAAGCAGTATGACTTATATCGCCCACAACTCACTTGTGTTCTACTCGTGCATATGACATCTACACATAAAACCTGGCTCGGATGCCACTGTTGGGGAACGTAGTAATTTCAAAAAAATTCCTACACACGCGCAGGATCATGGTGATGCATAGCAACGAGAGGGGAGAGTGTTGTCTACGTACCCTCGTAGACCGTTCACGGAAGCGTTATATCAATGCGGTTGACGTAGTCGTACGTCTTCACGATCCGACCGATCCAAGTACTGAAAGCACGGCACCTCCGAGTTCTGCACACGTTCGGCTCGGTGACGTCCTCGCCTTCTCGATCCAGCAAGAGGGGCGAAGTAGTAGATGATTTCCGGCAGCACGGCGGCGTGGTGACAGTGTTGGTGAAGAACAATCTCCGTAGGGCTTCGCCTAAGTACTACGAAAACTATGACGGAGGATAAATTAGAGGGGACGGGGTTGCCGGCACACGGCTTGGTGTTTCTTGATGTGTCTTGGGTGCTAGCCCTACCCCTCTATTTATACGTTGAGCCTCGGGGTCGAAACTTGGAGTAAAATCCTCCACAAAGTCGGTTTCACCTGAAAGGCAAGAGTCCTTCTCGGACTCCAGGGCTAGACGCCAGGGTTCCCGGCGTCTGGACCCAGATGCCAGGGATCCTGGCGTCTGGCCCCTGGACTCCGTAAAACTTCCTGTTGCGCTTTCCAAAAACCTTGTGGGCTTTCCGCTTTGGCCCAAATAAAGTGTTCTCGTACCCAAACATTTCGGGAAACATCCGGAACCCCTTCCGGTGAATTCTGGAACCCTTCCGGTGACCAAACACTATTATCCCATATATCAAACTTTATCTCCAGACCATTCTGGAATTCCTCGTCATGTCCGTGATCTCATCCCGGACTTCGAACAACATTCCGTCACCAACACACATAACTCATATAGTACTATGTAGACATGACCGAGACACCTCTCTGGTCTGTCGGATTTCGGGTTCCGGTAGACCCTTGAGGTTCGAACACTGGGGTGCGCGCGGAGATTTCGCTTCCTAACTACCTGCACCCCTTCGCCTCGCTAAGATCTAAGCTATGGAAAGAACAACCCAAGGGACACAGGGTTTATACTGGTTCGGGCCACCGTTGTGGTGTAATACCCTACTCCAGTGTGTGGTGTGGTGGATTGCCTCTTGGGCTGATGATGATGAATGATACAAGGAAGAACAACCTCGCGAGGTTCTGTTCTTGGCGGGGGCAATGAACTGCTGGGAGGAGTTCAGCCACCCTTCTCTCTCTCTCTCTGATCGAACTACTTCTCTTAATCCTTCCCCAAAAGACCCCTCTCTTCTGTGGGTGGCTGGTCCTATTTATAGAGGCCCTGGTCCTCTTCCCAAATATCGAGCGGGAAGGGAGCCAACAATGGCGGGCTAATTTGAAGGGGGGCAGCTAGTACTAGATACCCTGACAAAAGTAGTCTTCGCCTGCATAAAGCTCTGGTGGTGACGCCGTCTTGGGCTCCACAATGACCTCCATCTTGCAGTCCTCCTGGTCTTGGTCTTGTTGCACCGAAATGGCAACCTTTGCCTGATGCCTCGGTACTCCGCGGCTGCGCTTGCCCCCTTTGCACCAAAGAGGAAAGGAGGACACTGCGCGGGCTGGCACCCGCCTGGCGCCCTTGGTCGTCATGGCTTGCGTCACGGGCACCTCGTGAGGTACCCCACCTTGATCTCTCCGCCTCCTCGCGAGCCAGCCTGATGAGGCCGTGCCTGAGGAAGCTTCGTGTCGTCCGCCCCGCGAGGCTTGGCCCCTCGGGAGGGTCTTAGGTCTGTGTTGATGAAGATGGGCCGTGCTGGGCCCCCCTTTGAGCCACGACGCAGGCCGTAGGCAGGCAAGTCTGGGGACCCCCGTTCCCAGAACGCCGACAGTAGCCCCCGGGCACAAGGCGCGCCCGGACTTGGCCATGCAGGGAGGAGGAAGGGCAAGGGCGAAGCGCCGCGGGCCCTAACAGTCTGTGGTCTTGGGCACCGCGTGGCGGTTGATTGGACGTGGGCGTCTCCACTTCCCCATGGCGCCTCGGCAACTGCACAGATTGGACAAGTCCCTGCATGCAAAGCGGGTCATGATTACCTGCGATTGTGGAGGTCGGCGGTTGGCCTTCGCCGGCTATAAGTACGGAACAGTGCGCGCCCTTCCAGTCCATCCCTTCTTGCTTCTCCTTCTTCCCGATCCTTGCTCCGTCTTGCTGTGATGGCTCCGATCCGCCGGTTCTCGACGGCAGAGAAGGGAAAGGCTCCCCGGGAGGAACCAGACCCACTCCCGCCGAAGAAACGGCTCGTCCCCCTTGGCCCGGACGAGGGGGCCCTTCAGGTGGTGTTGAGGCCTTGGTGCGAGCGGGCGCCCACGTCGAGGGCCCTGAAGGAGCTGATGCTGACCGCCACGGGTGGCGCCGCCGTCGGCGCCGATGGGTCACGAAGGTGTTGGTCGTCCCCCCCGGGGTCCACATCGAGGGCTCCCCCCGAGAGTTCGTGCTGCACATCGCGATTCCTCTTCAGTCTTGGATTCGCCTTCCTCCCTTCTTCGCCTCCATCATCCCTTAGGGGGAGCCCATGGAGCTCTGGCTGCAGCATGCTGGCTGCAGCACCCTCGCGACCGAGGTAGAGGTTGCGGTCGTTGCCCCGGCGAGGTCTTCATGACTCGGGGCTGGAGAGAGATCGCCCGGGTTTGCAGGACAAGGGGCGTCTCTGCGATCCTCTTGGATTACGACGGTGCTTCGGCGATGTCCTTCAAGGTCTTTGACGCGAACGGGCGCCGGCTGGAGTGCTGCCCCGGGAGAGGTGGCCGGGGCCCTGCTGCGGCGAGGACCGGGCCCGCCGACCGCTCCCTTGGCGGCTCCCCAGGCGGCGGAGGCGTCGGAGGTTCCAGCGACTCTGGCGAGCTCTTCGCGACTCCGGAGACGAGCGACGACAGCTACGAGCCCCCGAGCCGGCTCCGCTCCCGGAGCAGGGCGGGCTCGTCAGGCCGCCACCGGCTCTGATCTGGATGGGGTTGGCGCCGGTGCTTGACGGCCCACTGTTGATGATGGCGTCTTCTGCAGGGGCGCGCGTAGCTAGTGTTCCTTTAGGATCTGTTCCCTGAAGACGCGTCCGGTGGGGGCTTGTAAGGTGCCTGTGACCCTGTTTTGTTAATATAACCCTTGTCATAGAATTGTGTGAGTTGCTCATTCCGTCTTAGCTCAGTCCTCCCTTTCGAACCTCACGAGAGCTTGGTGCTCTGCGCCGACAGGTCCCAGTCCCAAGGCAGCTTCAGCCGTCGCTGGTATGCCAGGTCGCGATGCCGTAGTCAAGGCCAGGAGGTGAGCGACCCGGAGTCCGGTAAGAGCCCCTGAGTCGCGATGCTCAGGAGGTCCCCTTTGGCACTCAAGCAGCCGCCGTTCGGTGAGAAAGGAGAGGGGCGTTGCTAACACGGGATAGCATTAGGTGCGGGGATGGTGCCACGGTAGCTGGCGCTTCTGGGTGATGACTTATCTCGAGAATCAGGGGCCGCTCTCTGGTGTGTTGCCGGGTCCATGCATCAGCAGGCGCGAGGTTGCTCGGCGAGGACCTCGTGTGTCTCTTCCCTCTCGCCTTTGCTCCCCTTTCTGCTCTACGTCCTTGGGTCCCGGCCCTCGAGCGAGTCTCAGCCGTCGCTGGTATGCCAGGTCGCGATGCCGTGGACAAGGCCAGAGGGTGAGGGCTGGAGAGCCAGTAGGAGCCCTGAGTCGCGATGCTCAGGCACCCCCCTTTAACGTGCAAGTGGTTCGCGCGGACGAGAGTGGAGGAGACACCGCAAGGGCCTCGCCTGACATAGCTCCTTTACGAGATCCTGTAGACCCATCATAGAAAAAACGAGGGGTTGCCATGACAATTGACAGTCAGCCGTTGGTTGCTTCCGAGGGGTAATGAGGCACTGAAGGCTTGACAAGGTGATGCTATGCGGGGCTGCCGCGGACAGAGCTCAGCCATTCAGGTTTGTCGGTGTTGCAGGGACGGACCCATGCGCAAGCGTCGTGCCGTTTGGGAGCAGCTCCGTTAGTTGGTGTCAGCTGAGAAGGCAACTAGGTAAAACACATTAGCCGCGAAGGAGTGGATTCGTTCAAATAGATGCTGGGAAGGCGGACATCACTGGGTCAGGCCCGAGCGACTTGGGGATCATGCAGCCCGAGGGGCGCCCCCAATAAGGTAAGCTAACAGCATGAAGTAAAAGGGATACATGCCGCAGGGACGGACCCATGCGGCCTGGGAATAATGCAGCCCTGGGGGGCGCTCCCAGCTGGAAGTGAAGCTTGAAAGATGTCACCTGATGACGTTGAGGATGAAGGGGTGTTGGTGTAGCAGACTCGGTGGGCTGCGGAAGCCGATCCTCACGAGCCCCCAGGCCCGGGGGCCTCGGGAGGCTCCGGAGGTGCTGGCGGCTCCCCGCGGACCATCTCCATCTCCGCCAGGGCTGCGGAACGCCTGGCCTCTTGTGCCTCCATGATGCCCCTCATGAGGCGCTGGTACATGGCAGCCGCGTTCGGCAAGCCGTAAGGCATGCGAACGTAGCTGTGGGGTGGACCTCCGCAGCGCCCCGCGCGCGAGGGCCAGAGGCGCTCCAGGGAGGCGACTCGGTTGAGCCCTGGTATGTCGATGCAGACGCGTAGCCCGCCATCCTCGCCTGGATGGGGAGCCACTTCTGGTAGGCGGCGGCCGCGTTTCGTGACTCTTGACTCCTGTAGCTCTTGAATGGCCTTGCTGACGAACTCCTGAGGGTCTGGCTCTCCTTGCCTTATTCCTTCTTGAGGGAAACGTGCTTCGAAACAGGCCTCCATGTGGTGCCCAAGCGCCTCCCTCGTGACCCTAGCCAGGTCGGTGGCCCTCCAGGGGAGAGCCCCCGAGCCCTGCCGGAGGAGGGCACCGGGCGCGCTTTCCTATGCGATGGAAGGAGGTTGCCCCTGGGCAGGCACGGGCCCAGAGGGGCCTGCCTCCTGAGGAGCCGGGCCGGACGATGTCTTCTTCTTCTTGGGGGAGGTCTCGGGAAGCCTCCTGCTTCCGCGATCCGGGTCTTCTAGTGACGCGGCCTGAAAGGCTCGTTCCAGGGAACACACTGCATCCTTCTCTTCACAGGGCACCGTGATGACTCCGCCACTTCCTGGCATCTTGAGGACGTTGTAGCCGTGGTGAGTTACGGCCATGAACTTGGCCAGCGCTGGTTACCCGAGGATGGCGTTGTACGACAGGCGAATGTGAGCGACGTCGAAGTCGATGAGCTCGGTGCAGTAGTTGTCGCGTGCCCCGAAGGTGACAGGGAGGTGGACCTGCCCAATCGGGACCGTGGAGCCATCGGTGACTC
Source organism: Triticum aestivum (assembly GCF_018294505.1). Classification (NCBI taxonomy): domain Eukaryota; kingdom Viridiplantae; phylum Streptophyta; class Magnoliopsida; order Poales; family Poaceae; genus Triticum; species Triticum aestivum. The sequence continues at coordinate 130,853,134 of NC_057803.1, read as the reverse complement.
CGGAGAAAGGCTTGGTTGGCTGAAGCTGGCTATAGGGCACTTGGAGATTGTTGGATGTTTCCACGGACAGGACGTTGAGCCCTGCCCCGCCATCGATGAGGGTCCTGGTGACCACCACGTTACATATGATTGGGGAACAAAGCATCGGGAGGACTCCGGCTGTAGCCGCACACTTCAGCTGATCTGCTGAGCTGAACATGATGGCGCACGCCGACCACCTAAGAGGGCGCGTGGCTTCGAGCTTGGGGAGGACTGCATTCACTTCACGGGTGAACTGCTTGAAGATGCGTTGAGAGGCTGGGGCTTGAGCCCTGCCCAGGATGCAGGCGATCGCGCGCGGCTCCTGGAAGCGCCCAGCCTCCTGGTCCTGGTGGCGGTCCTCATTTCTCCTTGGTTGCGGCGGCAGCGGAGGGAGGCCTGCATTGCCTTGCGGGCGATCCTCACGAGGCCGACCCCTCCAGTCTCCCTCGCAAGGCGGGTCTTGCCAGCAATCCTCGTGAGGTTGATCGCGCCACCCTTGGCGCGAGCCACGGTCTTCCCAGCATCCTGCGTTCCTTCCTCCTCCTCGACCGTAACCCCGGTCACCGCGGTCGGGGCGACGACCGATCCTTCCTTCTCGCATGGCTCGGAGCTCTTGACATTTGTTGGTGTTGTGGGTGTGGAGGTTGTGGTACACACAGTACCAGCTGCCCTTGGAAGGTTCGGGCTGATCTCTGCCCCGCTTGGTGTCTAGTTCTGCCACGAGCACGACAGCCCCCTTGCACTTCACATCCTTGACCTTGGGCTTCTTCTCTTCCGGATCCGCGGCAGGCAGCTCGAGGAGGGAGAGACGCCCTTCCTCAGCCCTGCCGCATTTGGTTGCCAAGTTGAATAGCTCCAAAGAAGTGCACAGGTCTTCATGCATCGCCAGCTCCTCCTTCATCTTGACATCACGCACGCCATCGGAGAAGGCTGAGATGATGGCCTCCTCAGTCACCCTGGGAATCTTGAGGCGTGCTTTGTTGAAGCGCTGGATGTACTTCTGCAGGGTCTCCCCAGGTTGTTGCTTGATGCGGCGCATGCCGCTCACAGCGGGTGGCCAGTCTCGAGTACCTTGGAAGTTGGCGATGAAGCGGGTGCGCATCTCGTCCTAGGAGGAGATCGTGCCTGGAGCCAGGTTCAGGAGCCAGGTGCGCGCCCCGTCCATGAGCGCCATGGGAAACCAGTTCGCCATGACCTTCTCGTCTCCGTTGGCAGCTTCGATGCCCAGCTTGTAGAGCTGGAGGAACTCCGCAGGGTCAGCCGTGCCGTCGTAGTGAGGAGGCAGGTCTGGCTTGAACTTGTCGGGCCACGCGACACTGCGTAGCTCGGTGGTGAAGGCACGGCAGCCTGCTGTGGCCACGGGAGGCCTTGGGTGACAGAGAGCTTGGTCTTGCATGTCCCCACGCGCCGCAGCTGGGTCTTGACGTACGGGGGCAGGAGCATGGTCGCGACGTGCTGGAGCAGGGAGCGCCCGGGCAGCTTCTTGCGGGGGAGGGACTTCGTGGCAGCTCTGCTCTTGCTGCGCTGGCACCTGACGGAGCGGGTTCCGCCCAGGGGCCACGCGCCTTGGAGCCATGGCGCCTTCCTGAGAAGGAGGCGGCCAGGGCGCCGCCGGAGCTTCGTCACCCGCGTGGGGCGGGGTGCGGTGCAGCGGAACGGACGGCGCAGGAGAGCCCCCTGCGGCGCGGACGAGCTCGGCGATGCGGTCGAGCCATTCTTTGTAGACGTCGTCGACGGGGCAGTAGCGCAGGAGCTCGTTCGCCACGATGAGTGTAGCTTGAGCCTCCATGGGTGCACGGAGCGCGCGGGACAAAGAACCAGCCGGGGGGAGCGAGGGAGTTGCGGTGCGGCCATCTTGCCGCACGGACGGATGCTGAGACGATGCTTGCTGCTCGTCCCCCGCCGGGCCGGTGGCGGCGTTGACGGCAGGTGACGGGGAACGGTGAGGACGCCCGCCGACAGGAGCCGTCTGGGCGACACGGGAAGCGAGAGCGGCCCGGCGCTCGGCACGGGCCAGACGAGCGTCGGACATGGGTGTGATGGTCGAAGGAGAACGGGGCGGTGGAAGACGAATTGCGGCGCACCCCTACCTGGCGCGCCAAATGTCGGATTTCGGGTTCCGGCAGACCCTTGAGGTTCGAACACTGGGGTGCACGCGGAGATTTCGCTTCCTACCTACCTCCACCCCTCCGCCTCGCTAAGATCTAAGCTATGGAAAGAACAACACAAGGGACACAGGGTTTATACTGGTTCGGGACACCGTTGTGGTGTAATACCCTACTCCAGTGTGTGGTGTGGTGGATTGCCTCTTGGGCTGATGATGATGAATGATACAAGGAAGAACAGCCTCGCGAGGGTCTGTTCTTGGCTGGGGCGATGAACTGCTGGGAGGAGTTCAGCCACCCTTCTCTATCTCTCTCTCTCTCTGATCGAACTACTTCTCTTAATCCTTCCCCAAAAGACCCCTCTCTTCTGTGGGTGGCTGGTCCTATTTATAGAGGCCCTGGTCCTCTTCCCAAATATCGAGCGAGAAGGGAGCCAACAATGGCGGCTAATTTGAAGGGGGACAGCTAGTACTAGATACCCTGACAAAAGTAGTCTTCACCTGCATAAAGCTCTGGTGGTGATGCTGTCTTGGGCTCCACAATGACCTTCATCTTGCAGTCCTCCTGGTCTTCGTGTTGTTGCACCGAAATGGCAACCTTTGCCTGATGCCTCGGTACTCCGCGGCTGCGCTTGCCCCCTTTGCGCGGGCTGGCACCTGCCTGGCGCCCTTGGTCGTCATGGCTTGCTTCACGGGCACCTCATGAGGTACCCCGCCTTGATCTCTCCGCCTCCTCGCGAGCCAACCTAATGAGGCCGTGCCTAAGGAAGCTCCGTGTCGTCCGCCCCGCAAGGCTTGGCCCCTCGCGAGGGTCTTGGGTCTGTGTTGATGAAGATGGGCCGTGCTGGGCCCCCCTTTGAGCCACACCGCAGGCCGCAGGCAGGCAAGTTTGGGGACCCCCGTTCCCAGAACGCCGACATGGTCAATAACCAATAGCGGGACCTGGATGCCCATATTGGCCCCGACATATTCTACGAAGATCTTTACTGGTCAGACCGCATAACAACATACGTTGTTCCCTTTATCATCATTATGTTACTTGTCCGAGATTCGATCATAGGTATCTCAATACCTAGTTTAATATTGTTACCGGCAAGTCTCTTTACTCGTTCCATAATAAATCATCTCGCAACTAACTCATTAGTTGCAATGCTTGCAAAGCTTATAGTGATGTGCATTACCGAGTGGGCCCAGAGATACCTCTCCGACAATTAGAGTGACAAATCCTAATCTCGAAATACGCCAACCCAACAAGTACCTTTGGAGACACCTGTAGAGCACCTTTATAATCACCCAGTTACGTTGTGACGTTTGGTGGCACACAAAGTGTTCCTCCGGTAAACGGGAGTTGCATAATCTCATAGTCATAGGAACATGTATAAGTCATGAAGAAAGCCATAGCAACAAACTAAACGATCAAGTGCTAAGCTAACGGAATGGGTCAAGTCAATCACATCATTCTCCTAATGATGTGATCCCGTTAATCAAATGACAACTCATGTCTATGGTTAGGAAACTTAACCATCTTTGATCAACGAGCTAGTCAAGTAGAGGCATACTAGTGACACTCTGTTTGTCTATGTATTCACACATGTATTATGTTTCCGGTTAATACAATTCTAGCATGAATAATAAACATTTATCATCAAATAAGGAAATTAATAATAACTTTATTATTGCCTTTAGGGCATATTTCCTTCAGGCGTCGTCTTGGGCTCCATGGCGACCTCCGTCCTGCTATCCTGCTGGTCTTGGTCTCGTTGCACCGATATGGAAACCTTTGCTTGACGCCTCTGTACTCTTCGTCTGCACTTGCCTCCTTAGCACCAAAGAGGAAATAAGGACACTGTGCACGCTAGCGCCTGCCTGGCACCCGCCTGGCCTTTGGTCGTCATGGCTCACGTCACTGGAACCTCGCGAGGTTTGTCTTGCCTTGATCTCTCCGCCCCTCACGAGCCAGCCTGGTGAGGCCGCTCCTGAGGAGGTCTTGTGTCGTCCGCCTTGCAAGGCTTGGTCCCTCGTGAGGGTCTTGAATGCTTGTTGGTGAAGATGGGCCATACGGGCCCGCTCACAGAGCCACACCGTGGGCTGCAGGCAGGCAAGTCTGGGTACCCCCGTTCCCATAACGCCGACAGTAGCCCCCGGGCCCAAGGCACGCTCGGGCTTGGCTTCGAGGCGAAGCCAAAGGGCAAGTGCGGAGTGCCACGGGGCCCAATAGCCTGCAGCCTTGGTCGACGCTTGGCGGTTAATTGGACGTGCGCATCTCTGCTTCCCCATGTTACCTCGGCAACCGCCCGACTGTCAAAAGGCTGGCGTAGACAACGCTTGCGTTCACTGCTTCCTTTCGCCTTGCTCCAGATCCCCTTTCTTGCTCCCTGCTTCCAAAATCTCTAGATCTGCTCCCATCCCCTTCCGCATTAGCGACCAATGGTGCCCCGGATGGTCAAGCCCGCCTCATCGCCGGCTTGGTACGAGCCAGCTCTCGACGCGCCCAATGTCTCGGAGAAGAACCTCACCATCACGTGCTTGCTGACTGCGGGGGAAAGCAACGAGAAGGGGAAGACTGGGCTCCCGGCCGGCGCCAACATGCCGGAGCCCGAGGGGAGCACCTTCTTCCCTTTCTTTATGAGTAGCATCATCGCGGGGCTGGTTCCCCCCTTTTCTGACTTCTTCTATGAGGTCCTTGACCACTATGAGCTGCAGGCGCTGCATCTTCATCCCAACTCTGTCCTTCTCTTCTCGATCTTCACCTACTACTTCGAGGCGTACCTCGGTGTGATGCCATCCGTGGCCCTGCTGCGCCACTTCTTCTTCCTCCGGATCAACAATGGCCATACCTCCGGGTGGGCTAATTTCATCACGGCCGGCAAGGCGAACTCAATCTCGAAGACTGAGAAGAAGGCTGACGGCTTCAGGAGCAAGTGGGCCATGGTGGACGCCAAGTGTGCCCACCCACGCTTGATGCTGCCAACGGAGATGCCCCAGTCTGACAAGGGGTGGTCTCGCACGAAGCTCACTGATGAGCGGGCGACATTGGTGCTGGAGCAGATGAACGCCGACCTGAAGCTGGGCAATGTGAAGGCGGTAAAGATCACAGGGGCCATGCTCCTGAGGGAATTCCTGATGCTGCGCGTAGCCCTGCTTCAAGAACGTACGCACCCCTTGTGGGAGCTTGGGGACGAAGAGGACAAGGTTCGCCTGAGCCCGAAAGCCTTGTCCGATGATGAGCTAGTTGTGGATCTCCACCTACTGGTCGGGGATGACCAGGAGTACCCGCCGAATGTCTTCGCTCCCTTGTTCCGCCGTAAGGACGGGGCGCTGGTCGTAGCCGCTAGGTCGACCTTTGACGAGCGTGGGCTGGTGCCGTGCCCACTGGGGCCCCTATTACGCTGACGCCGGTGGAGTTGTCTTCTGGTGAGTCCCGCGAGGAGGAAGAGGAGGAGGAGGAGGACTTGGAGATAACCCCCGAAGGGACGAGGGAGACCTCCCCCTTGAGCAAAGATGACATCCTCCGCACCCTTGAGGATGATGACGAGGCTGACGCCCACCAGGAGAAGGGAGACTGGCCCGTGATCCCGACGAGGGACCAATTGGCGCTGATCACCCAGGAATGCTGCTTCTGCTCTGGCGCCACCTAGAGCCGCTTCCAGCCCAGCTACTGCTCCTGCTTCTGCTCCCGGAGATGGCGCACCTGCGCCTCGGGTCGCGAAGCTCTCCGGCTTCAGGCTCCTGAAGCGGAAGGGCTATGACGCGGTGGATCAGTAAGTGTTCTTGTCTTGCCTTGTTCTTGTTGTTGATGCTTGTTCCTGACTCTTCTTCCTTATTGTGAAACTAGGCCGACACCTGTGGCAAAGAGGAAAAGGGGGAGCGAGGTGGTGTTGCTTCAGCCCAGGTCGCCTCCTGCGACTGCGTCCCTCTCCATGAGCAAATGTGGGGATGGTGCACGTGATTCTCCAGTCCGATCATCCTCGCGAGGCTAGGTGGAACATCCTCGGCAGAAGTCAGCCCTCGAGGACCCGCTGACTCGGGAGGTGCTAGAGTCCGGCTCGGGTGCTGAGGTCCAAGAGGCTCAAGAGCTCCCAGCCTCCTAGGCCATGGTGATGATGACGCCTCTTCCTACTCCTTCTGCCATGTCGCCAGCCCCAGGTTCCTCTGCTTCTTCTGATATCCTAGAGCGGGCCCTTTCTGAGATGGCCCGGCTAAAAGAAGATCTCCAGAGCGTCAAACCACTCGTGGCGGCTTGGCGCCTGGAGCTGGTCTTTTGTTGGCTTCATTCTGACGTGTCTGTTCGGGCAATGCTGAGCTAGGTCACGGCGACTTCTGAGGGGGAGAGACGAGCCACAGCTCAGGTAGCAATTGCCTGCGAGGTGGTGCTGAAGGATGTCAAGGCTGCCAAAGGTCGCTGCCGGGTGCTGGAGGCCGATCTGAAGATTCTGCGTGAAGAGCGTGTTGAAGCTGCCCGTGGCTGTAATGAAGAGGAAGATATGATGAAGGCCCAGGAGGACGCTGTCAAGGGTTGCGACGCCGAGCTGGAGCAACTGGCGCAGGCACAGGCCACTGAGTGCGGCCGGCTAGAGGAGCTGGAGCAAAAGGTGCAGGCGGAGAAAGCCGGTCTTGACGCCAAGGTGAAGGTTTTGGCCGAGGACCGCGCGGCCTTCGCGCTTCTCGAAAAGAGGTCCCACAAGGCTCTGAAGTCACTCTAGGAGAGGGGCTTGGAGAAGCCGCTGGCCACCGCTGAGGACGGCCCCGCCCAGTTGTTTCCCTACTTGGTCGAGGCGCTTGATGAAGTCGTGAGTGGCATCGGCCCCATGGCAGAGGAAGAGGCTCGCGTCCTTTCTTCAGCCGCGCTAACGTGTGTCTTTAGTCACCTCCATCTTCGCGATCCTGCCGCCCGCCTTGACGAGCTGCTGGAGCCTGTGGCTGATGAACACTGCACAGCCACCGCTGCCGCCGCAGCCATGAAAGGTTAGGTGGAAGCCCTATTGAAGAAGTTCGACGCCTTCGCCTCCGTGCCTTCGACCGGTGGTGCCAGTGAAGGCGATGCCACCAAGGGGGGCGCCTCTTGCGGGTGCCGGCGGTATCCAGGGATGACTGGCTTGCGGCTCCTTTCCTGTTAAAACTCCTACTGCATGTAGCGTGCCCCGTGGAGGCATTTAAACTTGTGTTTGATGTTCGAGGAACAATATGTCTTGTAATATTTGCTTTGAGATTTTGCGATTTCCTTCCCATTTGCTTTATGTTCTACGTTGGCAGAGCCCGGCCACGCGCATACCTCAGCCGCCGTTGGGTCATCCGGAGACCAGGACGATCCCAAGGAGTGAGGGGCTACGTGAACAATTAGGCTCCTGAGTCATGATGCTCAGGAGTCCCCCTTGACACGCAAACAACTTACAGGAAGGAGGCGCAGGGATAGATCTAGTGTTCTACGTCGGCAGGGCCCGACCCCGCGCATACCTCAACCGCCGTTGGGCCGACCAAAGACCAGGACGGACCAAGGAGTGAGGTGCTACGTGATCATTTAGGCTCCAGAGTCGCGATGCTCAGGAGTCCCCCTTGACGTGCAAACAACCTTCATACCTATGTCTTCACCGAGGCTCGGCGTGGGAGGGGCGTGCGACGACCAGGTCCGAGGGACCTGGCGGGGTAGTGTACGCTTGGGCGTGACCCGAGCGTAGCCCCCATGGCCAGCCCCCTCGCGTGGCTCTCCCAAGGGGAGGCGTTGCCATGAGGCCATACACCGAGCCCGGAGGCTCCTTGAGGTTGATACGGCCGTGAGGCCGCCTCAGTTGTTTATCACCAGGATGGACCATGGCGCTTCCGCACTTGCACGGGCATAGCCGCTCCTCGGCAGTGTCAACTGGCAGCAGGGAGCATGGTGCTTCCACTGGTACGTGGGAGGGGACTCCCTACTGCGGAGAGACCCCGGGGCGTGTACAGCACCGCCCTGACACATGGCTTGCACGGCAGGGCTAGACGAGGTGTGTCTGGGCACTCATGAGCTAGCGCGGGACTCACGAGGCCCTACCTCAAGGCGGGTTGCGCCTGGTCTTGATTCTTGTTCGCTGTGTTGGTCCTGCGAGGTGGTCAGACAACCTGCGCCGAACGAATCTCCTGAGGTTATCGCGCGAGAAAGCCAAGCACCAACGGCCCCAGGAAGTGACGTGAACGGGGCCGGCCTGCCAGATAAAGCTCAGCCATTGGATTTATCGACGCTGCAGGGCCGGGCCCGAGCAAAGACGTCGTGCCTAACCCTCTCACACGAAGGGTCCTGAAGAAAGACGACCGGCGCACGGCTCCCATGCTAGGTGATAATCAAGCAGATGATAACCATAGGTAGATTGTGCATGGAAGGCAAACATGCCACTGGGTCAGGCCCGAGCGGCTTGGGGATGATGCAGCCCGAGGGGCGCCCCCAGCGAGGTAAGCTAAAGACATAAAAAAGAAGGGATACATGCCATAAGGACGGACCTACGTGGCCTGGGAACGATGCAGCCCTAGGGGCACTCCCAGCTAAATAAACTTGGAAAGTGTCACCTGGTTCCATTGATGAAGGGGTGTTGAGGCAGCTGAAGGTACGCGGCGCAGGGGTTGCTCATCATGAGCCACCGGGGCCCTGAGTCTCATGAGGCTCTGGGGTCCACGCGGTTCCTTGAGGACCGTCACCATCTCCGCCAGGACTACGTGGTGCCTGGCCTCCTGACCAGCCAAGATGCTCCGCAGGTTGCGCTGGAAGGCAGCAGCCACGCTCGGTAGGCCGAACGGCATGCGAACGTAGCTGTGAGGTGGGCCCTCGCAGCGCCAAACACGTGAAGGCCAGAAGCGCTCCTTGGTGATGAACTCCTGAGCATCGGGCGCTCCTGGGTGGTGAACTCCTGAGCGCCGGGCGCTCCTTGCCCAGTGTCTTCCTGAGGGAGACATGCCGCGAAGCACGCCTCCAAGTGGTGCCCGAGTGCCTCCCTCGTAATGTTGGCAAGGTTTGAGGCCCTCCAGAAGAGATCCCTCGGGCCCTGCCCGAGGAGGGCGCCGGGCACGCCTTCCTATGCGATAGAGGGAGGTGCCCTAGGTGCGGGCGCTGATCCTAATGAGGTACCACATGCGGCACTGCCCTCCCGAGGTTCGGCTTGGAGTAGCTCCTTCTTCTTCTTGGGAACAACCTCAGGAGGGTACCGGGCTGCATTGTTGTCTGGGTATTCGATTGACGCTGCTTGGAAGGCGTGCTCGAGGGAGCACACCGCATCTCTTTCTTCGCATGGGACTATGATGATCCCGCCGCTCCCTGGCATCTTGAGGACGTTGTAGCCGTGGTGCGTCACTACCATGAACTTGGCCAGGGCTGGATACTCGAGGAAGGCATTGTACGGAAGACAAATGTGGGCGATGTCGAAGTGGATGAGCTTGGTGCGGTAGTTGTTGCGTTCTCCAAAGGTCACTGCGACGCGGACCTGACCTACCGGTGTGGTGGAGCCGTCGGTCACTCCTGAAAAAGGCTTGGTAGGCTGAAACTGATCGTATGGCACTTGAAGGTTGTCGAACGTCTCGACGTACAGGACGTTGAGCCCTGCGCCGCCGTCAATGAGGGTCTTGGTGACTTGCACGTTGCTGATGAAGGGTGAACAAAGCATTGGGAGAGCGCCCGCGATAGCCGCGCACTTAAGCTGATCTGCCAAACGGGAAGTGATGGCACACTTGGACCACCTGAGCGGGCGAGTGGCCTCGAGCTTGGGGAGGACCACATTCACCTCGCGAGCAAACTGCTTGAAGATACGCAGTGAGGCTGGGGCTTGAGCTCTGCCTAAGATGCAGGCGATAGCACGCGGCTCCTCGAAGCCCCCAGGCCCCTCGTCTTGATGGTGGTCGTCATTCCTTCTTGCAGGTGGCGGTAGCGGAGTAAGACCGGGGTTGCCCTGAGGGAGATCATCGCGAAGCTGATCCCTCCGGGTGCCCTCGCGAGGCTGATCTTGCCAGTGGTCCTGACGAGGTCGGTCGCGCCACTCCTGGCGCGGGCCATGGTCGTCCTAGCGTCCTCCGCCACGTCCTCCTACTCGGCCGTATCCTCGGTCGTTGCGCTCGGGGCGTCGACCGAAGCATCCGCCACGAATGGCCCTGAGCTCTTGACAATCGTTGGTATTGTGGCTGTGCACATTGTGGAAGGTGCAGAATGGTCGGCTGCCCTTGGATGACTCAGGCTGGTCCCTACCGCGCTTCGTGTCTGGCTCCGCCGCGAGTACGACGACTCCCTTGCGCTTCACGTCCTTGGCCTTGGGTTTCTTCTCCTCCGGTCGGCAACTGGGAGCTCGAGGAGTGAAAGGGGCCCTTCCTCAGCCCTTGAGCACTTGGTCGCCAGGTAGATTGTGCATGGAAAGCAAACATGCCACTGGGTCAGGCCCGAGCGGCTTGGGGATGATGCAGCCCGAGGGGCGCCCCCAGGGAGGTAAGCTAAAGACATAAAAAAGAAGGGATACATTCCATAGGGACGGACCCACGTGGCCTGGGAACGATGCAGCCCTAGGGGCGCTCCCAGCTAAATAAACTCGGAAAGTGTCACCTGGTTCCATTGATGAAGGGGTGTTGAGGCAGCTGAAGGTACGCGGCGAAGGGGTTGCTCATCATGAGCCACCAGGGCCCTGAGCCTCATGAGGCTCTGGGGTCCACGCGGTTCCTTGAGGACCGTCACCATCTCCGCCAGGACTACGTGGTGCCTGGCCTCCTGACCAGCCAAGACGCTCCGCAGGTTGCGCTGGAAGGCAGCAGCCACGCTCTGTAGGCCGAATGGCATGCGAACGTAGCTGTGAGGTGGGCCCTCGCAGCGCCAAACACGTGAAGGCCAGAAGCGCAACTTGGTGATGAACTCCTGAGCGCCGGGCGCTCCTGGGTGGTGAACTCCTGAGCGCCGGGCGCTCCTTGCCCAGTGTCTTCCTGAGGGAGACGTGCCGCGAAGCACGCCTCCAAGTGGTGCCCGAGTGCCTCCCTCGTAATGTTGGCAAGGTTTGAGGCCCTCCAGAAGAGATCCCCTGGGCCCTGCCCGAGGAGGGCGCCGGGCGCGCCTTCCTATGCGATAGAGGGAGGTGCCCCAGGTGCGGGCGCTGATCCTGACGAGGTACCACTTGCGGCACTACCCTCCCGAGGTTCAGCATGGAGTAGCTCCTTCTTCTTCTTGGGAACAACCTCAGGAGGGTACCGAGCTGCATTGTTGTCTGGGTATTTGATTGACGCTGCTTGGAAGGCATGCTCGAGGGAGCACACCGCATCTCTTTCTTCGCATGGGACTATGATGATTCCGCCGCTCCCTGGCATCTTGAGGACGTTGTAGCCATGGTGCGTCACTGCCATGAACTTGGCCAGGGTTGGATACTCGAGGAAGGCATTGTACGGCAGATGAATGTGGGCGACATCGAAGTGGATGAGCTTGGTGCGGTAGTTGTTGTGTTCTCCAAAGGTCACTACGACACAGACCTGACCTACCGGTGTGGTGGAGCCGTCGGTCACTCCTGAGAAAGGCTTGGTAGGCTGAAACTGATCGTATGGCACTTGAAGGTTGATGAACGTCTCGACGTACAGGATGTTGAGCCCTGTGCTGCTTTCGATGAGGGTCTTGGTGACTTGCACGTTGCTGATGACTAGTGAATAAAGCATTGGGAGAGCGACCGCGATAGCCGCGCACTTAAGTTGATCTGCCAAAATGAAAGTGATCGCACACTTGGACCACCTGAGCGGGCGAGTGGCCTCGAGCTTGGGGAGGACCGCGTTCACCTCGCGAGCAAACTGCTTGAAGATACGCTATGAGGCTGGGGCTTGAGCTCTGCCTAAGATGCAGGCGATAGCACGCGGCTCCTGGAAGCCCCCAGCCCCCTCGTCTTGATGGTGGTCGTCGTTCCTTCTTGGAGGTGGCGGTAGCAGAGGAAGACCGGGGTTGCCCTGAGGGAGATCATCGCGAGGCTGATCCCTCCGGGTGCCCTCGCGAGGCTGATCTTGCCAGTGGTCCTCACGAGGTCGGTCACGCCACTCCTGGCACGGGCCATGGTCGTCCCAGCGTCCTCCGCCATGTCCTCCTACTCGGCCGTATCCTTGGTTGTTGCGCTCGGGGCGTCGACCGAAGCATCCATCACGAATGGCCTTGAGCTCTTGACAATCGTTGGTATTGTGGCTGTGCACATTGTGGAAGGTGCAGAACGGTCGGCTGCCCTTGGATGACTCAGGCTGGTCCCTACCGTGCTTCGTGTCTGGCTCCGCCGCGAGTACGACGACTCCCTTGCGCTTCACGTCCTTGGCCTTGGGTTTCTTCTCCTCCAGTCGGCAACTGGGAGCTCGAGGAGTGAAAGGTGCCATTCCTCAGCCCTTGCGCACTTGGTCGCCAGGTTGAACAGCTCCAGGGTTGTGCACAGCTCCTTGTGGATGGCGAGCTCCTCCTTCATCTTTATGCCGCGGACGCCATCAGAGAACGCAGAGGTGATGGCCTCGACCGTCACCTTGGGGATCTTAAGGCGGACGTTGTTGAAGCGCTGGATGTACTTCTGGAGGGTCTCTCCCGGTTGTTGCTTGACGCGGCGCAGGTCACCCTCGGCCGGAGGGCGGTCACGAGTGCGCTGGAAGTTGGCGACGAAGCGGTCGCGCATCTCGTTGCAGGAAGAGATGGAGCCCGGAGGCAGGTTCAGGAGCCATGAGCATGCACCATCCTTGAGAGCCATAGGGAACGAGTTCGCCATGCCTTTCTCGTTGTCGTTGGCCACCTCGATGCTCAGCTCATAGAGCTGCAAGAAATCTGCAGGGTCGGGGGTGTCGTCATAACAAGGAGGCAGATCAGGCTTGAACTTGCCTGGCGAGGCGATGCTACGTAGCTCGGGGGTGAAGGCGTGGCAGCCGGCCATAGTCACCGGGGCCCGCCATGGAGGTGGAGCCTGGTCTTGGCGCCCGCACGCTACCACGGCAAGCGGCGCATGGCCCTGCCGCGGCAAGCGATCCTGAAGCGGCGGTGCAGGGAGCGGTCGAGCATTCTCTTGCAGTCGAGGAACTTCTTGACAGCTTCTTTCTTCACGAGTGGGCGCTTGGCACGATGGGTCGCGCTGTAGAGCCATGTGCCTTGGCGCCAGGGCGCCGTCTTGGTGCAGGGGTGGTGGAGATGTTGTGTGAGCTGCGTCGCCCGTAGCTGGTAGTGGACGAGGCTGCGAGAGGGACGGTGCTTGGGAGCCCCCTGCGGTGCTGACGAGCTCGGCGATGCGGTCCATCCAATCCTCGTATAGGTCGTTGAGGGAGTCCTGGACTAAGGGGTCCTCGGGCGTCCGGCCTGTTATCTATGGTCCGGATTGATGGGCTGTGAAGACATGAAGGCCGAAGACTACACCGTTTCCGGATTGGACTCTACTTGGCATGGAAGGAAAGCTTGCTGACCGAAGATTCCTTCTTATGTAACTGACTCCATGTAAACCCTAGATCTCCTCGGTGTCTATATAAACCGAAGGGGGTAGTCCGGAAAGGACATCATATATACTCATTCAGGGAGTCCTGGATTAGGGGGTCTCTGGACAGCCGGACTGTTGGACTATGAAGATACAAGATTGAAGACTTCGTCTCGTGTCCGGCTGGAACTCTACTTGGCGTGGAAGGAAAGCTAGGCAGTACGGATATGGATATCTCCTCCTTTGTAACCGACCTTGTGTAACCCTAGCCCCCTCCGGTGTCTATATAAACCGGAGGGTTTTAGTCCGTAGGACAACATACAATCATACCATACGCTAGCTTCTAGGGTTTAGCCTCTCCGATCTCGTGGTAGATCAACTCTTGTAATACTCATCTCATCAAGAATAAATCAAGCAGGACGTAGGGTTTTACCTCCATCAAGAGGGACCGAACCTGGGTAAAACATCGTGTTCCCTGTCTCCTGTTACCATCTGCCTTAGACGCACAGTTCGGGACCCCCTACCCGAGATCCACTGGTTTTGACACCGTTAGGCTTGATGGCTCCTACGATCATCTATAGGGATGCAGCCCAGGGTGAGACTTTTCTCCCCGGACAGATCTTTGTGTTCGATGGCTTTGCACTGTGGGCCAACTCGCTTGGCCATCTGGAGCAGATCAAAAGTTACGCCCCTGGCCACCAGGTCAGCTTTGGAAACTTAAATTACACGGCCGATATCCGCGGAGACTTGATCTTCGATGGATTCGAGCCCCTGCCTTGTGCGCCACGCGGTCACGATGAGTACGATTTAGCTCTACCATCGGACCGTATTCAGGAGATCGCATCGGCAGCCGCTCCGAGCCTCAATTCGGAGCCAGTTGCGCCATCCATGGATGGGTGGATAGACCCCATCACAGAGGCCGTATCCTCAACGGCGATCGAGCCGAATATCGACCTTACCCTTCACGAGAGCCGTGTTGCCAAACTGCCGGATCCTTCTCCAGCCAAGGGCTCTGAGCCGCCTACCCCCATCGAATCCGATTGGGCGCCGATCATAGAGTTTACCTCCGCGGATATTTTTCAGGACTCGCCCTTTGGCGACATACTGAACTCATTAAGGTCTCTCTCCTTGTCAGGAGAGTCCTGGCCGAACTACGTCCGGCAGGATTGGGATGCGGATGACGAAGAAATTCGCCGCCCACCCACCACCCACTTAGTATCCACTGTTAATGACTTAACCGACATGCTCGACTTCGAAGACATCGACGGTATGGACGACGATGCGGGAGGCGGAGAGGAACCACTGCCCACAGGGCACTGGACGGCCACTTCATCACATGACGTATACATGGTGGACACACCCAAAGAAAATAATGACAAGGAACGGAAGGACGCAGCGAAGGGTGGTTCCCTCGAGCAGCAGTCAAAGCGGCGGCGTAAACGCCGCTCCAAATCCCGCCTCGGCAGAAATAACGATCACATAGACCCAGCGTTAGAGCAGGGTGAACCATTGCCTGACCACGGCAACACAAAAAATCAAGCCGAACAACCCAACCCCGTCGAAGATAACAGTCCGGACGACATCACAACGAATAGGCGCCAGGAGCAACATAATGCCCACCAAAGGCTTGTTGCCATGGCGAGGAGTCTGGAAAAACAGAAGCAAAGGCTGAAGGTTGCACAAGACACGACTCAAAATCAAATGGAGTGAAGTACTCAACACTGAAGCGAAATACGGAAATAATCACCACACCAAGAGCTATCCGAAGCGAAAGTTGCTACCTGAATTTGATGAGGAGGCCTTAGATCCTCCACAATTAAAAAATAAAATGGCCATCCGGTCAGATAGACGACCTCATAGCCAACATAAAGCGGCAATCGACGCCGCACATAAACCAGTACGCGATCCGTGTAAGGGCTCGCATCAAAAGGACGGCACAACCAGATCCATCTATGGGCCACGCAGGCGCGCTCCAACATACAATACAACACAACAAACATCCGAATACCATGGTCCACCCAAATACAGGGGTGTCGCACACCCTCTATGTTTCACCGACGAGGTGCTAGATCATGAATTTCCAGAGGGATTCAAACCCGTAAAGATAGAGGCGTACGATGGAACAACAGACCCTGGGGTTTGGATTGAGGACTACATCCTCCATATCCATATGGCTCAAGGAGATGATCTCCACGCCATCAAGTACTTACCCCTCAAGCTCAAAGGGCCAGCTCGGCACTGGCTTGAAAGCCTCCCCGAAAACTCCATCGGAAGCTAGGAAGAGCTCGAAGATGCCTTTCGGGCAAATTTTCAAGGGACATATGTCCGACCACCGGATGCAGACGATTTAAGTCATATAACTCAACAGCTCGGTGAGTCATCCCGAAAACTTTGGAATAGGTTCCTCACTAAAAAGAACCAAATAGTTGACTGTCCGGACGCCGAAGCCTTAGCAGCCTTCAAGCATAGCGTTCGAGACGAATGGCTTGCCAGACACCTCGGTCAAGAAAAGCCGAGAACAATGACGGCATTAACAAGCCTCATGACCAATTTTTGCACGGGCGAGGATAGCTGGTTAGCCCGATGCAACACCAGCGACCCTAGTACATCTGAAGTCAGGGATGGAAACGAGAAATCATGACGCAACAAGAATAAGCACCGGAATAAAGAAGACAGCCCGAAGAGCACGGCGGTAAACGCCGGATTTAGAAGCTCTCGGCCAAGGCAGCAAAAGCCGCCCTCCAAAGGGAACAGAGACGAATTGTCCAGCCTAAACAAAATTTTGGACCAAATATGTCAGATCCATAGCACCCCTGATAAACCTGCAAATCATACCCATAGAGAATGTTGGGTCTTCAAACAGTCCGGCAAGCTCAATGCCGAACACAAGGGGCAGGATAGACCAAGTGAAGACGTGGACGAGCCTCGCAAGCAAAGCATAGGGGAACAGAAGAAATTCCCACCAGAAGTCAAAACAGTCAATGTGTTACACGTGATAAAAGGGAGAGACAAAGCGGCACCTTTAGAGGAACATGCCCCAGGGCCTATCACCGCGGAGCTCCGCCACTGGTCGTCCCAACCGATCACCTTCGACCATCGGGATTACTCGGCAAGTATCCGGCGTGCAGGATGGGCTGCCTTGGTATTAGATCCAATAATTGACGGATACCACTCCACCCGAGTCCTGATGGACAGCGGCAGCAGTTTAAATCTGATATATCAGGACACAGTCCACAAAATGGGGATAGACCCAACAAAAATTTGTCGCAGCAATGCTACCTTTAAAGGAGTAACGCCAGGCCCGGAGGCTCAATGCAGGGGCTCCCTGCTACTAGAGGTTATATTCGGCTTCCCCGATAACTTCTGCAACGAAAATTTAACTTTCCACATTGCTCCATTCCAAAGTGGCTATCAAGCACTACTCGGACGCGAAGCTTTCGCTCGCTTTAACGCAATACCGCATTACGCTTCCCTCAAGCTCAAGATGCCCGGTCCACGTGACATCATTACAGTAAATGGAAATATTGAGCGCTCTTTGCGCGCCGAAGACGGTGCGGCCGCCTTGGCCGCCGCACACTAAACAACCTCACCAACTCAAGCATTTGACAGGTCGTTAAGACCATGGACACGGCTAGACGAGTCTGGCTCAGCTATATGTAATTAATACAGGTTTGATGGCTATACCCCTATTACAATACAAGGGGCTCAACGCGTGGGCACAAGTGGCAATAAGGTTCACCTTTACTCATTTTCAACTATATATTGTTTATTTAGTATAACTTAACTTTTGCACGGCAACTTTTCAATTAAGTTCCTCTCTTTTTCAGATGACCATCGTGCTACACCCGTCCAGGATATGGCACAACGGAGACACAGGCGCAGACGTGCAGCAAGGACCCGTTCCAAGGATTCTTTGTAGATTAAGACCCTGCGTAAACCTTTTTTACTGTCTCTTGTTGATTTACATCCCTCGGATTCTCAGTACAAGCATGCTGACGTCTTGGCATGTGGCCACGCCAGAATAATGCATGTATCTGGACACCAGGGGCTTATTACAAAGGGTACTGTTTAGACCCAGTTTACACCATAAAGACCGAATACCTTAGGGAGTGT
This sequence comes from Triticum aestivum, assembly GCF_018294505.1. Taxonomy (NCBI): domain Eukaryota; kingdom Viridiplantae; phylum Streptophyta; class Magnoliopsida; order Poales; family Poaceae; genus Triticum; species Triticum aestivum. The sequence goes on along the minus strand of NC_057803.1, from coordinate 130,835,503 downwards.
TCGGCGTCGCAAGTTTAGCCTTATATGCATCAGCTCCGAATCATGTCTTTGGTCAAATGTTGGGTTTGCCCGGCTCCTGTGTTTTGCTGCCTTACGTTCCGCTCTATCGGCTAAGGCGGCACCAGGAGAACTACAGCGATTGTGCCTTGGTTCATCCGGACAAGCACCTCAGTAGAGAAGCCGAAAATTGACTGTCATGATATAGCATGAGACTGGTCAACCACTCGATGACCTATTGGAATCTTCGGGATTCCTCCGCATTAACGAAGGGCCGTTTCCCGGCCAGGCATGTACGCACCCCGAATCCGGACGAGTGCAGAGCCACCAGGGGCTATATAGTAGCCCCACTGTCAAAATTCTATGGCTAAATGGAAGTGTTAAAGCATTATAGTCCAGTTGCCTATTTCGCTGCGCTATCACCTCCTTATTAGTACCAAGACGTTCGATTAAGTGTGAATAAGCGTCTTCTGCGAACACCCCCGCATTGTATGCGTGGGGGCTGAAGCCGACGACTGCAATCTTTCAGGTTATATACATGTATACATAAACGGCTGCACAGGAGGCATCACAATACTTTCGGGCAAAAGTATAAATATAGCCTTGATAAATTCAATACAACGTTGTTTTTACAATGGGAATACATGTCACTCAAACATAACATTCTTCGAGCACTAGGCCTCTATCATACGAGCGCCCTCAAGAACTTCTTCAAAATAGTGCTCGGCAGCCACTCGGCCTATGGCCGAACCCTACGCCTTGACAGTGGTGGCATCCATCTCCGCCTAGTATGTTTTGACACGGGCAAGGGCCATCCATGAGCCTTCTATGCACGCCGACCTCTTCATCGCATTGGTGCGTGGCACCGCACCAAGGAACTGTTACACCAAGCTAAAATAGTTGTTCGGCTTTGGCCTTTCCGTCCATAGATGATCCACGACAGACCTCATGGCGAGTCCGAACAATCTATTGAGTTTGGCCCATTCGACAAGCTGATCAGTCAATAGAAGCAGACGCTCTGGAACATTGAATTGAGACCAGAACATCTTGTCCACTTCACGATCTATTTGATCTCGGAAGTATTCGGCCGCATCGACAGCGCTCGCCGCTAAGTCCAGATATGTGTCGGCCGAACTCCACAGCCGATCCAGAGGGGCATACGGTGGATCGCCGAACTTCCTCCGCAGCAAAAAGGGCTTCCCAGCCACAATATCCCTGGCTTCACGCAATTCCTCCTTCTTTGCTCTCATTGCAGAGTGAGTGTCTTTGGTCGCCATTGTGGCCTTTTCGAGGTCCGTAGCCTTCGCCCGGCTTTCTTCTTAAAAAAACTGGCAACGGTCAGTAGTGTCTTTTAACTTCACAGCCATTTTGGCCATTTTCTCTTGGCTCTCGCTATGCGCGGCCTTCTCGGCTCTCAACTCTTCGGCCGCCTTCAAAGCAGCCGCATTACTACTTCTTGCTTGCTCCTTGGCTCGGGCAAGCTCAGCCCGCAGGGCCTCCACAGTGGCAGATCCATCTACAGTCACAACATATTAAAGATACTGGCATCACGCTACTCTTACTACGTGACATTCACTATAAATATCACCTACCCTGTGCCTCATCAAGCCGCTTGTTAACAAGCTCGATGTCGGCATCCGCCGCATCTAGTTGCCGCTTTAGTTCGTCAACCCCATAAGTCCGGCTAGCCACCGGAGCTCTAGCCACCTGCACATAAAGGCGGACTGGTTATTACCTGGGATTACGATCCTCTGATCGCCGCCATTCTCGATGACAACCAGAGTCTCAGGGGCTACTATCTACACAGGGCACACCTAAAAATGTGCGATACCATCACAAATGTATACCATTTCACGTACCTCAAAGCCCGTCAGTAAACTCATAAAGGCTTCATGCAACCCGATTTTGGCGGACGAAATCCTTTCAATCACCATACACATTAATGTACAGTGCTCTTCTAAGATAGTCGCTCGCTCTAGCAGACCCTTCAGTACGTCCGACCGCATACCAGATGGTGCCGGACTCTTTTGATTGCTCTCTCCAAGAGTCGGATACTGAGGGCTTCGGGTGACCATGGGATTATCTTTTGGCCTTGCCGGATCCGGAGAAACTCTCCGTGATGACACTTCAGGGTCGCCCGCTTCTTGAGCCAGGGAGTCCGAGGGAGGCGTTTCGCTCTCCAACATCTCCGGAAGAAGATCCCCCGAAGACGAGCTCTGCTGAGAAGGGCTCAGATCCGAACTACAAGATAGATGCTTCGGTTATTTTCCTCAGAAGTAAGGTAGTACATCTTCACCACTAAGTACTTTTTGATTACTTACAGCTCGTTAGAGGGCTGATCCCCGCACAGACTTGGTGCGGCAAGAGCACCATCCGAGTCGGGACCCTCTGGTGGAGTTTTCTTCTCCCATTTGGAAACCTTGGTTTCCAGATCATCAGAGGTAGTTCTCTTCTTCCCCCGGGGCGAGGGAATGTCAGATTCCTTCCCTTGGCTATCCTCCCTCACAGAGGCGCTCGTTCCCTCGGTTGGAATAGGTAGCAGTGGAGGCCCACTTTGGCCCTCTCTGTTCCCCCCTTCATCTTCCTTTGAGGGCACCGGGCAAGGTGCCGGCTCGAGCATCTTTTCCAGCACCGGATTGTCCAAGCCTTCGGGAAGGGGAGCCAAACACCGGATCATCTTCGCCTTTGTTATCCAGTCCTGGTCAAAGAGCGATCCTTCAGAATGATGTCATGATAAAAGGAAGACAGTGTGTTCGGCTAGAGGATTACTTACTTGGGCCGCGGTATGGTTGCTGCTCAGGCCCACATCCTCAGAGGTGTCCGGACACTCTATTTGGGGTCCGAAGAACGACTTGTACATCTCCTCGTGCGTCAGGCCGAGGAAATTCTGAATAGCGCGCGGACCTTCTGGATTGAATTCCCATAAACAGAGGGGCCGGCGTTTGCAAGGCTGGACTTGACGAACCAGAATGACTTGCACTACCATAACCAAACTAAAATCTCCCTCGAAGAGATCCCTGATGCGGCTCTGCAGTATGGTCACATCCTTGGCTAGACCCCAGCGCAGCCCCCTCCTGATCCATGACATCAGTTGTGGTGGAGGGCCCGAGCGAAAGGCGGGGGAAGCTACCCACTTTTCACTTCTGGGAGCGGTGATGTAGAACCACTCCCGTTGCCATAATCCGGACACCTCTGGAAAGGAACCTTTTGGCCACGGAGCTCCAGCAATCTTGCTTATTAATGCACCCCCGCACGCTGCATACTGCCCTTCGATCATCTTCGGCTTCACATCAAAGGTCTTGAGCCACAGGCCGAAGTGAGGGGTAATGCGGAGGAAGGCCTCACGTATGACAATAAATGCCGAGATGTGGAGAAAGGAATCCAGGGCTAGATCGTGGAAATCAAGCCTGTAATAGAACATCAAACCCCTTATGAAGGGATCCAGAGTGAGGCCTAGTCCTCGGAGGAAGTGGGAGATGAACATGACGTCTTCATTTGGTTCGGGAGTAGGGACGACCTGCCCTCGGGTGGGCAGCCGATGTGAGACTTCGGCAGTTAGGTATCCTGCCTCCCTCAACTTCTTGATATCCTCTTCCATGATGGAGGAAGATATCCACCAGCCCTGGAGGCTGGATCCGGACATGATTGAAGGTCCGAAGCACCTGACCTAGGCTTTGGGTGTTAGAACTCGAGGCGGGGAAAGGATTCGATTGAGCACAGGAGGAAAAATTAAAAGCCTTGACCCCTTATAAAGAGGGTGAATATCAAGCGTCCTCCTCGTGGCGGTTTGGGACTTGCCTAAAATCTAGGAGTCCTAGGCATGGTTGGGTTACCCACGACCGTATTGATGAGAATCCTGTAATAAGGGGGACCCGATCTCTGCTTTGACAAGACGTGTCAAGAAACTGCCTCGCATTATGTGCGGGGCTAGTTAAAGAAAAACGGTTCGAATAATCACCGAGCCATGGCGTGATGTCATGTTGCCAAAACATGTCAGCAGATTAGATTTTTGGAAATATTATTCTCTCTACGGTGGTATGTGGAACTTATTTTGTAGGGGCGGACACTATCCTTGTATTCAAATTCTTCCGTGGTGTATTCGGAGGAGGAACCCGCCTTGCAATGTCGAAGACAATACTGCGCGCCGGACTCATCATCATTGAAGCCTGGTTCAGGGGCTACTGAGGGAGTCCTGGATTAGGGGGTCTTCGAACAGCCGGACTATATCCTTTGGCCGGACTATTGGACTATGAAGATACAAGATTGAAGACTTCGTCTCGTGTCCGGATGGAACTCTACTTGGCGTGGAAGGCAAGCTAGGCAGTACGGATATGGATATCTCCTCCTTTGTAACCGACCTTGTGTAACCCTAGCCCCCTCTGGTGTCTATATAAACCGGCGGGTTTTAGTCTGTAGGACAACATACAATCATACCATAGGCTAGCTTCTAGGGTTTAGCCTCTCCGATCTCGTGGTAGATCAACTCTTGTAATACTCATATCATCAAGGATAAATCAAGCAGGACATAGGGTTTTACCTCCATCAAGAGGGCCCGAACCTGGGTAAAACATCGTGTTCCCTGTCTCCTGTTACCATCCGCCTTAGACACACAGTTCGGGACCCCCTACCCAAGATCCGCCAGTTTTGACACCGACACTCATTATCATACCCATATAGGCTAGACTTCTAGGGTTTAGCCATTACAATCTCGTGGTAGATCCACTCTTGTAACACTCATATTCATCAATGTCGATCAAGCAGGACGTAGGGTTTTACCTCCATAGAGAGGGCCGAACCTGAGTAAACATTGTGTCCCCCGTCTCCTGTTACCATCGATCCTAGACGCACAGTTCGGGACCCCCTACCCGAGATCCACCGGTTTTGACACTGACATTGGTGCTTTCATTGAGAGTTCCACTGTGCCGTCAGCAAAGGGCTCGATGGCCCCTTCGATCGTCAGTAATGGCGTTGTCCAGGGAGAAACCTTCCTCCCCGGATATATCTTCGTATTCGGCGGCTTCGTACTGCGGGCCAACTCGCCTAGCCATCAGGTCAAATTTGGGAGCTTGAATTACATTGCGGACATCCATGGAGACTTGGTATTCGACGAATTCGAGACCGCGACAACCTCTCCCCATCGCCCCAATGAACATGGCTTAAACCTGTCATCGGGCCGCATCCAGGAGATAGCTCATGTGGCAGCTCCGGCCTCAAATCCGGAGCAGTTCAAGTCGTCCGAAGATGGGAAGCTCAACCCCATCACGGGGACCACCGATTCCGCGGCGCTAGAGCTACACGCGGATTCCACTTCATACGGTATCTGCATCAACGGAACCCCGGACGCGCCTCCGATGTCGAGCTTCAAACCCAGCGAGCCTGCGTACGCCGAACTCGATCGGTTATCAATCTCCATGTTCAGCACCGCAGATGTCTTCCAACACTCGCCCATGGGCGACATACTAAATTAGCTAAAAAAACCTATCCCTGGCGGGCGACCCGTTTCCGAAATATGTTCGGTTCAAACTTGCGGCAGACAATGGAGAATTTTGCTTCCCACCCGCCACCCACTTCATAGCCATTGATGTAACCAACACACCTGATCCCCGCGCCGAAGAAATTGACGGTATGGATGACGATGAGGGGCAAGGCCAGAACTTACCACCCGCTAGACACGGGACAGGCACTTCCTGGTATGACGCGTGTATCATAGATACACCTTACGACACTCTCGACGATGAGAAGGAGAATCCGGTGGAGGACAAACCGCCTGGAACACAGCCCGAACATCGGCGCCCTGGGCCTCATCGCCCAAGAGAGGACACTGCCAGCACCAGAGAAGACGATACTCCAGACAATGAAGACCCGGTTGAAGTAGAATCCGAGCAGGAGGAACAGGAAGACGGGCAAGATAGCCCTGACGAACAGGCCACATGTGGGGACTCAGAGGACAGCAACTATTTCCCCCTCTCTGAGGAGGAGGAGATCCTCGGCAGCGAGGATTTTACCACGCCAAAGGAACCTCTCGAGCAGGAACGCTTTAAACGCCGACTTATAGCCACTGCAAGGAGCTTAAGAAAGAAGCAGTTGCAACTTCAAGCAAGCCAAGACTTGCTCAATGATAGATGGGCCGAGGTCTTGGCCGCCGAAGAATATGGCCTCAGCAACCCAGACAAAAGCCACCCCAAGAGCAGGTGGCTCCCTCAATATGATGGCAGGGCGATGGAGCCCATACCACCATCGAATAATGTGGCGGGGTGATCATAGTTCAGTCCAGACAAAGCAGTAGCCCAACCAGAGACCATACCAACCCATCTGGCACGGAGGGTGGAGCAGGACACAAAAGATCGATGTACAGATCACGAAGATATATCCCGACTGACGATGATGGTTGCCTATCCGGACACTACAGAGCTGACCACGCCCGGTCCGAGCACCGTAAACGGAGCCCGCCGGAGGTACTTCATAGTGTGGCCCAACATAGAGGAGCCGCACACCCCCTCTGCTTCATGGACGAAGTAATGGAACACAAATTTCCAGACGGGTTTAAACCCATTAACATCGAATCATACGATGGGACAACAGACCCCGCGGTATGGATCAAGGATTATCTCCTCCATATCCACATGGCCCGTGGAGACGACCTCCACACCATTAAATACCTACGTCTCAAGCATAAACGGCCAGCTTGGTATTGGCTAAACAGTTTGCCAGAAAATTCTATTGGCAACTGAGAAGATTTTGAAGACGCCTTTCGAGACAACTTCCATGGAACATATGTCTGACCATTGAGGACTTAAGACACATTGTCCAGGAGCCCGGTGAGTCAGCTAGGGAGCTTTGGACCAGGTTCTTAGTCAAAAAGAACCAAATTGTCGACTGTTCGGACGCAGAAGCCCTCGCGGCCTTCAAACATCGCGTCCGGGATGAATGGCTCGTGCGTCACCTGGGCCAGGAAGGACCCAAATCTATGACAGCCCTCACCGCTCTAATGAACTACTTCTGCGCGGGAGAAGACAACTGGCTTGCTCGTAAAAGCAACGACGCCAGCGGCCCGACCACTTCCGAAATCCGAGATGGCAACGGCAAGCCACGACGAACCAAACATAACAACATACACGACATAGCGGTGAATGCCGGATGTCACAATCCGAAGCCCGGTCAACGGAAGAAGCCACTAAAGGAAAACCAGGATGGACCATCCACCCTTGACAGGATATTGGACCGGCCTTGTCAGATTCACGGTCTCCCTGATAGGCCAGCTAATCATACCAACTGTAACTGTTGGGTCTTCAAGCAGGCAGGCAAGCTTAACGCTGAACACAAGGGGAGGAGGCCACCGGGTGACAAAGACGATGGATTGGCTCGCCAACAGAACACCAGGGACAGAAAAAGTTCCCCTCCGACGTTCGACCACTCCCGGAACGCAAATAGCAGTTCGGCTTCCGCCACCCACCTATTGTACTGGCGAAATTTGCAGCATGCGCACATCACTACGCACTCTAGATACCATGGGCATCAGCGGAAGCACAATTCGGACAACCCTACAAGCATTCCCGTACGTTTTCTATATGTTTTTCTCATTTTTTCTGTATCATGTTTAAAGAACAGGTGACAAACTGGAAAGCATCTACAGCGCACTCTATCGGAGTTCGGATCCATACACTCACCTAAGGGGTTACTTCTGTTAAGGATCCCACTCCCCGAGGATGGGCTACGCAGACGTGCGACAGGAGGTCCAAAATTACCTTTGGTAGACCGCACTCTTTACTTCGAGCCTGTACTATGCCCCTTTTCCTCTGATCCTGACCACGAGCATGTCAAATAGCCGGGTTCATGGTTTCTTATATATATATATATATATATATATATATATATATATATTTATCATTGGCACGTTGCTCCGTCCTCAGTAAGCCTCACCCGAGCCAAACTCTCATACCCTTTGAACAATAAGGTACGGAATCAATGGCTGCTTTGCAGATACACCTCAGCACACCTTGCCAGGGGCTCGGCATGGGAATGAATGAGTCGCCAGTAAAAGTCCGAACTGCTTTATAGCATACTTCGGCGTCGCAAGTTTGGCCTTATATGCATCAGCTCCGAATCATTGTCTTGGGTCAATAGTTGGGTTGCCCGGCTCCTATGTTTGCTACCCTATGTTCCGCTCTATCGTCTAGGGTGGTAAAGGGAGAACTACTGCGATTGTGCCCTGGCATAGACCGGATGAGCACCTCCGTAGAGAAAGCCGAAAACTGACTGTCATGATGCGGCGAGAGCTGGTCAACCACTTGATGACTTATTGGAATCTTTAGTGATTCTCCGTGTAATACAAGGGATCTTTTTCAGATCACATATGTAAGGCACCACACGCCGCATACACACCAAGGGCTATGTCGTAGCCCCACCATAAAACTCCTATGGTTAAGTGCAAGTGTTAACGCCTCATAGTCTGATTGCCTGGTTCGCCACATTATCACCTCCTTCATGGACCAAGACGTTGGATAAAGAGTGATTAAATGTTTTTCCGAACACCCCCGTACTTCCTACGAGAGGGCTGAAGCCGACGACTGGAAAACTTTCATATTATATTAAAATGACCGCACAGGAGGAATTCAAGCTTTTCAAGCAAAACATAAATATATTAACTATAAAGTTGTCTTTTACAATCATCATACACCTCACTCGAACATTATGTTCTTCAAACATTGACCGTGAATCGAGCGGGCGGCCTCCAAGACGTCTTCAAAATAATGCTCTGGTTTCGGACGTTCCTCGACCTTGGGCGGAGCCTTCGTTGTGACATCGATAGCCTTCATCTTCCCCCGGAATGTCTTGACTCAGGCAAAGGCCATCTGTGCACCCTCAACGCACACCGATCGCTTCACAGCATCGATTCACGGCACTGCATCGACAAGTTTCTGCACCAAACTGAAATAGCTATTCGGCACAGGCTCAGTCGGCCATAGCCGGACTATGACATCCTTCATGGCAGCGCCCGATACCCTATGAAGTTCGGCCCATTGTGACATCTGTTCATTAAGCAGCAGCGGGCGTTGTGACACACCAAACTGTGCCCAAAAAAGCTTCTCCGTTGCATATCCAACTTGCGCTTGATAATACCACGCCGCATCGAAATAACTCTTCGGCAAGTCAAAATACTCGTCCGGAGAACTCCACACTTGGTCCAGCTGAACAAAGTCCGGGTCACCGAACTTAGTCTGCAGCAGAAAAGGCTTTCCAGCCAATATCTCTTTCGCTTGCCTCCTGTTGGGAGTTGTCCAGTTCAGCCGTTCAGGCTTTATTCTCCTTCTCAAGAAATTCGCAGCGGCCAGTAGCACCCTCCAAAGCGAGTGTCATCGTGGATATCTACTCCTTGCCCTGGCATCGCCCAACTTGTTCAGCCTTTAGTTCAACCGATGCTCTTTCAGCAGCAGCATCACTAAGCTGGGCCCGCTCCTTGGCCCAGATTAGCTCCGACCGAAGAGCCTCCACGGCGGCAGCACCATCTACATTTTATGCACATCTCATATAAAGCTATTTCCCGCGTCAAGCACAATGATGTACAGAATGCTCGAAATACATACCTTGAGAGTCGTCAAGTCGCCTGTTGATCAACGCAATGTCATCCTCCGCAATATCCAGCTTTCGTTGCAGTTCGGCCACTTCCGTATTCTGGGCAGCCGCAAGAGGGGAAGTAGCCTATATTTCAAATTAAACCGAGGTTAATACCTGAGCATATCTCTTTGATCCTCTGATCGCTCCCTTCGGAAGGCAATCCGAGTCTCAGGGGGTACTGCATATACAATGGGTGCATTCTGTCAATGAAATTCAATTGACAAAGCTACATCACAAACCTCAAAACCTCTTAGAAGGCTCATGAAGGCTTCATTCAGTCCACTCTTCATGGATAGAACCCTTTCGACCACCGTAACCATCAAGGAACGGTGCTCTTCGGAAATAGACGCTCGTCGTAGCATGTATGTCGGCATTTCTGGCGCTCTTGGGTCTTCGGAAACCACCACTAGAGTACGGCATTCCAGTGAAGGAACCCGCTTGCTTGCCTCCAGAACCGTCTTCGGCTGTAAACCAGACGGTTCGGGGACGTCGGTCTCGATCCCGGAACCTCGGGTGCCCTTCGGGATGATACCTCGGTATCATCTCCACTGTTGGGCGACGTGGCCGGAGGAGGCGTGTCACTCTCCATCATCTCTGGAAGAAGATCTCCTGAGGAGGAGGATGATTGAGAAGCACCAGGCGTTAACCTGCATGGACGAACATATATCGGATGATTACTTCACTAAAAAAAGAATGAGGTGTGCTTAAAGTACCCCAGCCTCGCTTATAGTCCGCCTCGAGGTTCGTCCTCGCCGTCAAACTCTACGGCAGCCTCGCTCGACAGGCCCAAGCCGCTCGACGATGCTGTTTTTCCTCTCTTTGAAGGCTTCCCCTCCTGACCTTCGGAGGCGACCCTCTTCTTGCCCTGGAAGGCTCCCTCTGCACTCTTGCCCTTGGGCAGAAGAATTTTGGTTTCCCCGGACGCAGCCACCTAGTACGGTGTTGGGATCAGCATTCTCGTCAGCAGGTCGGTTGCAGGGCCTTCGGGAAGAGGCGCCGGACACCAGATTAGCACCACTTTCTTTATCCAGTCCTGAGCAGGGACGGGTTGTTCAATATCTTGTTAAAAGATGCTCGAATGAAAGGTGCTCGAGTACTTACCGAAGTAGCCGGACAATTGCAGTCAAGGCCAACATCTTTGGTAATGTCCAGCCATTGCCCTCGTTCCCCAAAATACAATTTCCACATTCCTTCGCGCGTAGTGCTGAAGAAGTGTTGTAGGGTCCACGCCCTTCTGGGTTAAACTCCCACATACGAAGAGGCCGCCGCTGACACGGTTGGATCCGGCGGACTAGCATTATTTGAACGACGCTCACAAGATCGATGCCCTTCTCGGTAAGGCATCAGATGCGGCTTTGCAGAGTCCGCACTTCGTTGATGGATCCCCAGTCCAATCTCTTATTGACCCATGAAGCAAGCTGAATTGGAGGACCGGGGCAGAAAGTAGGTGTAGCCACCCACTTGGAGCTCCGCGGCTCGTTGATATAAAACCACCCTTGCTGCCATAGGTCGGGAGATTTGGCGAAAGATCCTTCGGGCCAATCCACGCCGGCCAGCTTGCCTATGACACTGCCGCACACTACCTGCTCCTCCTCTGTCACCTGCGGCCTCACACCAAAGGTCTTGAGCCACAAACCAAGGTGCGGAGGAGTCTAGAGTAAGGCCTCACACGTGACGATAAATGTCGAGATGAGGAGAATAGAGTCCGGGGCCAGATCATGAAAATCCAGTCCATAGTAGAACATGAGCCCCGGGACGAAGGGGTTAAGCACGAACCCTAGCCCATGAAGGAAGTGGGATACAAATACTACCCTCTCACCAGATCTGGGGGTCGGTATGACGTGTCCTTGTGTTGGGAGCCGATGAAAGATTTCTGAGGTCAGATACCTCGCTGGGTGGAGCTTCGCAATATCCTCCTATGTGACAGAACAAGCCTCCCACCGGCCCTGATGGTTGGATCCGGACATGACTAGGGCTGGTGGCGATTGAAACCCGAGGGTTGGAACTTGGGGTGGCTGGGGTTGAGGAAGAAGCAAGCGCAAAGGAAAAAAATGAGATTGGGTCTCTATATAAAGGCCCAAGTATTGGGTGTCTCCCCCAGGGTCTCTAAGCTTACCTATTACCAGGGAGTTGTACCCAGGGGACGGTTGGGTTACCCACGCCTATGTTAATGAAAATCCCGTAAATAAAGGGACACGATCTCTGCCTTGGCAAGACGTGCCAGTAAAACCGCATCCCGAGACATGGGGCGGCTCGCTAGCCGATGGTTGGAAATAGCAGCCGGGCAGGCATGATATGATGTCATGAACAGTCATCAACAAGTTGGGCTCGTGGGGTATTATATTCTCTGCCATTATATACACAGGTCTGGATATACTTACTTCGTCCGAAGACTATTCTGGAGTTCGGAAGGAGGGAACCCGCCTTGCAATGCCGAAGACGAATCTGCGTGCCGGACTCCTCGTCATTGAAGCCAGGTTCAGGGGCTACTGAGGGAGTCCTGGACTAAGGGGTCCTCGGGCGTCCGGCCTGTTATTTATGGCCCGGACTGATGGGCTATGAAGACATGAAGGCCGAAGACTGCACCATGTCCGGATTGGACTCTACTTGGCGTGGAAGGCAAGCTTGGAGACCGAAGATTCCTTCTTATGTAACCGACTAAATGTAAACCCTAGATCTCCTCAGTGTCTATATAAACCGAAGGGGGTAGTTCGGAAAAGACATCATATATACTCATTACCATTCCCATATAGGCTAGACTTCTAGGGTTTAGCCATTACGATCTCGTGGTAGATCCACTCTTGTAACACTCATATTCATCAATGTCAATCAAGCAGGACGTAGGGTTTTACCTCCATAGAGAGGGCCTGAACCTGGGTAAACATTGTGTCCCCTATCTCATGTTACCATCGATCCTAGATGCACAGTTCGGGACCCCCTACCCGAGATCCACCGGTTTTGACACTGACAGTCGTTGACTGGGCGGTAACACAGGAGCTCGCGCGCCATGAGTAGCGTGGCCCGCGCGTCCGTGTGAGCGTGACGAGCATGAGACGAGGAATCGGCAGGAGTCAGTGATAGAGTGGCGGTGCGGCCGTCCTGCCGCACCGAGGGGTGCAACGAGGATGCTTGTTGTTCGTTCCCCGCCAGGCCGGTGGCGGCGTTGGTGGCGGGTGACGGAGAACGATGGGGAGGCCCGCCGATAGGAGCCGTCTGGGCGGCGAGGGCGGCCTGACGCTCAGCTCGGGCGCGACGAGCGTCCGACATGGTTGCGACGAAGCGGTGAAACGCTTAGCGACGGAAAGAAAGCTTCGGTGCACCCCTACCTGGCACGCCAAATGTTGGATTTCGGGTTGGAGCAAAACCCTTAAGGTTCGAACACTGGGGTGCGCGCGAAGATCTCTCCCTCACCGATCACGCCCTCACACACTTCGCGATTTCTAGACTAGACACACGAACTCACAACACACGAGACACAAGGTTTATACTGGTTCGGGCCACCGTTGTGGTGTAATACCCTACTCCAGTGTGGTGGTGGTGGATTGCCTCTTGGGCTGAGGATGAATAGTACAAGGGGAATAACAGCCTCCTGAGGAGAGGTGTTCTTGTGCTTGGTGAAGTTGTGGTTGCCCGAATCGATCCCGTCCGCCCTAGCTATGGTGGTGGCTAGTCCTATTTATAGAGGCCCCGGTCCTCTCCCCAAATATTGAGCGGGAAGGGAGCCAACAACGGCCAATTTGAAAGGGGACAGCTAGTACAACTTATCTTGACAAAAGCAGTCTTCGCCTGCCAAAGGCTCTTGTGGTGACGCCGCCTTGGGCTCCACGGTGACCTTCGTCCTGCCGTCCTGTTGGTCTTGGTCTTGTTGCACCGATATGGAAACCTTTGCTTGACGCCTCGATACTCTTCGTCTGCGCTTGCCTCCTTAGCACCAAAGAGGAAATAATGACACTGTGCGCACTAGCGCCCGCCTGGCATCCGCCTGGCCTTGGTCGTCATGGCTCATGTCACTGGAACCTCGCGAGGTTTGTCTTGCCTTGATCTCTCCACCCCTCACGAGCCAGCCTGGTGAGGCCGCTCCTGAGGAGGTCTTGTGTCGTCCGCCTCGCGAGGCTTGGCCCCTCGCGAGGGTCTTGAATGCTTGTTGGTGAAGATGGGTTATACGGGCCCGCTCATAGAGCCACGCCATGGGCCGCAGGCAGGCAAGTTTGGGGACCCCCGTTTCCAGAACACCGACAGTGATATGGTGGTAGGCTTATTCTCCACCCTCCAAGTGTCTAACTCATGCCTCTTCTTGATGATCTCATGAAGCACGCGATTCTATTCTTCTAGGGCAATAACTTCTTGGGTAAGTGCCATGTTTTGAGTGCAAATTGCATCAATGGCCTTTAGTTCATTAATATCAAACAAAGAAATATTATGAAACAGAGAGGAAAAAGAATCTCCCTCTTCCATAGCCTCAAAGGGAGATACTGATTTGTTTCCTCCTGCTCCATCGATCTTGCCACCAATAGCCTCCTTGGTTTCCTCTTGCTCGGTAGCATCCTCCTCACCGGATGACCACTCATGGTAGACCTCACTGAAGGGAAGTTTGCTTGGAGAAGGTTGGGCGATATAGTGCTTGGTGTGGAGCCTTTGGGAACTAGAAGGAACTTGATGATCTAGAAATCCTGACAAAAAACATCCCAAAACAAGAACATAGGGAAAACTTGTGAAATGGTGGTCAGAACATCATGGAGTATATATAATGAATTTTTAGCTTGCAAAACAAGTATACAAGAAGAAATGCAGTCGGGAAGGTGCACGAGGGGGGCATAAGACATCTGGGCGCGCCCTGTTGTCTTGTGGTCTTCTCGTGGACCTTCTCGGTTGTTTCTTATTTTCCTATTCGTTTTATAATATTCCAAAATAGACATAAAGTATTTCTACGGAATTTTTGGAGTTGGTTTACTTACCGTATCACATACCTACTTCTTTTTCAGAATTCTGAAGCGTACCGGACTTTTAGATGGTCCTCCGGTGTAATTGTTTAAATAATATTTGTTTCAACGTTAATGGGTGCACCTGTAATGTAGTGTTTAATTCTTTGCCCATTAACCACCTTTGGATTAGTCCCATCGGCGTTATTGATCATGATAGTTCTAGAACGATAAACTTCTTTGACGATGTATGGACCTTCCCATTTGGAGAGAAGTTTTCCTGCATATTTACTAATTCAAGAACAAAATGTGTTTTTCAGTAAATGGTAAATTTGAGAACAAAATGTTCTTGGAATGCATATCTACTAATGTTCTAGAACATGGTAATCTACTAAGTGTTGAGGGGTGGCATTTTGTGTGTTCAAGGGGTGGCATTTTCTTAGTAATGTCCTTTTTAAACCAAAATGTTGAAACACATTACCTTTTTTGAGATAAGTGCTTTGGGGGTTGCCCTTTTTTTAGAATAATCCAAATTTAGCTGGTTTCATCTTTTGTGTGTCGACTTTTATTCTAATTAGTGTTCGCAAAAGTTACGACAATACATCATTTTTTCTAGTTGTGATGGCCAAATCAATGCAATATAGGTACATGGTAATTTTATTTTTTTGCTAGAACTTCTCTCAAAATTTATGAATTTCTTTTATCATGCTATTTTGAATGATTTTTTTACAATCTATATCATGTCAAATATATGGAATCCTTTATACTACTCATATGGCAAATTTGGATTAAGAATTTCCTTCAATGATGGCATTTTTATTATTAGAACCTCGGTAATTTTCTATGCATGGTTGTTTGTTTGTCATATTGCGCATGGCAAATTCGTAAATTTGTCGTCTTTTCAAAGGAGAAAATTCCTAACTTTGCCATGTTCCCATTATAAGAGCATCTCTAGCAGACCCGATATAACGCCGACCCGCAAAACGCGTTTGCAGTTCGCGGAAAAGCGGTTTTGCGGGCTGGCGCGGGCGGACGCAGAGTCAGACCCTGCAAAACAGACCCATAGAAAAGGATATTCGTGGAATATGCTCTTTTACGGGCCGGCTTTGCGGGGTCTGCTCGGGCGCCCCTCCTGCCGGCCCACAAATCCGAAATTTGCAATTCGATTTCACACACGAAAATACATTTCTTTGCTTTTTCAATGGCATTGGATACATAGTACCGCATCAAATCTTTGCTAGAATAGTAAGACCAAAGAAAACATGAACCACAACTATGCATTTTATATGATATCCAACTTCCATAACTGCTCCCACTAATTGGACCAATATCTTCTCCATGCATTTGTTGTTGATCTGTGGATTCTTGATTTTGCATTATTCATTCTTTTTCTTTGGTTCTAAAAAAGTAGACGTTGCTTCCCCTCTACTTTCTTCTCTAATTACACATGTAGTCGCATCATTAGCTTCAATTCTACTAAGGAGTGCACGAACATCTGTTAAGTTTCTTTCTATCAATAAATCAATGTATTCTCCTTCCCAAAACCAAAATGAGCATTCATCTTCCTACACACATGACGATGTTCAAATTGAGTTGTCACAATTGAACTGAAGAATAGGCGACAAAGCCGAATGAAAACAACACATACCCCATCGTTTTCGCATTTGAAGAACACCCATCCGGGGTGCTTCAACATGCCCGAAGTTAGCGGTAGCATTGTCCACGTGCAGTCGTCGCACTGTATGAGTGGCATCGGCTAGTCGCAGAGCCGCTGTGCGAGCGATGAGCCTGGCGGCCGGCTGGCCGAATCCCTGCCGGTAAACCGGCAGCGACGGCTACAGGGCGAACCTGTACCTGCATGCGGTGATGGGACTTTGTCGGGGCTGCGCGGGGTGCTCCCCGACCATTCCATTGCTTGGCGCAGCCACCGGTTGCCGGAAAAGGCAAATCTGGACGCCCGCGTCGAACGGCTGCCGATCTGCAACTTTCCAGCATGCCGACGCAGGAGGGAGTGGCGGAGGGCAAACCTCGGACGTGTGGCGGCCTTGTGGCGTGATCCCGCCAGCTACTTTTGCCGGAATCGTGGGCGGCGCCCCGACGGCAGGGCGAGGGGGAGAGGGGCGGTGGCAGGTGGGGAAAAGCACGAGCTGAAATGTCCTCCCCACCAACCGCTCCCGCTATATACAGGGCGCCAACGGGCCAGAGGGTGGGGGGTGAACCCGCGTTTTCGCGGGCTAGGACGGGAATATGCCGCGCCCCACAAAAACTTTTATGGGTCGAATGCGTTTGCGGGGTCTGTCCGGGCAGGATTTTCCGCGCCGGCCCGTATTTTGGCGGTTATTTGCGGGTAGCGGCTTTTTACGGGGTTTGCTAGAGATGCTCTAAATTTCGAAAAGTAAACATATTTTGTTTGAGAACAAACTCCCTAAATTTGCCTCCTGCAGTTTCATTGTAAGTAGCATGGCATTTTATTACTAAAACTATGTCATTTTTATTAACTAGATCATGGTAGTTTTATTGCAGGTAGCATGACACTTTCATTATTTAGAGCATGACAATTTTAATGATTAGACGATGATAGTTCCAATTTAGATCATGTTTTGTATTCCGACATAAGGCAAAGTTAATTACATAGCTATGGCAAATTACTTTTTTGGACCATGGCATGTTTTCCCATTTTTTGTGTATAAGACATGGCAACTTTTTTATATGTTTTGTTAGCGTCACAGGGGAAAAAAGATGTTGTTTTTGCATTTTTCCAAGAAAAAATGTTTGTACACATTGCAAATTAAAAAAAAATAGAGGACAATTTTCTTAATTTTTCCATGCCCAATTTTTTATTATAGAGTACCATGGCAATTTTAGTACTTAGAGCATGTCATTTTTTTAATTAGACCATGACACTTTTATTAATTAGAACTTGGTAGTTTTATTTTAGGTGCCATTTTTATTTGAGTAGACCATGTCAATTTTATTAATTATACCGTGCTAGTTTTATTGTTGGGAGCATGACAATTATATTTTTATTCTCATGGCAAATTTAGGCCTTTCTTTTTTACTCCAAATCATGGCAATTTTGTAATTTTATCTTAGTGACATGGTAAACGTAGATGTTTTTTCATTTCTTGTTTCCTAGCAGGAAATGCAAAATACACACAATGCAAAAAATGTTTTCAATAGTGATTCCATATTGTCTCATGGCATTTCCACATTTTTGGTCTCCAAAAACACATCTGTTTTTGCAACCTACTTGTACTGTTCTTTTTCACATGGAAAAAGTAGGTAAATTTGATTCATAAGTCATTGCCAATGAAAATTCATGGGAATTTTTGCTTCATGTTTGTGTTTGTTTTTTATATAAATTTTGGCATGGATCATAACAACTTTTTGTCTGTATATTTATGAACTTTGGTTTCCGAAATGGCAAAATTTATGAATTTTCCTTTTTCATACTATCTTGGCAATTAAAGAATTTACACATTTGCCATTTTAAACCACATAAAATTGTCTACATGGCAAAATCTATAATTTTATATGTTCATGACAAATCTGTGAATTTGGCAAAGAGGTTTTTGTCATATGAATTAAACTATGTGCCAATCTTTGAATGTCTTTAAAAAAATTCAATATGCATTTTTTTGGCTTATGGACGATGCAGGTGGGGAGGGGCAGGCCCATTAAAAGGCCTGTCAGGCTGTCGGGTCGCGCTGGGGGTTCTCCCAGGAAACGTTTTTGTTCGCTGGATCCATCTTTCTCTGACGATCGATTCGTTCGCTCGATCCATCTTTCTCTCACGATCGATTCGTTCGCTCTTCGCTGCACCCCTCCTCCTAGCTGATGATCGCCACGTAAATGTCCATACCAGGACAGACACCTACGCGATGACCCATATACGCCTACGCCGAGCACTACGAAAACTACTATTCTCACGCACGAATTAACCCGCCGAAAGCTCACTGACTGAAAGCAAGCTAGAGCTAGGAACAGAGCGATCCTACTCAGACCTCAATGCAAAAAGATAATGATCATACTAGAAAGTAAACCGTACGAAGATCGCATCACATGTTTTCACAAGACAAGAAGGAGAGAGAGAGAGAGAGCTATAGCTAGAAAGGACATAGAACCGTATGATGGATCTCCCTGAAATGATGGTGTTTAATTTGGTTGCGCCAGGCCAGGTTACCTTCGCATGGACCGAGTCAAAAAGACGCTTCGAGTTGGCTACATAATGGGGACGGCGATTCGATCAATTTCATTCCGAGCCACTTGATTTTCCTTTCCTTTTTCCTTTCCCGGTGGGAGTGCCAATCGACCGATCCCGATCTCAGGCACGTGGTTGACAGTAACCCTGTCGATCCCGATCGTGCAGCTAGCGTGCGCGCGCGTGCGCTTTGCGTACGTGTGCGTGTTCCGTCCCTCATCTTCCTCCCCGCGATCACACGTACCCATCTGCGTTTCTCTTGGTGTGATCTCTGAAAGAAGCCCCTGCCGTCCAGTAGGCCGTACCAATTGTCACCGGCAATAACTGTACTGCCTATCACCAAATTGTTCGCACGAGTTGTAGATTGGCCAAAAGCGACGGCCAATTGTGATGCCTGAAATAATCTATATTTTGTGCAAAGTTCAGTGAGAGATTGCCGACCCCGGTGCCCATGGTGCCGCTATCCTTTGAGGGCGTCATTGTGTTTTCTCTATCTATGTTAGGGTTCCGTGAGAAGACACACATGTCTGCCTCGGACTCAGACAGCGGTGACGCTTGGCGTCATTTCCTCTTCTGTGAGCATTGTCTTGGAGCTTAGGTATCTTAGAGCATCTTCAAGACGGACTCGCAAACCTCTTACAACCGTCTGGACTGTGTTGTCCGGACCGCGGAAGCCATCCAACGCCGACCTGTGTCGGTCCGCGCGCGGTCCGGAGATGATTTCTCCCGCAAATTAGAGACAAAAGTGTGAGAGGTCTGCAGGAGTCTGGACACCCGAAACATAGGACATTGACACCCCGGCCCACCCAATCCCTCCTCCCTCCCCCCGTTCCATTTCCTTCCACTCCGCCACTTGTCCCCCTAGCTTTGCATCTGCACCCTCCACCTCCGTCACCGCTGTTGTTCGTCTCCGGCCACCACAGAGGCATTACCGGATGTCTGCAACCAACACCGACGCGCACGCTCGCCGTTCCGACGGAGATTTCCGCCCTGGAGCCATTTCTACCTAGGTACACTTCGTTCCATGTCGACGACCTCCATGGCGGGCACCACGTCCGGCAGGTGTTCGATGTGTTGGAAATATGCCCTAGAGGCAATAATAAAAGTATTATTATATTTCATTGTTCATGATAATTGTCTTTTATTCATGCTATAACTGTATTATCCGGAAATCGTAATACACGTGTGAATACTTAGACCACACAATGTCCCTGGTAAGCCTCTAGTTGACCAGCTCGTTGTGATCAACAGATAGTCATGGTTTCCTGACTATGGACATTGGATGTCGTTGATAACGGGATCACATCATTAGGAGAATGATGTGATGGACAAGACCCAATCCTAAGCATAGCATAAAAGATCGTGTAGTTCGTTTTGCTAGAGCTTTGCAAGTGTCAAGTATCTCTTCCTTCGACCATGAGATCGTGTAACTCCCGGATACCGTAAGAGTGCCTTGGGTGTACCAAACGTCACAACGTAACTGGGTGACTATAAAGGTGCATTACAGGTATCTCCGAAAGTAGCTGTTGGGTTGACACGGATCGAGACTGGGATTTGTCACTCCGTATGACGGAGAGGTATCTCTGGGCCCACTCGGTAATGCATCATCATATTGAGCTCAATGTGACCAAGGTGTTGGACACGGGATCATGCATTACGGTACGAGTAAAGTGACTTGCCGGTAACGAGACTGAACAAGGTATTGGGATACCGACGATCGAGTCTCGGGCAAGTAACGTACCGATTGACAAAGGGAATTGCATACAGGGTTTGATCGAATCCTCGACATAGTGGTTCATCCGATGACAACATCGAGGAGCATGTGGGAGCCATCATGGGTATCCAGATCCCGCTGATGGTTATTGACTGAGAGAGTCTCGGTCATGTCTGCATGTCTCCCGAACCCGTAGGGTCTACACACTTAAGGTTCAGTTACGCTAGGGTTATAGGGATATGTATATGCAGTAACCCGAATGTTGTTCGGAGTCCCGGATGAGATCCCGGACGTCACGAGGAGTTCCGGAATGGTCCGGAGGTAAAGATTTATATATGGGAAGTCCTGTTTCGGGCATCGGGACAAGTTTCGGGGTTATCGGTATTGTACCGGGACCACCGGAAGGGTCCCGGGGGTCCACCGGGTGGGTCCACCTGTCCCGGGGGGCCACATGGGCTGTAAGGGGGTGCGCCTTGGCCTAATGGGCCAAGGGCACCAGCCCCACATAGGCCCATGCGCCTAGGGTTTAAGGGGGCAAGAGTCCTAGGAGGGTAAGGCACCTCCTAGGTGCCTTGGGGGGAGGGAAAACCCCCTTGGCCGCCGCACCCCCTAGGAGATTGGATCTCCTAGGGCCGGCCACCCCCCCTTGGCACCCCTATATATAGTGGGGGAGAGGAGGGACTTCATACCTGAACCCCCTGGCCTTTGGTTGCCTCCTTCTCCCTCCCCAACACCTCCTCCGCCTCCATAGTGCTTAGCGAAGCTCTGCCGGAGTACTGCAGCTCCATCAACACCACGCCGTCGTGCTGCTGCTGGTGCCATCTCCCTCAACCTCTCCTCCCTTCCTTGCTGGATCAAGAAGGAGGAGACGTGGCTGTTCCGTACGTGTGTTGAACGCGGAGGTGCCGTCCGTTTGGCGCTGGTCATCGGTGATTTGGATCACGTCGAGTACGACTACATCATCACCTTGCAAGCTTCCGCACGCGATCTACAAGTGGTATGTAGATGCAAACTCTCTCCCTAGACTCGTTGCTAAGATGAACTCATAGATGGATCTTGGTGAAACCGTAGAAAATTTTTTAATTTTCTGCAACGTTCCCCAACAGTGGCATCATGAGCTAGGTCTGTGCGTAGTTCTCTTTGCACGAGTAGAACACAACTATGTTGTGGGCGTGGATTTTGTCATCTTACTTGCCTCTACTAGTCTTTTCTTGCTCAACGGTATTGTGGGATGAAGCGGCCCGGACCAACCTTACACGTACACTTACGTGAGACCGGTTCCACCGACTGACATGCACAAGTTGCATAAGGTGGCTGGCGGGTGTCTGTCTCTCCCACCTTAGTTGGAGCGGAATCGATGAACAGGGCCCTTATGAAGGGTAAATAGAAGTTGACAAAATCACGTTGTGGTGATTCGTAGGTAAGAAAACGTTCTTGCTAGAACCCAATTGCAGCCACGTAAAAGATGCAACAACAATTAGAGGACGTCTAACTTGTTTTTGCAGCGATTGATCATGTGATGTGATATGGCCAGAAGTTGTGATGAATGATGAATTGTGATGTATGAGATCATGTTCTTTGTAATAGGATTCACGACTTGCATGTCGATGAGTATGACAACCGGCAGGAGCCATAGGAGTTGTCATTATTTTTTGTATGACCTGCGTGTCATTGAATAACGCCATGTAAACTACTTTACTTTATTGCTAAACGTTAGTCATAGAAGTAGAAGTAGTCGTTGGCGTGACAACTTCATGAAGACACGATGATGGAGATCATGATGATGGAGATCATGGTGTCAAGCCGGTGACAAGATGATCATGGAGCCCCGAAGATGAAGATCAATGGAGCTATATGATATTGGCCATATCATGTCACAACTATATAATTGCATGTGATGTTTATTATGTATTATGCATCTTGTTTACTTAGGACGACGGTAGTAAATAAGATGATCCCTTATAAAATTTCAAGAAGTGTTCTCCCCTAACTGTGCACCGTTGCTACAGTTCGTCGTTTCTAAGCACCACGTGATGATCGGGTGTGATGGATTCTTACGTTCACATACAACGGGTGTAAGACAGTTTTACACAGCGAAAACACTTAGGGTTAACTTGACGAGCCTAGCATGTGCAGACATGGCCTCGGAACACGGAGACCGAAAGGTCGAACACGAGTCGTATGGAAGATACGATCAACATGAAAATGTTCACCGACGATGACTAGTCCGTCTCACGTGATGATCGGACACGGACTAGTCGACTCGGATCGTGTAACACTTAGATGACTAAAGGGATGTCTAATCTAAGTGGGAGTTCATAATTTGATTAGAACTTTATTATCATGAACTTAGTCTAAAACCTTTGCAAATATGTCTTGTAGATCAATGGCCAACGCTAATGTCAACATGAACTTCAACGCGTTCCTAGAGAAAACCAAGCTGAAAGATGATGGCAGCAACTATACGGACTGGGTCCGGAACCTGAGGATCATCCTCATAGCTGCCAGGAAACAATATGTCCTAGAAGGACCGCTAGGTGACGCTCCCGTCCCAGAGAACCAAGACATTATGAATGCTTGGCAGTCTCGCGCTGATGATTACTCCCTCGTTCAGTGCGGCATGCTTTACAGCTTAGAACCGGGGCTCCAAAAGCGTTTTGAGCATCACGGAGCATATGAGATGTTCGAAGAGCTGAAACTAGTTTTTCAAGCTCATGCCCGGGTCGAGAGATATGATGTCTCCGACAAGTTCTACAGTTGTAAGATGGAGGAGAACAGTTCTGTCAGTGAGCACATCCTGAAGATGTCTGGGTTGCACAACCGTATGACCCAGCTGAACATTAACCTCCCAGATGAGGCGGTCATTGACAGAATCCTCCAGTCGCTCCCACCAAGCTACAAGAGCTTTGTGATGAACTACAACATGCAGGGAATGGAAAAGACCATTCCTGAAGTGTTCTCGATGCTGAAGTCAGCAGAGGCTGAAATCAAGAAAGAACATCAAGTGTTGATGGTCAATAAGACCACTAAGTTCAAGAAGGGCAAGGGTAAGAAGAACTTCAAGAAGGACGGCAAAGATGTTGCCGCGCCTGGTAAGCCAGTTACCGGGAAGAAGTCAAAGAATGGACCCAAGCCTGAGACTGAGTGCTTTTATTGCAAGGGGAAGGGTCACTGGAAGCGGAACTGCCCCAAATACTTAGCGGATAAGAAGGCCGGCAACACCAAAGGTATATTTGATATACATGTGATTGATGTGTACCTTACCAGTACTCGTAGTAACTCCTGGGTATTTGATACCGGTGCCGTTGCTCATATTTGTAACTCACAGCAGGAGCTGCGGAATAAACGGAGACTGGCGAAGGACGAGGTGACGATGCGCGTCGGGAATGGTTCCAGAGTCGATGTGATCGCCGTCGGCACGCTGCCTCTACATTTACCTACGGGATTAGTTTTGAACCTTAATAATTGTTATTTAGTGCCAAGTTTGAGCATGAACATTGTATCTGGATCTCGTTTAATACGAGATGGCTACTCATTTAAGTCTGAGAATAATGGTTGTTCGATTTATATGAGAGATATGTTTTATGGTCATGCTCCGATGGTCAATGGTTTATTCTTAATGAATCTCGAGCGTAATATTACACATGTTCATAGTGTAGATGCCAAAAGATTTAAAGTTGATAACGATAGTCCCACATACTTGTGGCACTGCCGCCTTGGTCACATTGGTGTCAAGCGCATGAAGAAGCTCCATGCCGATGGACTTTTAGAGTCTCTTGATTATGAATCGTTTGACACGTGCGAACCATGCCTCTTAGGTAAAATGACCAAGACTCCGTTCTCCGGAACAATGGAGCGAGCAACCAACTTGTTGGAAATCATACATACCGATGTGTGCGGTCCAATGAGCGTTGAGGCTCGCGGAGGATATCGTTATGTTCTCACTCTCACAGATGACTTGAGTAGATATGGGTATGTCTACTTAATGAAACACAAGTCTGAGACCTTTGAAAAGTTCAAGGAATTTCAGAATGAGGTGGAGAATCAACGTGACCGAAAGATAAAATTCTTACGATCAGATCGTGGAGGAGAATACTTAAGTCACGAATTTGGTACACACTTAAAGAAATGTGGAATCGTTTCACAGCTCACGCCGCCTGGAACACCTCAGCGAAACGGTGTGTCCGAACGTCGTAATCGCACTCTATTGGATATGGTGCGGTCTATGATGTCTCTTACCGATTTACCGCTATCATTTTGGGGATACGCTCTAGAGACAGCTACATTCACTTTAAATAGGGCACCGTCTAAATCCGTTGAGACGACACCGTATGAATTATGGTTTGGAAAGAAACCTAAGCTGTCGTTTCTAAAAGTTTGGGGATGCGAAGCTTATGTCAAGAAACTTCAACCTGAAAAGCTCGAACCCAAGTCGGAAAAATGCGTATTCATAGGATACCCTAAGGAAACTGTAGGGTATACCTTCTACTTAAGATCCGAAGGCAAGATCTTTGTTGCCAAGAACGGATGCTTTCTGGAAAAAGAGTTTCTCTCGAAAGAAGTAAGTGGGAGGAAAGTAGAACTCGATGAAGTACTACCTCTTGAGCGGGATAGTGACGCAGCACAGGAAACCGTTCCTGTGATGCCCACACCAACTGAAGAGGAAAACCATGATAATGATCAAGGTACTTCGGATCAAGTTACTGCTGAACTTCGTAGGTCCACAAGGACACGTTCCGCACCAGAGTGGTACGGCAACCCTGTCCTGGAAATCATGTTGTTAGACAACAATGAACCTTCGAACTATGAAGAAGCAATGGCGGGCCCGGATTCCAACAAATGGCTTGAAGCCATGAAATCCGAGATAGAATCCATGTATGAAAACAAAGTATGGACTTTGACAGACTTGCCCGATGATCGGCGAGCGATAGAAAACAAATGGATCTTTAAGAAGAAGACGGACGCGGATGGTAATGTTACCATCTATAAAGCTCGACTTGTCGCTAAGGGTTATCGACAGGTTCAAGGAATTGACTACGATGAGACATTCTCTCCCGTAGCGAAGCTAAAGTCTGTCCGAATCATGTTAGCAATTGCCGCATACTATGATTATGAGATATGGCAGATGGACGTCAAAACAGCATTCCTTAACGGGCATCTTAAGGAAGAACTGTATATGATGCAGCCGGAAGGTTTTGTCGATCCTCAGAACACTAACAAAGTATGCAAGCTCCAGCGATCCATTTATGGACTGGTGCAAGCATCTCGGAGTTGGAACATTCGCTTTGATGAGATGATCAAAGCGTTTGGGTTTATGCAGACTTATGGAGAAGCCTGCGTTTACAAGAAAGTGAGTGGGAGCTCTGTAGCATTTCTCATATTATATGTAGATGACATACTCTTGATGGGAAATAATATAGAATTTCTGGACAGCATTAAGGCCTACTTGAATAAGTGTTTTTCAATGAAGGACCTTGAAGAAGCTGCTTATATATTAGGCATCAAGATCTATAGAGATAGATCGAGACGCCTCATAGGTCTTTCACAAAGCACATACCTTGATAAGATTTTGAAGAGATTCAGAATGGATCAGTCCAAGAAGGGGTTCTTGCCTATGTTACAAGGTATGAGACTGAGCTCAGCTCAGTCACCGACCACGGCAAAAGATAAAGAAGAGATGAGTGTCATCCCCTATGCTTCAGCCATAGGATCTATTATGTATGCCATGCTGTGTACCAGACCCGATGTAAACCTTGCCGTAAGTTTGGTAGCAAGATACCAAAGTAATCCCGGCAAGGAACACTGGACAGCGGTCAAGAATATCCTGAAGTACCTGAAAAGGACAAAGGACATGTTTCTCGTTTATGGAGGAGACGAAGAGCTCGTCGTAAAGGGTTACGTCGACGCTAGCTTCGACTCAGATCTGGATGACTCTAAGTCACAAACCGGATACGTGTATATGTTGAATGGTGGAGCAGTAAGCTGGTGCAGCTGCAAGCAGAGCGTCGTGGCGGGATCTACGTGTGAAGCGGAGTACATGGCAGCCTCGGAGGCAGCACATGAAGCGATTTGGGTGAAGGAGTTCATCACCGACCTAGGAGTCATACCCAATGCGTCGGGGCCGATCAAACTCTTCTGTGACAACACTGGAGCTATTGCCCTCGCAAAGGAGCCCAGGTTTCACAAGAAGACTAGGCACATCAAGCGTCGTTTCAACTCCATCCGTGAAAATGTTCAAGATGGAGACATAGAGATTTGCAAAGTGCACACGGATCTGAATGTCGCAGATCCGCTGACTAAACCTCTCTCGCGTGCAAAACATGATCAACACCAGAACTCTATGGGTGTTCGATTCATCACAATGTAACTAGATTAGTGACTCTAGTGCAAGTGGGAGACTGTTGGAAATATGCCCTAGAGGCAATAATAAAAGTATTATTATATTTCATTGTTCATGATAATTGTCTTTTATTCATGCTATAACTGTATTATCCGGAAATCGTAATACACGTGTGAATACTTAGACCACACAATGTCCCTGGTAAGCCTCTAGTTGACCAGCTCGTTGTGATCAACAGATAGTCATGGTTTCCTGACTATGGACATTGGATGTCGTTGATAACGGGATCACATCATTAGGAGAATGATGTGATGGACAAGACCCAATCCTAAGCATAGCATAAAAGATCGTGTAGTTCGTTTTGCTAGAGCTTTGCAAGTGTCAAGTATCTCTTCCTTCGACCATGAGATCGTGTAACTCCCGGATACCGTAAGAGTGCCTTGGGTGTACCAAACGTCACAACGTAACTGGGTGACTATAAAGGTGCATTACAGGTATCTCCGAAAGTAGCTGTTGGGTTGACACGGATCGAGACTGGGATTTGTCACTCCGTATGACGGAGAGGTATCTCTGGGCCCACTCGGTAATGCATCATCATATTGAGCTCAATGTGACCAAGGTGTTGGACACGGGATCATGCATTACGGTACGAGTAAAGTGACTTGCCGGTAACGAGACTGAACAAGGTATTGGGATACCGACGATCGAGTCTCGGGCAAGTAACGTACCGATTGACAAAGGGAATTGCATACAGGGTTTGATCGAATCCTCGACATAGTGGTTCATCCGATGACAACATCGAGGAGCATGTGGGAGCCATCATGGGTATCCAGATCCCGCTGATGGTTATTGACTGAGAGAGTCTCGGTCATGTCTGCATGTCTCCCGAACCCGTAGGGTCTACACACTTAAGGTTCAGTTACGCTAGGGTTATAGGGATATGTATATGCAGTAACCTGAATGTTGTTCGGAGTCCCGGATGAGATCCCGGACGTCACGAGGAGTTCCGGAATGGTCCGGAGGTAAAGATTTATATATGGGAAGTCCTGTTTCGGGCATCGGGACAAGTTTTGGGGTTATCGGTATTGTACCGGGACCACCGGAAGGGTCCCGGGGGTCCACCGGGTGGGTCCACCTGTACCGGGGGGCCACATGGGCTGTAAGGGGGTGCGCCTTGGCCTAATGGGCCAAGGGCACCAGCCCCACATAGGCCCATGCGCCTAGGGTTTAAGGGGGCAAGAGTCCTAGGAGGGTATAGGTGCCTTGGGGGGAGGGAAAACCCCCTTAGCCGCCGCACCCCCTAGGAGATTGGATCTCCTAGGGCCGGCCACCCCCCCTTGGCACCCCTATATATAGTGGGGGAGAGGAGGGACTTCATACCTGAACCCCCTGGCCTTTGGTTGCCTCCTTCTCCCTCCCCAACACCTCCTCCACCTCCATAGTGCTTAGCGAAGCTCTGCCGGAGTACTGCAGCTCCATCAACACCACGCCGTCGTGCTGCTGCTGGTGCCATCTCCCTCAACCTCTCCTCCCTTCCTTGCTGGATCAAGAAGGAGGAGACGTGGCTGTTCCGTACGTGTGTTGAACGCGGAGGTGCCGTCCGTTTGGCGCTGGTCATCGGTGATTTGGATCACGTCGAGTACGACTACATCATCACCTTGCAAGCTTCCGCACGCGATCTACAAGTGGTATGTAGATGCAAACTCTCTCCCTAGACTCGTCGCTAAGATGAACTCATAGATGGATCTTGGTGAAACCGTAGAATTTTTTTTAATTTTCTGCAACGTTCCCCAACACGATGAAATGACATTGAGCTTATTTTCAAATGCTATGTTGTTTTTTAGAGTATGAAGGATGCAATAGTAGAAAAAGGGTCAAATGTGAAGCACATTAGTGCCGATTTGAATTTGAGCCGGCACTAATGTGACCATTAGTGCCGGTTCCAACGGCTAGGCGGGCGGGCATCATTAGTACCGGTTCGTGGGCAACCTTTAGTATCGGTTCATGCCACGAACCGGTACTAATGAGTCCAGTGCGGCTGTGGTCAGGCTGGGGCCCCCACGAAGACCTTTAGAACCGGTTCATGGCATGAACCGGTACTAGAGTTTCTTAGTAAGCTGATTTTTAGTCCCACCTTGCCAAGAGAGAGGCAGTATGAACGGTTTATAAGCCATGAGTGCAGAGACAATGACGAAGAGGCGCAATGCTCACCTGCACGTTGATTAGCTTCAAGCCTTTCGGAATAGCATAGATTGCACTGAGCTATGTGCAGTGCAGTCTATTCTATTTCGAAAGGCTTGAAGCAAATTAACCAGCATTGCACCTCTTTTTTATTTTTAATAACTTATTTGAACTCCGGACTTCTTTTCTGTTCAGTATGCAGCATTTAAAGCGACATCATCAATTTCCAACATGTTCTGACATCATTTGTTGTTTTTCGGTCATTTACCTAATTGTTTAGAGAGCTAAATGACCGTGAAATTGAAAATCACTACAAAATAAACTCTGAAAATGTTGAAACTTGGCATGGTATCATCATTTCACCCGCATAGCATGTGCGAAAGAGTAGAGAGGGTCACGGCAAAAACTGGACGCACTTCGTGTACAAACTGGACAAACTCTTTCGGAGTATCAGGGTTTCGGACGAGAACTCATCTGTTACACGGGCACTTCAATGTTTTTTAAACTTATTTGAACTCCGGACTTCTTTTGTGTTCAGTATGCAACATTCAAAGCGACGTCATCAATTTTCAACATGTTCTGACATCATTTGTTGTTTTTCGGTCATTTACCTAATTGTTTAGAGAGCTAAATGACCGTGAAATTGAAAATCACTACAAAATGAACTCTGAAAATGTTGAAACTTGGCATGGTATCATCATTTCACCCGCATAGCATGTGCGAAAGAGTAGAGAGGGTCACGGCAAAAACTGGACGCACTTCATGTACAAACTAGACAAACTCTTTCGGAGTATCAGGGTTTCGGACGAGAACTCATCTGTTACACGGGCACTTCAATGTTTTTTAAACTTATTTGAACTCCGGACTTCTTTTGTGTTCAGTATGCAGCAGTCAAAGCAACGTCATCAATTTCCAACATGTTCTGACATCATTTGTTGTTTTTCGGTCATTTACCTAATTGTTTAGAGAGCTAAATGACCGTGAAATTGAAAATCACTACAAAATGAACTCTGAAAATGTTGAAACTTGGCATGGTATCATCATTTCACCCGCATAGCATGTGCGAAAGAGTAGAGAGGGTCACGACAAAAACTGGACGCACTTCGTGTATAAACTGGACAAACTCTCTCGGAGTATCAGGGTTTCGGACGAGAACTTATGTGTTACACGGGCACTTTAATGTTTTTTAAACTTATTTGAACTCCGGACTTCTTTTGTGTTCAGTATGCAGCATTCAAAGCGACGTCATCAATTTCCAACATGTTCTGACATCATTTGTTGTTTTTCGGTCATTTACCTAATTGTTTAGAGAGCTAAATGACCGTGAAATTGAAAATCACTACAAAATGAACTCTGAAAATGTGGAAACTTGGCATGGTATCATCATTTCACCCGCATAGCATGTGCGAAAGAGTAGAGAGGGTCACGGCAAAAACTATACGCACCTCGTGTACAAACTGGACAAACTCTTTCGGAGTACCAGGGTTTCGGACGAGAACTCATTTGTTACACGGGCACTTCAATGTTTTTTAAACTTATTTGAACTCCGGTCTTCTTTTGTGTTCAGTATGCAGCATTCAAAGCGACATCATCAATTTTAAACATGTTCTGACATCATTTGTTGTTTTTCGGTCATTTACCTAATTGTTTAGAGAGCTAAATGACCGTGAAATTGAAAATCACTACAAAATGAACTCTGAAAATGTTGAAACTTGGCATGGTATCATCATTTCACCCGCATAGCATGTGCGAAAGAGTAAAGAGGGTCACGGCAAAAACTGGACGCACTTCGTGTACAAACTGGACAAACTCTTTCGGAGTATCAGGGTTTCGGACGAGAACTCATTTGTTACACGGGCACTTCAATGTTTTTTAAACTTATTTGAACTCCGGGCTTGTTTGAACTTAGGTTTTTTTATTATAATATTGGTAGGCATGTGAAGCCTGCCAAGAATGTAGATGAGATCACTTCATTTCTTGACAAAATCGGAAGATTGAGTACAGTGTTTGCACTACCAGCTTCGTGATGATCTTGTTGATCATCAGTGGCAACTCGATGGGAGATAGATTTCCATTTTTATATAATAAATTTCATATGTATTTGTGTGTGATATTGAACAATTTGTTGTTGTATAAGTATCCGAATTTGAACATTTGTTGTAATGAAGACGATTGTTGTACTATGAATTGTCTTTCAGACCATTTATATTCATAAGTTTAATTTATATTATGGTTCTATTCGGTTTAGAAAATCTAGAATTTGCAAAGCTCCGGAGAAATTGCGGTACCGCGAGGCCTCCAGGACGGAACAGATCATATAAACTCGTGTCGAAAAGATTTTGCGGAACGAGTTTACGGGATCTCTTCCCCTAGAGGCCTTGCGGTACCGCAAATTCTTTTTACAGGCGGCCCGTAAATGAATTTTGCCGGCTGGGGATATACCGGATCTACTAGAGATGCTCTAAACGATGGAGTAAACCTTAGTGAAATATATTTACTCCACTAAGTTTCGGCTAGACGTTAGCCAATCCCCTAAATATAACGGAGTATAATTTTGTTCTATCTAACTTACACAATTCTACTTTACATTACAACTACATATTAACACACATACCGAAACTAAAAGTTAATATGAAGGTTCTAGCAAATCACAAATATACTTTACAAACCGAATTCAAAGTTTACAAAACCAAATTATTCAAATTTAAATAAGTCAAATGGTTCAAATGTAGCAAATAACATGTAAAAACACAATTATGAAGTGCTATGAAGTTGCGAGTGATGCTCAATAAGATCTTCTTTGGAGCTGAGTATGAACTTGTCGATTCTCAATCCTGTGATTAGCTTCAACGAATGCCTGGATCCTATTTGGATCCTACTCTGGCTCAACAGGAGTCCTGTTAGTGATGTATTGAAAGTTCTCAGCCATATCTCTCTCATTTTCAATGAACATGCTATGCAAAATGATGCACCGAGTCATGATTTGCCATAAAGCCTTGGATCTCCAGTACTCGGCAGGGCCACGAAGAATTGCAAAGCATTTCTGAAGCAAATCGAAGGCGCTCTCCACATCTTTACTAGCCACTTCTTGACATTGGGCAAAATGAATATTTTTATTATCCTTTAAATGTGGAATTGTTTTGACTAATGTGGCCCATGGGGGATAAATGCCATCCGCAAGGTAATAACACATCATGTTGTTGTGCCCAATGATTGTATAGTTGCAAGGAGGATCATCTCATGTAATAAGCCTACTAAACATTGGTGATCTGGACGGCACATTCAAGTCATTGTGAGAGCCAGGTAAACCAAAGAATGAATGTCATATCCAAAGATCCTTCGTTGCAATTGCCTCAAGAATGATCGTTGGATTGTTGAAGTGGCCTTTGTACCGACCTTTCCACCCTACAGGACAATTCTTCCAGGTCCAGTGCATACAGTCAAGTGATCCAAGCATCCCTGGTGATCCTCTTGCCTCACTCTATGCCATTAGCCTCTGAGTGTCTTCCTCGTTGGGTGCCCTCAAGTACTCTGGTCCGAAAATATCGATCACTGCTTTAGTGAACCTTCGAACGGCCTCCAAAATTGTGTCTTCACCTATAGACATAGTCGTCAATTACATCGGCCGAACACTCATATGCCAAAAGTCGAACAGCCACAATGCACTTCATTAGAGGGCTTGCACTTATCTCTCCACATGCATTCATTCTATGCTTGAACCAATCATTATACTTCTCAACGGCTTTTGCAATGGTGAGAAAAAGATATGTGTGCATCCAAAAGCACCGGCAAATTTTGGATCAAAGTAATCTCTCATGATCTTGGAATTGGCCCTCCGCTCTATCACAATTGAGTTGTATGCGGCCAAACTATCATCCTCTCCTTGGCCACTGAATATCATCATTGAAAATCATGCAAGAATGTTTTCTTAGTCTTCATCATCTTCTTCCTCTTCGGATGATGATGAGTCCTCGAAGATCATCCCTCTCAACCTTTTCATCTTCAATTCAAACGGTTCGGTTTACTTTGATTGTACAAAACGAAACAAAATGAAAGAAGAAAAATAAAAAAACTCACCTAGGCAGACCGTCGAACACTTGCAAGGCGGTGGTGGTGCACCGGCCGGCCGACGACGTTTACGACAAACCAACGGGCAGCTACGCGTGGGAATGACCTGGAATGGTGCACAAGCAAGGTCAGATGCGGCGGCCGCCAACGAGGAAGAATATTTCACAGAAATCTAACCAAACGGTTATGGTGATGGCGGCGGCGTTTCACCTTGATTCCGATGACGACGATAGTCGGTGAACGGGCTCGGAGTCAGATAGAAGGGCGGCGAGGGCCAACGTAGGCAACGAGGTAGCGGCAGGGCCAGCGGACGGTCACTGGGAGGTGCGCAGGCAAAGAGGCAGTATGGGGTGGGAGGCGCAAGAGAGGCATGATTTTTACTCCGCGTGGTCACGACTGAGTATATTTAGGCGTCGGAGAGGAGGCCGAGCAAAAATTTTACTCCTCGATTCTGTTTTACGGACCGGCTAGGCGCCGGTTAAAAGAGTAAAACCGAAATTTTACTCCACTATAGCCAAATAGGAATCGTCTAGAGTTGCTCTAAGGGTGCATATGTAGTGCAAAAAGAAATCAAATTTATTTTTTGAAACTTAAAATATGTGGTTTTTGATTTCATAAAAAAAAACCTGAGGCAAGGTGGGCTCATTTTGCAATTTCAGAAGGATGTCCGGTAGTTGCTTTGTTGTTGTTGTCCTTGTTGCTGTTGCTGCTGCTGCTGCGAAGGAGGTAATTAGCTACTGCTAAACTAGTTAATCAGTACTGTAAATTGGTCAACCGATGAAGTATGATCACACTGTATGGTACCAGGTCGTGTAACTGTGGTTGGCTCCGATAGAGAAACACATGACTCCAAACCTGGTGGCCACTGGAGAGTACCGTTGAATGTAACAGAGAACTGTCATGATAACTGGCTAGTCAATGCACCCGCAAGTATTATTTTTATTGCTGCATTTCTCTTTTTCATTAAAAAATCTCAGTTTAACTACTTCCTGCAGTAAAATCTAGTAGCTAGCTTGTTAGATGCTTTGTGGTTTTAGTGCAAGCTTCGTCGATCAACATAGAAAAATTAGCTATCCCATCTTGCTTTAATGCATGCTTCATAGATCAACATAAAACAACTAGCAACATATCTTAGAAAGTGTTAGGGCTTCTCCAACGCTAACCCTCAAAACGGGCCCGGTATCCATCTACGGACCATGCGGTCCACAGACATGATGCGGAAAAGAGTCATTCAAAACTATTAACTAAATATCTCATTTTTCTGGCTGAAAGGAGAAAGAGGGGACCATGCATTTGGTTGCTTTTGTGTGTATAGTGTCTGGTTGAGGGAGAGAGAAGAGAGAGGACCATGTGGGGACTTTTTGTTGATGAAGTGCATGTGCAAACTCCTCCATAGCTCGATGAAGTTGGTTCCTATTTGCGGGAAATGGACGGCCGGACCACTCCGCTGAATGCTAGGGGTCCCTATCTTAGATAGCAAAAGATAATAAAAGTGATCCGGAGTCCGGACCACTACTGAAACGATGAAGTTCTCGTTTGATACATAGACGTGAGTGGTAAATATAGTAGGGCTACCCTTTGCCGACTGTATAAGCACATGCGCAATCATTCGTTAGTTGGCAAGCGGCTATCAAATGTGCTGAAAGTCGAACAACGATAGTACTTCATGGCTAGGACGATACGCAATGAGCCAATGAGCAAGCTAAGCTTCGTCTTAATTTAGGATTTAATTGGAACACCTCCACGAGATCGATTAATTCCAACGTGCAAATATTCAATATACCTATGGACTCTATCGCTACGCTAATTGGTTGGACTATTTAAAACTAGAGAAATACCCCCGTCTTCCGTCAAAAGTCCGCTTCGCTGACGATTCTTCTAGCAACAATAGAAAACGAATCAACGCTTTGGGCAACCACATGCGCTAAGGGCGACCAAGCCAGCCACGGCAAATCGGGGCGCGTCAAATAATGGGCAATGGAATCCAAAATGGTTCGTCCTTGTATTGGCGTGAAAAGTGAACTGATGATCAAAATTTTGGCGTCGGTCAAAAGATTTGGCATCCAATCAAACGGACGCCAAGGCTGTTGGTCAGCGCTGAGATTTTGGCAAGACGGTTGTTGGCTGCAATCCAAACAACCCCTAAGTACTTATAAAAATCTGATTTTGTAATATAATGTGGGGTCCTTCTAACGCATTATTTGAATCGATTTTTTTATATAACTAGGTATATGCCCATGCTTTGCTACGGGAGCCAAATCTTGTAATTATGGTGATTGTGATTTTTTAAGAGAAGGTGTGATGTCTGGAGCATATAATTATGATGATTGCAATTTTTTAAAGGGAAGGTGTGACGCCCATTGGGTGATGTAATTATGGTGATTGAATCGAATCACCACTTGTCAACTGGGAAAAAAAGATATGGTGGTCTCATATAATTCTTTTTCGGCGAAGATGGGCAGAACACGGTCCATCGGCAGGAAAAGGAACCTTATGTGATGGTAGAAGAGAGAGTAGAGATAAACAAGACAAATCTTACATCTCTATTTTAAAACAATAATATAAATACTATACGGTGCATTCGTTAAACGGCCGGTTAAGCCGGTCATGGGTCGGGCATATACAGAAGATAACATGTAGCAGTACGATGGAATCCTATTTATAAAGAAACAAGCTGACAGATTGAGATGCGAAAACTTGTCATAAATCAAGTCTCTAAGCCTCAGCCAAAACCATGTGTCGGCCACGTTTCCATCTCCAGCGTCGCATCCATCAATCCATCGCATCGGTCGCGCGTACTGGATCGCACATACATATATAGTTGCTGTTAATCGACAAGGAAATGGCACTCTCTAGCGCCAAATTAATTGATCGCACAACTAATAACGTACTCTCTCCTGGTTGTACAATCAAACGCTAAAAGAGCCTGCCGATCGAGTGGGAGTCGCAATCGCAGGTACCCGGTCAATACTGTACATTGATGATTGATTATTTCCTTGACACGGACCATTATCATCATGCCGATCAACAATTAACTGGGGCGTGTGTAGCTGGTCAATACTCCACGTTCTTATCACTTCTCTTATAAAAAAAGGGAGACAGTTGGTGCTAGCTAGCTATAGTCCAAGTTGTGACATATGGGTAAATTAAAGGTAGAGCTTAATCTCTTTTTTATTACAAAAATTGACTCCTAATGGCACAACCACGTTAAATCTCTCTTTACCCGTTGAATTTTTTTTAGAGAAAAGGCAATCGGTCCAATTTGAAATTAATAAAACTATCAACTGCCAAGGAGACATTGGTGTTGCAAACAACACGAACACCCTTGAGAGCAAGAAGAAGAAGAAGAAGAACATGCGATTAGCAAACAAACACAACAAGTACATCCATCGGGAGAGCAACAAGCACCAAACAAAGGGAGGAGAAACACGCTGAGTCGTGAGCGTAGATGATAGCATATTCTCACCACTATCTCCCGACGCCCCTAACACGAGGGCACCGTAAAGCTGGTCAACATCCCGCGGAGCCACCGAGCATAGAGTCATATAGAATTGTCTGTCGGCCCGAAAGCACACACATCCGCCACGCAAGGTTACGCCTTTAAGAAGGCTAATGACGCCATAGGGCCACCATTGCCTGACCAAGCATGGGAAGTGTTATCACCCAGGGAATTAGGGGAGGAGGAAACTCGAACGACCCCTCAGGAAAGAAAAGGAGCACTAACACCACCATCGATGTCGAGGGCGGCGTGAAATTGGCTAGGGGTTCCCCTGTTCCTGGCCTCTGTTGGTGCAATCGAATGCCCCTTAAGCTTTTGGAGATTGTTGGACAGAAATAGTGATGGACTAATGTGTTTGCTAGTGCACACAAAAGATAGGTCCCTAGAGTTTCGAGAAGATTGCTATAATCTTCGGAGAAGTTGGCTAAACTTCCGAGAGAGTTAATATGCCGCCGTGAAGTTTGCTGAGCTTTGAGAAGTTTGATGCCGAGAAGATTGCGTGTCAGAGATGACCCTGAAAATGTTGCTGAAGTGAAGCAATTACTACGGAGTATGGTCCGAGAGAGTTGACTGCATAGAAGAAGAATGAAGACAAAGACAAGACATTATTCTTCCGTAGTTTTCTTTTCTTGATTTGAGTCATAGGACCACCATACTATTAGAAGAGGTTGAAGTATTTTGAGACTTTTGTCTAGTGTGATGCTTAACCAAAACTTATCTCATGTCAGTGCAGAGAAATCTCTTTGTGCGTAGAGTCATTTACTTGCCATCCAGAGGCAAAATTCTTCTGGGATGCGAGAGAAATGCTCTGGCAGAGGAGTCGTCTTTACTTGTTCGTCAAGTAAAGTTGTCGTGTGAGTTTGAAATGAAATCCGACTACTAGAAACATGTCTGTTGGCCATTAGCTGGGCCGGATGTCCTAAATGGTCATTTCCCCCTCGAGATTGCTCCGGCTATAAATAGCCACCTTGTACCAACCGAGATGGTTGGGTGCTCCACTTAAGATTCTGAGAAGATTGATTGAGCACCCCTCTTTGATAGATTTGAATAAATCCTTCTCAGAGAAAATCCAAGAGCCAAAAAACTAAGATAGTGGTTGAGCATCAGATAGATCTAAGTTGAGAATTCTTGAGCCTGTTACTCTTGAGAGCTACTAGCTCTCTATACGGCTAGGCATCTGGCAGAGTGATCAATAGTAATTGTGGTCTTCGAAGACAAAGTCTGTTAAAGGTTTGGAGATTCCCCATAAGAATCTACCATGAGAGAAATCAACTGAAGTTGAGGAACTTCACGTTGAGGAGAATAGGACGGAGAGACGTTAGTTCATGTGTTCAATCACAAGTCCCTCCAATCAGAAGTAACTCTTTTGCTGGAGAGTGAACTGATCTAAAAAATTATTTGTTGCCATCGACCACCATTGGGCTTCTTCACGTTCTAGAATTACTGCTTGTAATTTATTCTCACCTAGGTGTATCTCCTTTGTCGTTCTTCGGGAAAATATTATAGGTTTACATTTCATACAAATTTATCTGTACCGTGACCTCATTGTGGTGTATTGATGTCTGCTAGAATTACGTCGGTATTTCCCCAAAGGGGAAGGGATGATGCAGCACGTCAATGATAGGTATTTCCCTTAGTGATGAAACCAAGGTTATCGAATCAGTAGGAGAACCAAGCAACACTACGTAAACAACACCTGCACACAAATAACAAATACTCGCAACCCGACGTATTAAAGGGGTTGTCAATCCCTTTGTAGCGACCAGACCTCAAACAGTCTGATCTCTGTGCTCCAGTGTCATCCCTGGATCAGTAATGCTGACACCACACAGTACTCGGAGGATTTATAGCAGAGTAGCAATCACACACTTATTACATCGAGTGTCTCAAAAGAGAACTTATTACAATAAATATGGCTTAAGGCCATCTAATTACGATAACAGCAGAAGGCTTGGAAGATAAGTGAGTCCATCAACTCCAACGGCATCACTGAGTATAGAACCACAACCTAAAACTCCTTAATCACCATCTGAAAAGTCTGCAACATTAACATTGCAGCCCGAAAACGGGTCAGCACATGGAATATGCCGGCAAGGTAACACATAAAGAGTAATGGAATGCAACAGCTATACTATATGCATATTTGGCTGGTGGAAATCTCTATGGTTACAGTTTTGCATAAAGCCAAATTTTCCCTACTTCAAAAGGAATAAATTTAATTACTATCATGGTGGTTGTTAAACATTGAGAATGGTTGGTAGCATTCTCAATCCCAATTAAGCATCATCATTAGCCCAACAACATTAATTTTAGAGTAACATGTTGAGATTCACATGATAATCCAGATACTAGATACTCAAGATATCCATAACCGGGGACACGACTAATCATGATTAGTTTGTTACACTCTGCAGAGGTTTGCGCACTTTTCCCCACAAGACTCGATCACCTCCGTTGGATTTCTCGCACTACATGGTGTTTGAGAAACGGATGACCGAGACACAGTCTTTCAGAAGCGCTAGCACCTTACGATGGATAGAACGGTACACCTACTTTCCCCTACATCTGCTAGTCTACCCTGTAAGAGTTCGCACGACTTAATCAACTATGCCAGAGCCTATAATGGCTTGTGGCTGCACACGGAAGTTTCTAGTTTGAAAAATCTCATGATCCCTTTGAGCCTGGGTGGCGGTCCAAAAGAAAACAGGCAGGTCCTGGAATATCCACGTGCCTCAATCCACCCAGATGTGTGTTTAAGTTGCCACCTTAGATAAACCATTAATTATCAATCTCACATCTGTCATGGATTTCACTCACCCAATCCACGTCTACTAGCATAGCATGGCATAATAAGCAAAAGTAGAAGTAACTCCCAAAGGTTTGATAATAAAAAGGTAATAGGTACTACCTCATCTACTTCCCATCCCATAGTTTAATTAGATTCTAATCATGCAATGTGTCAAGATTGATCTAATGCAAAAAAACTGGGTTGTAAAAAAAGTATGATCAAAGTGTTACTTGCCTTGCTGATGACCCGTGAAACCTAACGATTCGAAGTAACAGGCGGCGCACTCCGGGTACTCTATCGCAGGCAAACAAACAAGCATACAATAAGTACTCATCTAATGCACAGGTAAAACTAAAATAAGAGATCTAACCAGAAGGTTCAACTTAAGAACTCCGGTTGGCAAAAAGAATCAAATCGAACGAAGCAAAGAAAGTCAAATGGCGAAAGAAAACAACTTCGTTCTAGTAATTAGAACCTAAGTCAAATTTTACAGTAGCAAAAACTTGTTTAAGTTGATTATTCGGATAGAGGATTTCGAGACGAAACACCAGACGCTTGAATCGCCTGATTCCGATAAACGAGCGAAAAGAAAAACTAAAACGAAAATCGGATCATAAATCGCGATAAGAAAATAACCGCGGAAAAATCCGACGAAAAAGAAAAACGACGAACGGAATTTTTTTTAACGGCACGGATTTCGAGGTGCGGCGAACCTCGGGCGACGCGCGGCTCCGGCGGATCGGCGGCGACGCAGCGCGGCGGCGGCGGCGGCGGGGCGGCTAGGGTTTCGGGGCGGCTGGGCCTTCGGGCTGGCTTGCCCCGGCTTATAAAAGCCCCGGCCAGGCGGAGTCCTGGCCAAGTACGGCCCATAGTCGGTTCCGCTTTTTTTCACTCGGAAGAAATAAATAAATAAAAAGAAATACTAAACGGACTCCAAAAATCCCGAAATAAATTTTCCCGGGCTTCTAAAATCAAGCCCGACAAAGTGAACATTTATTTGGGCCCTAAATGCAATTTTGAAAAACGCGCATTTTTCCTAATTCAAATAAAAACAACAAAAAAAACTCCGAAATAAAACTATTTGATTTTTTTATTAAATCCTCAATATTTCTATATTTTGGGAAAGTCATTTTATTCCCTCTCTCATATTTTTGTAATAGAAATAATTGATGATAAAATAAATAAAATCAAATGATCCTATTCTCAAAATTTGAGAAATACTCAAATATGAAAATAACAAAATCCCCAACTCTCTCCGTGGGTCCTTGAGTTGCTTAGAATTTTCTAGGATCAAAACCCAAAGCAAATAAAATATGATATGCATGATGATCTAATGTATAACATTCCAAATTGAAAATTTGGGATGTTACAAACCTACCCCCCTTAAGATGAATCTCGCCCTCGAGATTCGGGTTGGCTAGAAAATAGGTGAGGGTGGTCTTTGAGCAAATCTTCCTCTCGTTCCCAGGTGGATTCATCCTCCGTGTGGTGGCTCCACTGAACCTTGCAAAACTTGATAACTTTCTGCGAGTAACTCGGCTGGCAAACTCGAGGATCTTAACTGGTTTCTCCTCGTAGGTCAAATCGTTATCCAACTGAATAGTTTCCAAAGGCACTGTGTCTCTCAATGGTATGTCAGCCATCTCCGCGTGACACTTCTTTAACTGAGAAACGTGGAACACATCATGAATTCCTGAAAATCCTTCGGGCAATTTCAACTTGTAGGCCACTTCTCCCATACGCTCCAAAATTCGATATGGTCCTACAAATCGTGGCGCTAACTTCCCTTTAACTCCAAAACGCTTTGTTCCCCGAAGTGGAGATACTCAAAGATAAGCTCTGTCTCCAACTTCGTAAACTGTCTCCTTGCGTTTAGAATCTGCATAACTCTTTTGTCTGGACTGGGCTACCTTGAGCCTATCGCGAATCAACTTCACTTTCTGTTCAGACTCCTTAATCAAGTCAGGTCCAAACAACTGACGGTCTCCAACTTCGTCCCACGACAACGGTGTCCTACACCTCCTTCCGTACAAAGCTTTGAAAGGGGCCATCTTCAAACTGGTTTGGTAACTGTTGTTGTAAGAGAACTTTGCATATGGCAAATGATCGTCCCAACTAGATCCATAATCTAGCGCACAAGCTCTTAGCATATCCTCCAAAATCTGATTGACTCTCTTGGTTTGTCCATCTGTCTGCGGATGAAAAGCTATACTGAATTCTAGCCTGGTTCCCATGGTTTCGTGCAACTGCTTCCAGAACTTTGAGGTAAACTGGGTTCCTCTATCTGATACGATACTCCTCGAAACTCCATGCAGACATACTATTTTGGTCATGTATATTTTTGCCAACTTAGCACTGGTATAAGTGGTCTTTACTGGGATGAAATGAGCTACTTTTGTCAATCGATCGACTACAACCCAAATCGAGTCATAGCCTGAACGAGTCCTGGGCAA
The DNA here is from genome assembly GCF_018294505.1 of Triticum aestivum. Taxonomy (NCBI): domain Eukaryota; kingdom Viridiplantae; phylum Streptophyta; class Magnoliopsida; order Poales; family Poaceae; genus Triticum; species Triticum aestivum. Next base: position 130,793,728 of record NC_057803.1, on the reverse strand, counting down.
TCCCGTGATAAAATCCATGCCTAACTTATCCCACTTCCATTCGGGTATCGGCAATGGTTGTAACAATCCTGCTGGCTTCTGATGCTCTGCCTTTACTCTGTGGCATACATCACAAACTGCTACATACTCTGCTATTTCTTTCTTCATTCCGGTCTACCAGAAAATATGGGCCTCTTGCAGAATTAACTTCCTGATCTCCGGGTCATTGGGCACATAGACACGGTCTTCAAACCATAGGGTATCGTGCTCATCCTCACGAAATCCTTTAGCTTTTCCTTCTTTCATTTTCTCCTTTATGGAAGCAATCTCCTTGTCAGTCTTCTGAGCTTTCCTGATTCTGTCCATCAAAGTTGACTGAATTTCCAACGCTGCTACATAGCCTCTCGGAACTATTTCCAAACATAGTTCACGAAGATTTTCTGCTAACTCCTTGGGTATTTCTCCCGTCATTAACGTATTGACATTGCTCTTGCGGCTTAATGCATCAACTACTACATTAGCCTTCCCGGGATGATAATGCAATCTCATATCATAATCCTTGATGAGCTCCAACCATCTCCTTTGTCTGAGGTTCAACTCCTTCTGTGTGAAAATGTACTTCAAACTCTTATGATCCGTGTACACCTCACAATGATTTCCGATGAGGAAATGTCTCCATGTCTTCAAGGCATGCACTACGGCTGCTAACTCCAAATCATGCGTAGCGTAATTCAACTCATGGGGCTTCAGTTGTCTTGAGGCATATGAAACAACTCTCCCTTCCTGCATAAGCACTGCTCCAAGTCCTCGACGTGAAGCGTCGCAATACACCTCATAATCCTTGGTCTGATCTGGCAAAATCAACACTGGTGAGGTAACCAAGCGTTTCTTCAACTCTTGGAAACTAGCCTCACACTGCTCAGTCCATTTGAACTTGGTATCTTTCTTCAACAACTCCATCATAGGCTTCGAAATCTTTGAAAAATTCTCAATAAACCTCCGGTAGTATCCTGGGAGTCCAAGAAAACTCCGGATCTCTCCAACGGTAGTTGGGGCTTCCCACTTGGTCACGGTATCAACTTTAGTGGGATCAACAGCTATACCTTCTCCAGATATAATGTGTCCGAGGAATCCTACTTCCTTCAACCAAAACTCACATTTGCTGAACTTGGCATATAATTGATGTTCTCTGAGCTTTCCAAGTACCAAACACAAATGCTCCTTATGTTCCTCTTCATTCTTTGAATAAACCAGGATATCATCAATGAACACTATGACGAACTTATACAAAAACTCCATAAACACTTTGTTCATCATGTTCATAAAATAGGCATGCGCGTTAGTCAGACCAAATGACATAACAGTATACTCATACATCCCATACTTGGTGGTAAAAGCTGTCTTCGGAATATCCTGTTCTCGAATCTTCAACTAGTGGTACCCTGATCGCATATCAATCTTGGAAAACACTTTAGCTCCTTGCAATCGATCAAACAGATCATTGATCATTGGTAGAGGGTACTTGTTCTTGATTGTTACTTCATTCAATCCTCGATAATCAACAACCATCCTTAATGATCCATCCTTCTTCTCTACTAATAGTACTGGTGATCCCCAAGGTGAAGAACTTGGGTGAATGTAACCATTATCCAGTAACTCCTTAATCTGTTTCTTAATTTCCACCAAATCCTTTGCTGGCATCCTATATGGTCTCTTTGATATTGGCCCTGTGCCTGGCAATAGCTCAATCAAGAACTCAATATCTCTATCCGGTGGCATGCGTGGCAACTCCTCTGGAAATACATCAGGGAATTCCCTTACCACTGGTACTTCCTCCTGCACAACTCCTGTTAATGAATTTACTTGTGTCTTGTTTGGCGCATGCCGGGATACATACTTGATCCTTCTCCCTTCTGGGGTGGTAAGCAAAATTGTCTTACTAGCACAATCGATGTTTCCTCCATACATCCACAGCCAATCCATACCAAGAATCACATCCAGACCTTGGGTTTCCAGAATAATTAAATCTCTTGGGAAAACATGCCGTCCTATAATTAAGGGCACTTGAAAACATCCTTGACTGGCCATGTACTCGGCTCCTGGTGAGCTTACTAGCATAGGTGTTTTGAGAACCCTAGTGGGTAGGCTATACTTTTTCACAAATCCCCTTGATATGTATGAATGCGATGCACCAGTATCAAAAAGAACAAGTGCAGTAAACGACTTAACCAAAAACTTACCTATTACTGCATCGGGCTGAGCTTCATCCTCCTCTACATTAACGTGGTTCACTTGTCCCCTGTTGAAAGGGTTCGGCTACTTTCCAGAGCTCCCATTGCCGTTTTGGCCTTCAGGACATTCATTAGCATAATGTCCGGTCTTGGAATACTCGAAACAAGTGACTTGACTCAGATCTCTCTTGGCTGGGGTTGATGGGGTGCTGTGGTTCTGGCCATTGCTTCCTCCATTCCCATTACCATTCTTGGTGCCATTGTGATTGTGCGAGCTACCAACTCCATGGGTATGCTAAAAATGTCCTCCCGGTCTAGGGGTAAAACGTGGCTTCTGCTGAGCTCCTGAATTATACTTTCCTTGTGCATACTTCCTCTTGCGGTTCTCAATTTGCTGCTCCTTCCCTTCAATCATAAGAGCATGGTCTACCAACTCCTGGTAGTTGTTGAAGGTGGCTACCATCAACTGCATACTCAACTCATCATTCAGTCCTTCCAGGAACTTCTCCTGCTTAGCTGCATCCGTAGCAACGTCATCTGGGGCATAACGTGCTAGCTTACTAAACTCCTCCACATACTGGCCAACTATCCATCCTCCTTGGCGCAAGTTACGAAACTCACGCTTCTTCATGGCCATAGCTCCTGCTGAAACATGGGCAGTACGGAAAGCCTGCTGAAACTGGTCCCATGTGACAGTGTCGACTGGGAAGGTGGCTGTAAAATTCTCCCACCATGATGCTGCGGGTCCTTCTAACTGATGTGCGACAAACTTCACCTTCTCCGCATCTGTGCATCCTGTTGTGGTCAACTCCCTAGCTGTCTTGTGGAGCCAATCGTCTGCTACTATCGGCTCGGTGCTACTGGAAAACACTGGCAGATTCAGCCTAAGAAAACGGGCTAAGTGGTCAACAGGTGGTGGTGGTGGTGGTGGTTTGTTGTTGTTGTTCCCCTGATTCTGATTCTGGACTAGCAACTGCATCAAGGTGTTCTGCTGCTGGATCAACTGGGTGAGCTCCGGCGGAAAGGCAAATCCGGGGTCACGTCTCGGAGGCATCTGAGGGTTTAGAAAAGATGAGATATCAGAATAGAGGGGGTCTAAAGAGAAAACACTACCCATATGCACATGAGGCAAAAGCAAACAATTCACTTCATTCAAACAAACAAAGGCATACAATAGATCTAACTATCGGAAAGTGCTCGGACTACTATATTTACATGGTGGACTACTACTACTGATGAGGTGGTCTACTAGAAATATTCTACGGTTGTAGACTCCATGATATCTGCTCCTACTTCATCAACATAATCATCATTTCTACTATCTTGTTCCGAGTCGGTGCCGTCGATGATGATGTAGTCTTTTAGGCTAATCTCCTTGGGTTCTTCGTCTTCATCTACTGGTGTCGGGCCTCCCATAAATACTGCTAGCTTCATAGTTAGGTCGGCATTCTTATCCACCAATACTTCAATTTCTTCTTCATAACCTTCGCGTGTAGCCTTGAGTTCTTCCTCCAGTTCCTTGATTCTAGTCTTAGTCTTCTTCAGGTCTATCATGTCAGCGCACATCTGATTCTCCTGTCGCCGAATGTGCTGGTTTAACTCTTGGATAAAAGCTGCGATTAATCTATCCTTCATGGTGCTAATCATCTCTCAGTGTTCATCTCGGCGCCCACAAATCTGGTATATAGTATCCTTAAGATCCTTGCGGTAGACTTCTCCAATGCGTCCCATGGCGATGTGAGCTGCCATGCTCTTTCCTAGACTCCAAGTTGGTGCATCAAAAGAAAACTCTATGGGCTCAGTGACTGGCATGAACGTCCTTCCTGGAACTTGAACTTGAATCATCCAGCGCTCTTCTTCAGGTAAAGTGGCGTTGTAGGTTCCCGTGAAGCTTGGTACTCCTATGTTCAGGTATCTAGTGACTTCCTTCAAGTGGCGTCCAAAGGGTGTATCTTCATCCGGTTGGGTGAACTTGTTCCTTGCATCCGCCATCCTAAAGAGTAGAAAAGATGAGAGGTCAGAAGAGAAGAGAGTGAGTAGTGATCTAGGTCTTTAGCTTAGTGGTCGTGTCCTACAGTCAACCTGGCTCTGATACCATCTCTGTAGCGACCAGACCTCAAACAGTCTGATCTATGTGCTCCGGTGACATCCCTGGATCAGTAATGCTGACACCACACAGTACTCGGAGGATTTATAGTAGAGTAGCAATCACACACTTATTACATCGAGTGTCTCAAAAGAGAACTTATTACAATAAATATGGCTTAAGGCCATCTAATTACGATAACAGCAGAAGGCTTGGAAGATAAGTGAGTCCATCAACTCCAGCGGCATCACTGAGTATAGAACCACGACCTAAAACTCCTTAATCGTCGTTTGAAAAGTCTGCAACATTAACGTTGCAGCCCGAAAACGGGTCAGCACATGGAATATGCTGGCAAGGTAACACATAGAGAGTAATGGAATGCAACAGCTATACTATATGCATATTTGGCTGGTGGAAAGCTCTATGGTTACAGTTTTGCATAAATCCAATTTTTCCCTACTTCAAAAGGAATAAATTTAATTACTATCATGGTGGTTGTTAAACATTGAGAATGGTTGACAGCATTCTCAATCCCAATTAAGCATCATCATTAACCCAACAACATTAATTTTAGAGTAACCTGTTGAGATTCATATGATAATCCAGATACTAGATACTCAAGATGTCCATAACCGGGGACACGGCTAATCATGATTAGTTTGTTACACTCTGCAGAGGTTTGCGCACTTTTCCCCACAAGACTCGATCGCCTCCGTTGGATTTCTCGCACAACATGGTGTTTGAGAAACGGATGACCGAGACACAGTCTTTCAGAAGCGCTAGCACCTTACGATGGATAGACCGGTACACCTACATTCCCCTACATCTGCTAGTGTACCCTGTAAGAGTTCGCACGACTTAATCAACTATGCCATAGCCCATAATGGCTTGTGGCTGCACATGGAAGTTTCTAGTTTGAAAAATCTCATGATCCCTTTGAGCCTGGGTGGCGGTCCAAAAGAAAACAGGCAGGTCCTGGAATATCCAGGTGCCTCAATCCACCTAGATGTGTGTTTAAGTTGCCACCTTAGATAAACCATTAATTATCAATCTCACATCTGTCATGGATTTCACTCACCCAATCCACGTCTACTAGCATAGCATGGCATAATAAGCAAATGTAGAAGTAACTCCCAAAGGTTTGATAATAAACAGGTAATAGGTACTACCTCATCTACTTCCCATCCCATAGTTTAATTAGATCCTAATCATGCAATGTGTGAATATTGATCTAATGCAAAAAAAACTGGGTTGTAAAAAAAGTATGATCAAATGTTACTTGCCTTGCTGATGATCTGTGAAACCTAACGATTCGAAGTAACAGACGGCGCACTCCGGGTACTCTATCGCAGGCAAACAAACAAGCATACAATAAGTACTCATCTAATGCAAAGGTAAAACTCAAATAAGAGATCTAACCAGAAGGTTCAACTTAAGAACTCCGGTTGGCAAAAAGAATCAAATCGAACGAAGCAAAGAAAGTCAAACGGCGAAAGAAAACAACTTCGTTCTAGTAATCTGAACCTAAGTCAAATTTTACAGTAGCAAAAACTTGTTTAAGTTGATTATTCGGATACAGGGTTTCAAGTCGAAACTCCAGGCGCTTGAATCGCCTGATTCCGATAAACGAGCGAAAAGAAAAACTGATCAGAAATCGTGATCAGAAAATAATCGCGGAAAAATCCGACAAAAAAGAAAAACGACAAACGGATTTTTTTTAAACGGCACGGATTTCGAGGTGCAGCAAACCTCAGGCGACGCGCGGCTCCGGTGGATCGGCGGCGGCGGCGGCGGGGCGGCTAGGGTTTCGGGGCGGCTGGGCCTTCGAGCTGGCTTGCCCTGGCTTATAAAGGCCCCGACCAGGCGGAGTCCTGGCCGAGTACAGCCCATAGTCGGTTCCGCTTTTTTTTCGCTTGGAAGAAAAAAAATAAAAAGAAATACTAAACGGACTCCAAAAATCCCGAAATAAATTTTCACGGGCTTCTAAAATCAAGCCCTAAATGCAATTTTGTAAAACGCACATTTTTCCTAATTAAAATAAAAACAACAAAAAAAAACTCCGAAATAAAACTATTTGATTTTTTTATTAAATCCTCAATATTTCTATTTTTTGGGAAAGTCATTTTATTCCCTCTATCATATTTTTGTAATAGAAATAATTGATGATAAAATAAATAAAATCAAATGATCCTATTCTCAAAATTTGAGAAAAACTCAAATATGAAAATAACGAAATCCCCAACTCTCTTCGTGGGTCCTTGAGTTGCTTAGAATTTTCTAGGATCAAAACCCAAAGCAAATAAAATATGATATGCATGATGATCTAATGTATAACATTCCAAATTGAAAATTTGGGATGTTACACCCTTTCGGGTAGCGGCGCCAGAAATTGGCAAACGGACATGAGAGAGTTGTAATAAGTTGATAGATCGAACGCCAAATAAAATAAATTGCAGCAAGGTATTTTTGTATTTTTGGTTTAATGGATCTGAAAATAAAAGGCAAATAAAATAGACCGCAAAGGCAAATAATGTGAGAAAGAGACACGGGGCCCGTAGTTTTCACTAGTGGCTTCTCTCAAGAAAAATAGGAAACGGTGGGTAAACGAATTACTGTTGGGCAATTTATAGAACTTCACATAATCATGACGATATCCAGGCAATTATCATTACATAGGCATCACGTCCAAGATTAGTAGACCGACTCCTGCGTGAAACTACTACTATTACTGCACACATCAACCGCTATCCAGCATGCATCTAGTGAAGGAAATATTCCCTAGAGGCAATAATAAAGTTTTTTTATATTTCCTTATATCATGATAAAAGTTTATTATTCATGCTAGAATTGTACTAACCGGAAACATAGTATATGTGTGAATACATAAACAAAGTGTCACTAGTATGCCCCTACTTGACTAGCTCATTGAATAAATGATTGGTAACGGGATCACATCATTAGATAATGATGTGATTGACTTGACCCATTCTGTTAGCTTAGCATTTGATCGTTTAGTATATTGCTATTGCTTTCTTCATGACTTATACATGTGTAACACCCATGATGCAGATATATCTCCCACGTGTCGGAGCACGACTTAGAGGCATAACTGCATAGTAGGCATGTCGCAAGAGGGGTAATCTTTACACATCCCATGTACTGAATAAGAAAGAGATAAAGAGTTGGCTTACAATCGCCACTTCACACAATACATAAATATAGCATTACATCATCCAGATACATTCAAGGTCCGACTACGGAACCAAATAAAGAAAGACAACCACTAATGCAAAAGATCCCCGATCGCCCCAATTGGGCTGCTCTACTGATCGTTCGGAAAGGAAACATAGTAACGTCATGAATCCTCGTCGAACTCCCACTTGAGTTTGGTCGCGTCGCCTGCACTGGCATCATCTGCACCTGCTTCTGGTTTTGGAAGTAATCTGTGAGTCACGAGGACTCAGCAATCTCACACCCTCACGATCAAATCTATTTAAGCTTAAGGGTAGGAAAAGGGGTAGTGAGGTGGAGCTGCAGCAAGCACTAGCATATATGGTGGCTAACTTACGCAAATGAGAGCGAGAAGAGAAGCAAAGCATGGTCAACAAGCTATAATGATCAAGAAGTGATCCTGAAACTAGTGATGTTCAAGCATAACACGAAGCCGTGTTCTCTTCCCGGACTCCGCCGAAAAGAGACCATCCCGGCTACACACGCTGTTGATTCATTTTAGTTAAGTTAAGTGTCAGGTTTTCTACATCCGGATATTAACAAATTCCCATCTGCTCGTAACTGTGGGTACGGCTTTCGAAAGTTCCAAACCCTATAGGGGTGTCCCAACTTAGCCCATCACAAGCTCTCACGGTCAACGAAGGATATTCCTTCACCCAAGACGACCCGATCAGACTCGGAATCTCAGTTACAAGACATTTCGTCAATGGTAAAACAAGACTAGCAAAGCCGCCTGAATGTGCCGACAAATCCCGATAGGAGCTGCACATATCTCGTTCTCAGGGCACACCGGATTGTCCAAGATTATGGTAGGCCAACCTAGAGTTGCCCCTGGTGGCCACCGGCTGCTGACAGGTTGGACCAACACTCAGAGGAGCACTGGCTCGGGGGTTTAAAATAAAGATGACCCTTGAGTCTACAGAACCCACGGGAAAAAGGCTTAGGTGGCAAATGGTAAAACTAAGGTTGGGCCTTGCTGGAGGAGTTTTATTCAAGGTGAACTGTCAAGGGGTTCCCATTATAACCCAACCACGTAAGGAACGCAAAATCAAGGAACATAACACCGGTATGATGAAAACTAGGGAGGCAAGAGTGGAACAAAACAGCAGGCAAAAGGCCGAGCCTCCCACCCTTTACCAAGTATATAGATGCATTAAAGTAAACAAGATATGATAATAATGATATCCCAACAATAATCATGTTCCAACAAGGAACAAACTCCAACTTCACCTGCAACTAGCAACGCTATAAGAGGGGATGAGCAAAGCGGTAACATAGCCAAACAATGGTTTGCTAGGAAAGGTGGGTTAGAGTCTTGTCATGGCAATATGGGAGGCATGATACAGCAAGTGGTAGGTATCGCGGCATATCAATAGAGCAAACAACTAGCGAGCAAAGATAGAAGTGATTTCGAAGGTATGGTCATCTTGCCTAAAAAGTTCTCCGAGTTGACGAAAACTTGATCCTCGTAAGCGTACTCAACCGGTTCCCCGATCACGTAATCGTCTCCCAGCTCTACCCAAAGCAAGAGCATAAGCAAAAGAAACCACAATCAACCACGACGCAATGCACAAGCAACATGATACAAAACATGGCATGATCCGCGGGATGTGATATGCAATGCATATGCGTGCTTCGGAAGGGTAAGATTGAACCAGGCCTCAACATGGAAATCCAAGAGTGCCTATGGAAAGATGAGTTGATTTCGGTCAAAATCTATATAAAGATCACCGGAATCGGATGCATGGTTTGCAAATGGCAAGCAAAACAAGAATGGCACAATTCTGCGATTAACAACACGATGCCATCTAGAATCCAACAAGAAACTAAGCTACTGCACTCTAACATAGCAACAAGGCACATGGTAGTGATCTACTAAAGATGCTTGACAACAGATGAACACTGAGCTACGGCTAAATCACACAATAGCAGGTTCAAATAAGCATGGCAAAAGTGCAAAAGATATCAGCATCACAGACTTAGTGAAAATACTAACATGTCAGGAATTAACATCAGGAAGCAATGTTTAGAGCAAGATATCAACATGCTACAGGAACATAACATAGCAATACAAGGCATGGCATGGATCTACTCAAACCATATAACAAAAGTCCCTTACTGACCATAAGCCAAAAGGGCACAGAAAATATGATGGCACCCATGTAAACATATCAAGTTTCGTTAACACATTCAGACTTGGCAGAAAACTGGACGTGGCAAAAACAGAGTTATGAAGGGCTCTTTGCGAGCTCGATTCACTCATCACAGGGCATTGCATTACAAGCTAAGCATACTACCAGCAAGAAGACATGTTCATGAGGCTGACCGTAGGAAGGGCAAACTTATAGCATGCATGGATCAACTACAACAACCTTGGCAAAATTGATTAACACGTAAACAATCTGCCAGGAACATTTTATAGCAAAAGTAGAGAAAGATTGAGTCATCCTAGGGCACTCAATAAATACAAACATGGACATGGATGGATAGAGCATAACCATATGTCCAAATCATCCTTATTGAACATACTCAAAAGAAGCATGGATCTCTCTATAGCAACATTAATACATGACATAAAAATAATAGCAGGGAAATGACTTGGAGAAATTCTAAGTCCCTGAAATCAGCAATATTACGAGGGCTACTTTGCATGCATGTGCTAGTCACCAAATTGATCAAAAAAATACATGCCATACACCCCTGCAAAGATGGCATGGCATAGCCCAAAACACATGTAGAGCTCATGCCCATATGTAGCACACAATAAATGTGGCAAAAATGACAAATGCTCAAACTCTGGTAAGAATCAGCACCTAACATTCTATAGCACTCTTGCATCAAAAATTTAGGCATCAAGATGGACTCAAACAAGTATGGCACAATGGAACAAAATGAAGAGCACATCATGAGGAACATTTTGATACCTCATGCATGCAAAACGGAGCTACAGATGAGGAGTTATGGCATGTTGAACAGGGCTCGAGAATGTGAAATGAAAAGGACTTAGGGAAATTCGAGGGGGCGGAAAGTCAACCTTTCTTCCAGATCTAGATCGGGACGGCTCGGATGACGAGGTTGACTGGAGTTCAACACCGAAGTTGCGGGGAGGAGAGAGCCGAGGATGGAGGAGGGGGCTCGACGGGCGGAGGAGTGGGCCGGGCGAGCCGGGCGGGAGGCGGCGGCGACCGACGAAGGAGCAAGGCGACGCGGCGGTGAGCGGTTCGAGGGCGCGGCAGAGGCGGCGAGCTTCCGGCGAAGACGCTGGCGATGTGCGGCGCCGGACGACGCGCGCGGGGCTCAGGGAGCCCGCGGGCGAGCGGCGGCGCGGTCGGGCCTTCGCGGGCCTGCGATGGGCTCGGCGGGCCGCGCGGTGGAGGGGCGGGGCGCCGAGACGCGTGGCGGTGCCCGTTCGGGCAAGGGCGGAGGCCGGCTGACGTGCCTACTCACGATAGGCCGGGGCGGCGTGGAGAGGAGCGGCGGACATGTCCGGCGCGGCGCAGATGCGTCCGGACGCGCGGAGGAGTGGATCTAGGGTTCATCCGCGAATTTTTGGAGGGAGACACGTATATATAGGTAGAAGGAGGTAGGAATGTCCAAATGGAGTGCGGTTTTCGGCCACGCAATCGTGATCGAATGACCAAGAGGATGGAGTGGGTTTGGATGGGTTATTGGGCCACTTTGGAGGGGTGTTGGGCTGCAACACACACGAGGCCTTTACGGTTCCCCGGTTAATCGTTGGAGTATCAAACAAACTCCAAATGGCACGAAACTTGATAGGCGGTCTACCGGTGGTGTACCAAGGCCGCTTGGCAAATCTCGGTCCATTCCGAGAAAGTTTAACACCCGCACATGAAAAGAGGCAAAAGGGGGCGCCGGAGGACAAAGGAGTGTCGGATTACAAAACGGACAACGGGAAAAAAGCTCGGATGCATGAGACGAACACGTATGCAAGTGAGATGCACATTGATGACATGATATGAAATGCATGACATGAACAAAATGCAAAACGAAGACAAAACCCAACCACGAAAGAAAACTCATATCGCATCTCCGAAAAAGGCAAGGGTCGGAGTTACAAATATGGAAAGTCGTATCCGGGGTGTTACAACACTCCACCACTACGAGAGGATCTCCTCTCGAGATCTAGGATGGCACCAGAGGGAAAAGGAAGAGGAAGATAAGAGGTAAAACTAAGTTGCTTCTTTGATAAACGAGTGAAACCAAAGAACCTTGGGAGGTTAAACAAATATAAAGAAAGAATGCCACGAAGATGAACAAAGTTGAAAACACTCCGTTAGAAAAGAGAAACAAGGTAGAACAAATTCGGGCAGCACTCCGGTTGAAAAGAGATGCAAGACATGATAAGGTGAAAAGAACCTGAGCAAAGGACACAATACTCTGTATAAAAGGATAAGCACGAAAATAACACGATCCTCACAACTTGAGATGATGAGATAAGAGAGAAACATCACAATGCCTCCGTAAGAATAAAGAATATAGCTCATTGAAAAGAAAGGATGGAGAAGAAAAGGTCAAGTTATGGCACAAGTGAGCTTGAAGAGCACCCTTCCAAGAAAGTTAAAACAGAGTTGTTGGAAAACCAACAACGAAAATGATAAGCTTGATATGGACTTACAGAAGATGTCTCAAAATTATGAGGTGACAACTTGCCACTCACGGAATCAATGGATTTGGATTGATATGAACAAGGAGACGAGAAACTTATCTCTCGGTAGGATAAATGAAGAACTTGGATCCTTTATAAGCACCATAAATAGAAACAATCCTTAGGAGAAGCTTTAGGTGAAACATGACACAAGATAACTCCAACGAAGAGATTGGTGGATTTAAAATATCTCATTCTTGACAACATGTGAATCATGAAACACGAGCTCAAATTGTCAAGAATGACATAACACCAGCTCAAAATACAAGGTAGAACGAATTGCACTTGGGAATGCAAGATGAAGAAAACTTGAGCTCCTTTGAAAAGAATCTTGATGAACACTTCGAGAAAGAATTAAATCCTTGATGAACCATCATGTAGAGCCTCCATGAAGAACTCCGGTAATAAAAGAATGATCAAATGAAAGGAAAGAGAACTTGAAAACACAAGGTGAATCCTTGCAATGATTTAGATGGAGCTTCGCAACGAGATATTGCAGGAAAAAAACTTGGAACTCCGGAAAAGAAAGATGAACAATTGAGATCAAGAATTTTGATGAACCTCCGGAATAAGGAATTTATCACTTGGATGAAAACAAGACTAAGAATTATGTTATGCGTATCGCTCACCAATTTAAATTGATGACAAGCAATGGATTTGGCATACTACTTATACTCGTAGAAAGGATTAAGATAGATATAGCGCGAACTTGGGAAGGACTTCAACGAGCCACCGATAGGATTGAAAGAACGAATGAATTAATATGGTAACCATGGAAGAGAATCTTGAGCAAACCACCGTAAGAATTGGAAATGAACGAAGTAAAGAAATGAATTACCGGTAAGAATTAGAGAACGAATGAATATACTCGAGGGAATTTGATACAAGAGAATGAAGAGATCACGAGCTGATAGGGGCATACTTGAATGAAGCACTGGTAGGATTGGAGAACAATAGCTGAAAGCTGAGAATGAATAATCCCAAAATGATGGCCTTCGGAGAATCAAACTGAAAAGACTCCTGAATTGCTCCGGATGGGTGAAAAGAATTCTCACAATCAAAACAATTATGAGAGGATGGCATAGGGCTAGCACCATGAATCTTTGAGAGAACGGATAAGATTGAGGAGAAACTCTTCTTCGGTCTTCAAAATCTGAGAATGACAACGAGAAACACCAACATGAATTGTTGAGATACTCCGGGATGAAAATTAGAAAGGTTGAACCAACGATGATAGAATTTGAAAGATCTTGAAGAAAGACATATGACTGATGATAATTCATTCTTACGTAGAACTTTAAAAGATTCGAGAATAGCTCCGAGAAAATTTAGAAGAGTCAGGTAAGATCCTGGGAAAAGACCTGTGGGTTAGGGGCCACTCAAGAGAAACACCTTTGCATGATTACTTGAAAGGGAGATTGCACCGGTTGATTTACATGGCTTGAATGAGATAACTTCCTCGGAAGAACTTGAACGAATGCAGAGTGGAAACATGAATCTTCGAGATATCTTCAGCACTCCGGAACAATTGAATAGCGAGAAGTGGATGATTAAGAGGTGCACCGACATGAGAAAACATTTGAAATGAGGAAAAAGGATAAGATCGACAAAGCTTGACTAGAATCCACCGGAGAAGAAATGGAATGAAGAATGATGAACTTGAGGCTTCCTTAATATCTTCCTGAGAATCACCGGATAAGAATATTGACGGAAAAGAATGGAGAGACTTCACATCCATAAGATGGATACTTGAATAAGGATTATGGCCCCATGAAGAAAAAGGGTGGGAGGGTGGAAAAAACAAAGACAACTTGGGATGAATGAAACAAAGACCGTTGAGAATACTTTAGAGTTGATCTTGCGGACGTCGAAAATGATCGGATCCACTTGAAAAAGAGCACATCGGTTGGAAAAGAATTGACATGAAAATCTCGATGATCAAGAAGGATTAGTATTCACATAGAAATGTGAGAAAACCACTTATGAAAGGTGTGGAATCAACATTTGACTTCGAAGCAAATCGAATACCACAACTGAAAAACAAAACAAAGGATTGGCTTGCAAAATAAGCCGGAAACAAACATAAGATAGACCCCATGTCGTATCATGTGTCTGTTGGAAGGATATCCTACGATATACTTGAATTCCCACTTATAAACTCGCGAAACTTTCTAGTTATGCAATCAGGTGTTGGAGATACAGGGGAAGCATAATATCTCACCCAAAACTAGCAAATCCTACATCCATCTGTACCCATCCTTCAACACATAACCAAAATGAAGGAAATATGCCCCAAAGGCAATAATAAAGTTATTATCTATTTCCTTATATCATGATAAATGTTTATTATTCATGCTAGAATTGTATTAACTGGAAACATAATACTTGTGTGAATACATAGACAAACTAAACGTCACTAGTATGCCTCTACTTGACTAGCTCGTTAATCAAAGATGGTTATGTTTCCTAACCATAGACGTGTGTTGTCATTTGATTAACGGGATCACATCATTAGAAGAATGCTGTGATTGACATGTCCCATTCCATTAGCTTAGAACCCGATCGTTTAGTATGTTGCTATTGCTTTCTTCATGACTTATACATGTTCCTATGACTATGAGATTATGCAACTCCCGTTTGCCGGAGGAACACTTTGTGTGCTACCAAACGTCACAACGTAACTGGGTGATTATAAAGGTTCTCTACAGGTGTCTCCAAAGGTACATGTTGGGTTGGCGTATTTCGAGATTAGGATTTGTCACTCTGATTGTCGGAGAGGTATCTCTGGGCCCTCTTGGTAATGCACATCACCTAAGCCTTGCAAGCAATGCAACTAACGAGTTAGTTGCGAGATGATGTATTATAGAACGAGTAAAGAGACTTGCCGGCAACGAGATTGAACTAGGTATTGAGATACCGATGATTGAATCTCGGGAAAGTAACATACCGATGACAAAGGGAACAACGTATGTTGTTATGCGGTCTGACCGATAAAAGATCTTCGTAGAATATGTAGGAGCCAATATGAGCATCCAGGTTCCGCTATTCGTTATTGATCGGAGACGTGTCTCGGTCATGTCTACATTGTTCTCGAACCCGTAGGGTCCGCACGCTTAATGTTATGATGACAATTTCATTATGAGTTTATATATTTTGATGTACTGCATGTTGTTCGGAATCTCGGATTTGATCATGGACATGACGAGGAGTCTCAAAATGGTTCAAACATACAGATTGATATATTGCACGACAATATTCGGACACCGGAAGTGTCCCGGAGAAGTTTCGGATAAAACCGGAGTACCGGGGGGTTACCGGAACCCACCCGGGGGTTAATGGGCCTCATGGGCCTAATGTGGAGAAGAGGAGGGGCGGCCAGGGCAGCCTGCGCGCCCCCTCCCCCTCTAGTCCGAATTGGACAAGGAGGGGGGGGGGGCGGCGCCCCCCCTTTCCTTCCTCTCCTCTCTCCCTTCCTTCCTCCTCTCCTACTTGGACAAGGAAAAGGAGGGAGTCCTACTCCCGGTAGGAGTAGGACTCCTCCCTGGCGCGCCTCCTCCTGGCCGGCCGCCCCTCCCTCTTGCTCCTTTATATACGGGGGCAGGGGGGCACCTCTAGACACACAAGTTGATCTTCGTGATCGTTCTCTTAGCCGTGTGCGGTGCCCCCCTCCACCATACTCCTCGATAATATTGTAGCGGTGCTTAGGCGAAGCCCTGCGACGGTAAAACATCAAGATCGTCACCACGCCGTCGTGCTGACGGAACTCTTCCCCGACACTTTGCTGGATCGGAGTCCGGGGATCGTCATCGAGCTGAACGTGTGCTAGAACTCGGAGGTGCCATAGTTTCGGTGCTTGGATCGGTCGGATCGTGAAGAAGTACGACTACATCAACCGCGTTGATATAACACTTCCGCTTTCGGTCTACGAGGGTACATGGACAACACTCTCCCGTCTTGTTGCTATGCATCACCATGTTCTTGCGTGTGCGTAGGAATTTTTTTGAAATTACTACGTTCCCCAACAGTGGTATCGGAGCCTAGGTTTTATGTGTTGATGTTATATGCACGAGTAGAACACAAGTGAGTTGTGGGCGATATAAGTCATACTGCTTACCGGCATGTCATACTTTGGTTCGGTGGTATTGTTGGACGAAGCGGCCTGGACTGACATTACGCGTACGCTTACGCGAGACTGGTTCTACCGACATGCTTTGCACACAGGTGGCTGGCGGGTGTCAGTTTCTCCAACTTTAGTTGAACCGAGTGTGGCTACGCCCGGTCCTTGCGAACGTTAAAACAGCACCAACTTGACAAACTATCGTTGTGGTTTTGATGCGTAGGTAAGATTGGTTCTTGCTTAAAGCCCATAGCAGCCACGTAAAACTTGCAACAAACAAAGTAGAGGATGTCTAACTTGTTTTTGCAGGGCATGTTGTGATGTGATATGGTCAAGACATGATGCTAAATTTTATTGTATGAGATGATCATGTTTTGTAACCGAGTTATCGGCAACTGGCAGGAGCCATATGGTTGTCGCTTTATTGTATGGAATGCAATCGCCCTGTAATGCTTTACTTTATCACTAAGCGGTAGCGATAGTCGTAGAAGCATAAGATTGGCGAGACGACAATGATGCTATGATGGAGATCAAGGTGTCGCACCGGTGACGATGGTGATCATGACGATGCTTCGGAGATGGAGATCACAAGCACAAGATGATTATGGCCATATCATATCACTTATATTGATTGCATGTGATATTTATCTTTTATGCATCTTATCTTGCTTTGATTGACGGTAGCATTATAAGATGATCTCTCACTAAATTTCAAGATAAAGGTGTTCTCCCTGAGTATGCACCATTGCCAAAGTTCGTCGTGCCCAGACACCACGTGATGATCGGGTGTGATAAGCTCTACGTCCATCTACAACGGGTGCAAGCCAGTTTTGCACACGCAGAATACTCAGGTTAAACTTGACGAGCCTAGCATATGCAGATATGGCCTCGGAACACTGAGACCGAAAGGTCGAGCGTGAATCATATAGTAGATATGGTCAACATAGCGATGTTCACCAATGAAGCTACTCCATCTCACGTGATGCTCGGACATGGTTTAGTTGATTTGGATCACGTGATCACTTAGAGGATTAGAGGGATGTCTATCTAAGTGGGAGTTCTTAAGTAATATGATTAATTGAAATTAAATTTATCATGACCTTAGTCCTGGTAGTACTAGCATATCTATGTTGTAGATCAATAGCTCGCGTTGTTGCTTCCCTATGTTTTATATATGTTCCTAGAGAAAACTAAGTTGAAAGATGTTAGTAGCAAAGATACGGATTGGATCCGTGATCTGAGGTTTATCCTCATTGCTGCACAAAAGAATTATGTCCTTAATGCACCGCTAGGTGACAGACCTAATGCAGGAGCAAATGCAGACATTATGAATGTTTGGCTAGCTCAATATGATGACTACTTGATAGTTTAGTGCACCATGCTTAATGGCTTAGAATCGGGACTTCAAGGACGTTTTGAATGTCATGGACCATATGAGATGTTCCAGGAGTTGAAGTTAATATTTCAAGAAAATACCCGAGTTGAGAGATATGAAGTCTCCAACAAAGTTCTATAGCTAAAAGATGGAGGAGAATCGCTCAAGCAGTGAACATGTGCTCAGATTGTCTGAGTACTACAATCGCTTGAATCAAGTGGGAGGTAATATTCTAGATAAAATAGTGATTGACAGAATTCTCTAGTCACCATCACCAAGTTAGTAGAACTTCGTGATGAACTATAATATGCAAGGGATAACGGAAATGATTCCCAAGCTCTTCGTGATGCTAAAATCGACGAAGGTAGAAATCAAGAAAAACATCAAGTGTTGATGGTAGACAAGACCACTAGTTTCAAGAAAAGGGCAAAAGGAAGAAGGGGAACTTCAAGAAGAACGGCAAGCAAGTTGCTGCTCAAGTGAAGAAGCCCAAGTCTGGTCCTAAGCTTGAGACTAAGTGCTTCTACTTCAAAGGGACTGGTCACTAGAAGCAGAACTACCCCAAGTGATAGGCGGATAAGAAGGATGGCAAAGTGAACATAAGTATATTTGATATACATGTTATTGATGTGTGCTTTACTAGTGTTTATAGCAACCCCTCAGTATTTGATACTAGTTCAGTTGCTAAGATTAGTAACTTGAAACAGGAGTTGCAGAATAAACAGAGACTAGTTAAGGGTGAAGTGACGATGTGTGTTGGAAGTGGTTCCAAGATTGATATGATCATCATCACACACTCCCTATACTTTCGGGATTAGTGTTGAACCTAAATAAGTGTTATTTGGTGTTTGCGTTGAGCATGAATATGATTTGATCATGTTTATTGGAATATGGTTATTCATTTAAATAAGAGAATAAATTGTTGTTCTGTTTACATGAATAAAACCTTATATTACACACCCAATGAAAATAGTTCGTTGGATCTCGATCATAGTGATACACATAATCATAATATTCAAACCAAAAGATGCAAAGTTAATAATGATAGTGCAACTTATTTGTGGCACTGCCGTTTACGTCATATTGGTGTAAAGCGCATGAAGAAACTCCATGCTGATAGGCTTTTGGAATCACTTGATTATGAATCAGTTGATGCTTGCGAACCATGCCTCATGGGCAAGATGACTAAAACGCCGTTCTCTGGAACGATGGAGCGAGCATCTGTCTTATTGGAAATAATACATACTGATGTATGCGATCCGATGAGTGTTGAGGCTCGTGGCGGGTATCGTTATTTTCTGACCTTCACAGATGATTTGAGCAGATATGAGTATATCTACTTGATGAAACATAAGTCTGAAACATTTGAAAAGTTCAAAGAATTTCAGAGTGAAGTGGAAAATCATCATGACAAGAAAATGAAGTTTCTACGATTTGATCGCGGAGACGAATATTTGTGTTACGAGTTTGGCCTTCAGTTAAAAAAAACAATGTGAAATAGTTTCACTACTCATGCAACCTGGAACAACACAGTGTAATGGTGTGTCCGAACGTCATAACCGTACTTCATTAGATATGGTGCGATCTATGATGTCTCTTACTGATCTACCACTATCGTTTTGGGGTTATGCATTAGAGACAGCTACATTCACGTTAAAAAGGGCACCATCTAAATCCGTTGAGATGACACCGTATGAATTGTGGTTTGGCGAGAAACCTAAGCTGTTGTTTCTTAAAGTTTGGGACTGCGATACTTAAGTGAAAAAGTTTCAACTTGATAAGCTCGAACCCAGACCGGAGAAGTAAATCTTCATAGGATACCCAAAAGAAAATGTTGGGTACACCTTCTATCACAGATCCGAAGGCAAGTTATTCATTGCTGAGAATGGATCCTTCCTAGAGAAGGAGTTTCTCTCGAAAGAAGTGAGTGGGAGGAAAGTAGAACTTGATGAGGTAACTGTACCTGCTCCCTTATTGGAAAGTAGTACATCGCAGAAACCGGTTTCTGTGACACCTACACCAATTAGTGAGGAAGCTAATGATAATGATCATGAAACTTCAGAACAAGTTACTACCTAACCTCGTAGATCAACCAGAGTAAGATCCGCACCAAAGTGGTACGGTAATCCTGTTCTGGAAGTCATGCTACTAGATCATGATGAACCTACGAACTATGAAGAAGCGATGGTGAGCCCAGATTCCGCAAAATGGCTTGAAGCCATGAAATCTGAGATGGGATCCATGTATGAGAACAAAGTATGGACTTTGGTTGACTTTCCCAATGATCGGCAAGCAATTGAGAATAAATGGATCTTCAAGAAGAAGACTGACGCTGACGGTAATATTACTGTCTACAAAGATCGACTTGTCGCAAAAGGTTTTCGACAAGTTCAAGGGATTGACTACGATGAGACCTTCTCACTCATATCGATGCTTAAAGTTTGTCCGAATCTTGGTAGCAATTGCCGCATTTTATGAAATCTGGCAAATGGATAACAAAACTGCAATCCTTAATGGATTTCTTAAAAAAGAGTTGTATATGATGCAACCAGAAGGTTTTGTCAATCCTAAAGGTGTTAACAAAATGTGCAAGCTCCAGCGATCCATCTATGGACTGGTGCAAGCATCTAGGAGTTGGAATATACGCTTTGATGAGTTGATCAAAGCATATAGTTTTATACAGACTTGCGGTGAAGCCTGTATTACAAGAAAGTGAGTGGGAGCACTACAGCATTTCGGATAAGTATATGTGAGTGACATATTGTTGATCGGAAATAATGTAGAATTATTCTGTAAAGCATAAAGAAGTGTTTGAAAGGAATTTTTCAAAGAAAGACCTCGGTGAAGCTGCTTACATATTGAACATCAAGATCTATAGAGATAGATCAAGACGCTTGATAAGTTTTCAATGAGTACATACCTTGACAAGATTTTGAAGTAGTTCAAAATGGAATAGTCAAAGAAAGAGTTCTTGCCTGTGTTACAGGGTGTGAAATTAAGTAAGACTCAAAGCCCGACCACGGCAGAAGATAGAAAGAGAATGAAAGTCATTCCCTATGCCTCAGCCATAGGTTCTATAAATATGCCATGCTGTGTACCAGACCTATTGTATACCCTGCCCTATGTTTGGCAAGGGAGTACAATAGTGATCTAGCAGTAGATCACTGGACATTGGTCAAAATTATCCTTAGTGGAATAAGGATATGTTTCTCTATTATGGAGGTGACAAAAGGTTCGTCGTAAAGGGTTACGTCGATGCAAGTTTTGACACTGATCCAGATGACTCTAAGTCTCAGTCTGGATACATATTGAAAGTGGGAACAATTAGCTGGAGTAGCTCCGTGCAGAGCATTTTTGACATAGATATTTACAAAATACTTACGGATCTGAATATAACAGACCCGTTGACTAAAATTATCTCACAAGCAAAACATGATCACACCTTAGTACTCTTTGGGTGTTAATCACATATAGATGTGAACTAGATTACTGACTCTAGTAAACCCTTTGACTGTTGGTCACATGACGATGTGAACTATGGGTGTTAATCACATGGTGATGTGAACTATTGATGTTAAATCACATGGCGATGTGATCTAGATTATTGACTCTAGTGCAAGTGGGAGACTGAAGGAAATATGCCCTAGAGGCAATAATAAAGTTATTATCTATTTCCTTATATCATGATAAATGTTTATTATTCTTGCTAGAATTGTATTAACCGGAAACATAATACTTGTGTGAATACATAGAGAAACTAAACGTCACTAGTATGCCTCTACTTGACTAGCTCGTTAATCGAAGATGGTTATGTTTCCTAACCATAGACATGTGTTGTCATTTGATTAACGGGATCACATCATTAGAAGAATGCTGTGATTGACATGACCCATTCCATTAGCTTACCACCCGATCGTTTAGTATGTTGCTATTGCTTTCTTCATGACTTATACATGTTCCTATGACTATGAGATTATGCAACTCCCATTTGCCGGAGGAACACTTTGTGTGCTACCAAATGTCACAACGTAACTGTGTGATTATAGAGGTGCTCTACAGGTGTCTCCAAAGGTACATGTTGGGTTGGCGTATTTCGAGATTAGGATTTGTCACTCCGATTGTCAGAGAGGTATCTCTGGGCCCTCTCGGTAATGCACATCACCTAAGCCTTGCAAGCAATGCAACTAATGAGTTAGTTGCGAGATGATGTATTACGGAACGAATAAAGAGACTTGCCGGCAACGAGATTGAACTAGGTATTGATATACCGACGATTGAATCTCGGGCAAGTAACATACCGATGACAAAGGGAACAACATATGTTGTTATGCGGTTTGACCGATAAAAGATCTTCATAGAATATGTATGAGCCAATATGAGAATCCATGTTCCGCTATTGGTTATTGACCGGAGACGTGTCTCGGTCATGTCTACATTGTTCTCGAACCCGTAGGGTCCGCACGCTTAATGTTACGATGACAGTTTCATTATGAGTTTATATATTTTGATGTACCGAATGTCGTTCGGAATCCCGGATTTGATCACGGACATGACGAGGAGTCTCGAAATGGTCGAGACATAAAGATTGATATATTGGACGACTATATTCGGACACCGGAAGTGTTCTGGAGAAGTTTCGGATAAAACCGGAGTACCGGGGGGTTACCGGAACCCCCCCGGGGGTTAATGGGCCTCATGGGCCTAAAGTGGAGAAGAAGAGGGGCGGCCAGGGCAGGCCGCGCCCCCCTCCCCCTCTAGTCCTAATTGGACAAGGAGGGGGGGCGCCCCCCCTTTTCTTCCTCTCCTCTCTCCCCTCCTTCCCCCTCTCCTACTTGGACAAGGAAAAGGAGGGAATCCTACTCCTGGTAGGAGTAGGACTCCTCCCTGGCGCGCCTCCTCCTGGCCGGCCGCCCCTCCCCCTTGCTCCTTTATATACGGGGCAGGGGGGGACCTCTAGACACACAAGTTGATCTTCATGATCGTTCTCTTAGCCGTGTGCGGTGCCCCCCTCCACCATACTCCTCGATAATATTGTAGCGGTGCTTAGGCGAAGCCCTGCGACGGTAGAACATCAAGATCGTCACCACGCCGTCCTGCTGACGGAACTCTTCCCCGACACTTTTCTGGATCAGAGTCCGGGGATCGTCATCAAGGTGAACGTGTGCTAGAACTTGGAGGTGTCGTAGTTTCGGTGCTTGGATCGGTCGGATCGTGAAGATGTACGACTACATCAACCGCATTGATATAATGCTTCCGCTTTCGGTCTACAAGGGTACGTGGACAACAGTCTCCCCTCTCGTTGCTATGCATCACCATGATCTTGCGTGTGCGTAGGATTTTTTTTGAAATTACTACGTTCCCCAACACAAAAAACCTTCGGAAATCATTTACCTCAACCTTCGAAAAGCATCCGTTATATGAGTTATGGCAATACTCCCGAACTCCCGCCCCAGTACTGGGTGGCGTCGAGGTTATCTCACCAACAACTGCATAAAATAGATTTTCAATGTCGGCGAACTCAGGTATTCCAGAACTATAACGATAAAATTATGACGACAACACCTCGGAGCTCAACTCCCCGGGACACTGCCACAACCCCTAAATGTCAGGAGGCAGCAAGAACAATATTCTCGTCACAAAACCATTAGAACGATTCCAAGATACCCGCGTGATCCTAATTTTTTTTTGTGAAATTGGAGGAGACAAGAGTCAAAACTCTACATCAGGAGGCCTCACCAGAGCGACGAAGGGACTGAGGAGTAAAAAGAATCCTACTCTCCGATATATATAAATATATATATATAATCCTATAAGACTCAAAACATTTTTCTAGACTCAACAACATCAGCGATTTGATCAAGCAAGGGGCTCCTAAGTCAGAGAATGCTCTGATTACCAACTTGTAACACCCACAATGCGGCTATATCTCCCACGTGTCGGAGCACGACTTAGAAGCATAACCGCATAGTAGGCATGTCGCAAGAGGGGTAATCTTTACACATCCCATGTACTGAATAAGAAAGAGATAAAGAGTTGGCTTACAATCGCCACTTCACACAATACATAAATATAGCACTACATAATCCAGATACATTCAAGGTCTGACTACGGAACCAAATAAAGAAAGAAACCCCTGATGCAAAAGATCCCCGATCGCCCCAACTGGGCTCCTCTACTGATCGTCTGGAAAGGAAACATTGTAACATCCTTAATCCTTGTCGAACTCCCACTTGAGTTTGGTCGCGTCCCCTGCACTGGCATCATCGGCACCTGCATCTGGTTTTGGAAGTAATCTGTGAGTCACGAGGACTCAGCAATCTCACACCCTCGCGATCAAGTCTATTCAAACTTAAGGGTAGGAAAAGGGGTAGTGAGGTGGAGCTGCAGCAAGCACTAGCATATATGGTGGCTAACTTACGCAAATGAGAGCGAGAAGAGAAGCAAAGCACGGTCAAGAAGCTATAATGATCAAGAAGTGATCCTGAAACTACTTACGTTCAAGCATAACACAAAGCCGTGTTCTCTTCCCAGACTCCGCCGAAAAGAGACCATCACGGCTACACATGCTGTTGATTCATTTTAGTTAAGTTAAGTGTCAGGTTTTCTACAACCGGATACTAACAAATTCCCATCTGCACATAACCGCGGGCATGGCTTCAGAAAGTTCAAAACCCTGCAGGGATGTCCCAACTTAGCCCATCACAAGCTCTCACGGTCAGCGAAGGATATTCCTTCTCCCAGGACGACCCGATCAGACTCGGAATCCCGATTACACGACATTTCGTCAATGGTAAAACAAGACTAGCAAAGCTGCCCGAATGTGCCGCCAAATCCAGATAGGAGCCGCACATATCTCGTTCTCAGGGCACACCGGATTGTCCAAGATTCCGGTAGGCCAACCTAGAGTTGCCCCTGGTGGCCACTGGCTGTTGACAGGTTGGACCAACACTCAGAGGAGCACTGGCCCGTGGGTTTAAAATAAAGATGACTCTTGAGTCTGCAGAATCCAAGGGAAAAAGGCTTAGGTGGAAAATGGTAAAACCAAGTTTGGGCCTTGCCGGAGGAGTTTTATTCAAGGCGAACTGTGAAGGGGTTCCCATTATAACCCAACCGCGTAAGGAACGCAAAATCAAGGAAGATAACACCAGTATGATGAAAACTAGGGCGGCAAGAGTGGAACAAAACACCAGGCAAAATGCCGAGCCTTCCACCCTTTACCAAGTATGTACATGCAATAAAGTAAACAAGATATGATAATAATGATATCCGAACAATAATCATGTTCCAACAAGGAACAAACTCCAACTTCACCTGCAACTAGCAACGCTATAAGAGGGGCTGAGCAAAGTGGTAACATAGCCAAACAACGGTTTGCTAGGAAAGGTGGGTTAGAGGCTTGTCATGGCAATATGGGAGGCATGATATAGCAAGTGGTAGGTATCGCGACATAGCAATAGAGCGAACAACTAGCGAGCAAAGATAGAAGTGATTTTGAGGGTATGGTCATCTTACCTGCAAAGTTCTCCGAGTTGACGAAAACTTGATCCTCGTAAGCGTACTCAACTGGTTCCTCGGTCACGTAATCGTCTCCCGGCTCTACCCAAAGCAAGAGCACAAGCAAAAGAAACCACAATCAACCACGGTGCAATGCGCAAGCAATATGATGCAAAATATGGCATGATATGCGGGATGTGATATGCAATGCATATGCGTGCTTCGGAACGGTAAGATTGAACCATGCCTCAACTTGGCAATCCAAGAGTGCCTCTGGAAAGATGAGTTGATTTCGGTCGAAATCAATATAAAGATCACCGGAATCGGATGCACGGTTTGCAAATGGCAAGCAAAACAAGAATGGCACAATTCTGCGATTAACAACACGATGCCATCTAGAATGCAACAAGAAACTAAGCTACTGCACTCTAACATAGCAACAAGGCACATGACAGTGATCTACTCAAGATGCTTTACAAAATATGAACACTGAGCTACGGCTAAATCACACAATAGCAGGTTCAAACAAGCATGGCAAAAGTGCAAAAGATATTAGCATCACAGACTTGGTGAAAATACTAACATGTCAGGAATTGACATTAGGAAGCAATGCTTATAGCAATATATCAACATGCTACAGGAACAGTACAAGACATGGCACGGATCTACTCAAAGCATATAATAAAAGTCCCTTACTGACTATAAGCTAAAAGGGCACAGAAAATATGATGACACCCATGTAAACGTAGCAAGTTTCGTTAACAGATTCAGACTTTTATTATATGCATGGCATGGATCTACTCAAAGCATGCAAGTCCGGACGCGCGGATGAGGAGTGGATCTAGGGTTCATCCGCGAATTTTTGGAGGGAGACACGTATATATAGGTAGGAGGTAGGAATGTCCAAACGGAGTGCGGTTTTCAGCCACGCGATCATGATTGAATGACCGCGAGGATGGAGGGGGTTTGGATGGGTTATTGGGCCACTTTGGAGGGGTGTTGGGCTGCAACACACACGAGGCCTTTACGGCTCCCCGGTTAACCGTTGGAGTATCAAACGAACTCCAAATGGCACGAAACTTGACAGGCGGTGTACCAGTGGTGTAAAGGCCGCGTGGCATATCTCGGTCCATTCCGAGAAACTTTAACAGCCGCACACGAAAAGAGGCAAAAGGGGGCGCCGGAGGACAAAGGAGTGTCAGATCGCAAAATGGACAATAGGGAAAAAAGCTCGGATGCATGAGACGAACATGTATGCAAATGAGATGCACATGATGACATGATATGAAATGCATGACATGAACAAAATGCAAAACAAAGACAAAACCCAACCACGAAAGAAAACTCATATCGCATCTCCGGAAAAGGCAAGGGTCGGAGTTGCAAATATGGAAAGTCGTATCCGGGGTGTTACAATATGTTCCTATGACTATGAGATTATGCAACTCCCGAATACTGGAGGAACACTTTGTGTGCTACCAAATGTCACAACATAACTAGGTGATCATAAAGGTGCTCTACAGGTGTCTCTGATGGTACTTGTTAAGTTGGCATAGATCGAGATTAGGATTTGTCACTCCGATTGTCGGAGAGGTATCTCTATGCCCACTCGGTAATGCACATCACTATAAGCCTTGCAAGCAATGTGACTAAGAGTTAGTTGCGGGATGATGCATTACGGAACGAGCAAAGAGACTTACCAGTAACGAGATTGAACTAGGTATTGAGATACTGACGATCGAATCTAGGACAAGTAACATACCGATGACAAAGGGAACAACGTATGTTGTTATGCAGTTTAACCAATAAAGATCTTCATAGAATATGTAGGAACCAATATGAGCATCCAGGTTCCGCTATTGGTTATTGATCGGAGATGAGTCTTGGTCATGTCTACATAGTTCTCGAACCCGTAGGGTCGGCACGCTTAACGTTCAGTGACGATCAGTATTATGAGTTTATGTGTTTTGATGTACCGAAGGTAGTTCGGTGTTTCGGATATGATCACGGACATGACGAGGAGTCTCGAAATGGTCGAGACATAAAGATCGATATCTTGGACGGCTATATTCGGACACCGAAAGTGTTCCGGGTGATTTCGGAAAAAACCTGTGTCAGAACCCCCCGGGGAAGTATTGGGCCTTAGGGGAGGGAGAGGGCAGCAGCCCAGGTGGTGGCTCCTCCCAAGGGGAGTCCGAATAGGACTAGGGGAGGGGGGCACGACCCCTCTTTCCCTATCCCTCTCCCTCTCTTTCCTTCCCCTTCCCCCTTCCTAGTAGGACTAGGAAAGGATGAATCCTACTCCTACTAGGAGGAGGATTCCTCCTCTCCTTGGGAGCCACTAGGGCCGGCCGGACTTCCCCCTTTCTCCTTTATATACGGGGGCAGGGGCACCCTAGGACACACAAGTTGATTGTTCCAAGCCATGTGTGGTTCCCCCCTCCACCATATTCCACCTCGGTCATATTGTTGCAGTGTTTAGGCGAATCCATGCGCCAGTAGCTTCATCATCACCGTCATCATGTCGTCGTGCTGATGAAGCTCTCCCTCGAAGCTCTACTGGATCGTGAGTTCATGGGACGTCACCGAGCCGAACGTGTGCAGATCGCGGAGGTGCCGTACGTCCGGTACTAGGGTCGGTTGATCGTGAAGAAGTATGACTACATCAACTGCGTTGTCATAACACTTCCGCTTACAGTCTACGAGGGTACGTGGACAACACTCTCCCTTCTTGTTGCTATGCATCACCATGATCTTGCATGTGCATAGGATTTTTTTTGAAATTACTGCGTTCCCCAACAGTGGCATCCGAGCCAGGTTTATGCGTAGATGTTATATGCACGAGTAGAACACAAAGAAGTTGTGGGCGTGGGTATATACATATTGCTTGCCGTCACTAGTTGATTCTTGATTCGACGGTATTGTTGGATGAAGCGGCCTAGACCGACATTATGCGTATGCTTACGCGAGACTGGTTCTACCGACGTGCTTCTCACACAGGTGGCTGGTGGGTGTAAGTTTCTCCAACTTTAGTTGAATCGGATTCAATGAATAGGGTCCTTTCCGAAGATCAAAAATCAATCATTATACCACGTTGTGGTTTTTGATGCGTAGGTAAGAACAGTTCTTGCTCAGCCCATAGCAGCCACGTCAAACTTGCAACAACAAAGTAGAGGACGTCTAACTTGTTTTTCTAGGGCATGTTGTGATGTGATATGGTCAAGACATGATGCTAAATTTTATTGTATGAGATGATCATGTTTTGTAACAGAGTTATCGGCAACTGGCGGTAGCGATAGTCGTAGAAGCAACAGTTGGTGAGACGACAACGATGCTATAATGGAGATCAAGGTGTCGCGTCGGTGACGATGGTGATCATGACGGTGCTTTGGAGATAGAGATCAAAGGCACAAGATGATGATGGCCATATCATATCACTTATATTGAATGCATGTGATGTTTATCCTTTATGCATCTTATTTTGCTTAGATCGACGGTAGCATTATAAGATGATCTCTCACTAAATTTCAAGGTACAAGTGTTCTCCCTGAGTATGCAGCGTTGCAAAAGTTCGTCGTGCCGAGACACCACGTGATGATTGGGTTTGATAAGCTCGACGTTCACATACAACGGGTGCAAGCTAGTTTTGCACATGCAGAATACTCGGGTTAAACTTGACGAGCCTAGCATATGCAGATATGGCCTCAGAACACTGAGACCGAAAGGTCGAGCGTGAATCATATAGTCGATATGATCAACATAGTGATGTTCACCATTGAAAACTACTCCATCTCACGTGATGATCGGCCATGGTTTAGTTGATATGGATCACATGATCACTTAGATGATTAGAGGGATGTCTATCTAAGTGGGAGTTCTTAAGTAATTTGATTAATTGAACTTCAATTTATCATGAACTTAGTACCTGATAGTATTTTGCATGTCTATGTTGTTGTAGATAGATGGCCCGTGCTGTTGTTCCATTGAATTTTAATGCGTTCCTAGAGAAAGCTAAGTTGAATGATGATGGTAGCAACTACACGGACTGGGTCCGTAACTTGAGGATTATCCTCATTGCTGCACAGAAGAATTACGTCCTGGAAGCACCGCTAGGTGCCAAACCTACTGCAGGAGCAACGCCAGATGTTGTGAACGTCTGGCAGAGCAAAGCTGATGACTACTCGATAGTTCAGTGTGCCATGCTTTACGGCTTAGAACCGGGACTTCAACGACATTTTGAACATCATGGAGCATATGAGATGTTCCAGGAGTTAAAGTTAATATTTCAAGCAAATGCCCGGATTGAGAGATATGAAGTCTCCAATAGGTTCTATAGCCGCAAGATGGAGGAGAATAGTTCTATCAGTGAACATATACTCAAAATGTGTGGGTATAACAATCACTTGATTCATCTAGGAGTTAATCTTCCAGATGATAGTGTCATTGACAGAATTCTTCAATCACTGCCACCAAGCTACAAAAGCTTCATGATGAACTATAACATGCAAGGGATGGATAAGACGATTCCCGAGCTCTTCGCAATGCTAAAGGCTGCGGAGGTAGAAATCAAGAAGGAGCATCAAGTGTTGATGGTCAACAAGACCACCAGTTTCAAGAAAAAAGGTAAAGGGAAGAAGGGGAATGTCAAGAAGAACGACAAGCAAGTTGCTGCTCAAGTGAAGAAACCCAAGTCTGGACCTAAGCCTGAGTGCTTCTACTTCAAAGGGACTGGTCACTGGAAGCGGAACTGCCCCAAGTATTTGGCGGATAAGAAGGATGGCAAGGTGAACAAAGGTATATGTGATACACATTTATTGATGTGTACCTTACTAATGCTCGCTATAGTGCCTGGGTATTTGATACTGGTTCTGTTGCTAATATTTGCAACTCAAAATAGGGACTACAGATTAAGCGAAGATTAGCTAAGGACGAGGTGACGATGCGCGTGGGAAATGGTTCCAAGGTCGATGTAATCGCGGTCGGCACACTACCACTACATCTACCTTCGGGATTAATTTTAGACCTGAATAATTGTTATTTGGTGCCAGCGTTGAGCTTGAACATTATATCTGTATCTTGTTTGATGCGAGACGGTTATTCATTTAAATCAGAGGATAATGGTTGTTCTATTTATATGAGTAATATCTTTTATGGTCATGCACCCTTGAAGAGTGGTCTGTTTATATTAAATCTCGATAGTAGTGATACACATATTCATAATATTGAAGCCAAAAGATGCAGAGTTGATAATGATAGTGCAACTTATTTGTGGCACTGCCGTTTGGGTCATATTGGTGTAAAGCGCATGAAGAAACTCCATTCCGATCGACTTTTGGAATCACTTGATTATGAATTACTTGGTACTTGAAAACCATGCCTAATGGGCAAGATGACTAAAACTCCGTTCTCTGGAACAATGGAGCGAGCAACAGATTTGTTGGAAATCATGCACATTGATGTATGTGGTCCAATGAATGCTGAGGCTCGCGGCGGGTATCGTTATTTTCTCACCTTCACAGATGATTTGAGCAGATATGGGTATATCTACTTAATGAAACATAAGTATGAAACATTTGAAAAGTTCAAATAATTTTAGAGTGAAGTGGAAAATCATCGAAACAAGAAAATAAAGTTTCTATGATGTGATCGTGGAGGAGAATATTTGAGTTACGAGTTTGGTCTTCATTTGAAACAATGTGGAATAGTTTCACAACTCACGCCACCCGGAAAACCACAACGTAATGGTCTGCCCAAACGTTGTAATCATACTTTACTAGATATGGTGCGATCTATGATGTCTCTTACTGATTTACCGCTATCATTTTGGGGTTATGCTTTAGAGACAGCTGCATTCACGTTAAATAGGGCACCATCAAAATCCGTTGAGACGACTCCTTATGAACTATGGTTTGGCAACAAACCAAAGTTGTCATTTCTTAAGGTTTGGGGTTGCGATGCTTATGTGAAGAAACTTCAACCTGATAAGCTCGAACCCAAATCGAAGAAATGTGTCTTCATAGGATACCCGAAGGAGACTGTTGGGTACACCTTCTATCACAGATCCGAAGACAAGATATTCGTTGCTAAGAATGGATCCTTTCTAGAGAAGGAGTTTCTCTCAAAAGAAGTGAGTGGGAGGAAAGTAGAACTTGATGAGGTAACTGTACATGTTCCCTTATTGGAAGTAGTTCATCACAAATTTTTTTTCCTATGACTCCTACACCAATTAGTGAGGAAGCTAATGATGATGAGCATGTAACTTTAGATCAAGTTACTACTGAACCTCATAGGTCAAGCAGAGTAAGATCCACACCAGAGTGGTACGGTAATCCTGTTCTGGAGGTCATGTTACTTGACCATGACAAACCTACGAACTATGAGGAAGCGATGACGAGCCTAGGTTCCGCAAAATGGCTTGAGGCCATGAAATCTGAGATGGGATCCATGTATGAGAACAAAGTATGGACTTTGGTTGACTTGCCCATGATCGGAAAGCCATCGAGAATAAATGGATCTTCAAGAAGAAGACATACGCTAACGGTAATGTTACGATCTACAAAGCTCGACTTGTTGCGAAAGGTTTTTGACAAGTTCAAGGAGTTGACTACGATGAGACTTTCTCACCCGTAGCGATGCTTAAGTCCGTCCGAATCATGTTAGCAATTGCTGCATTTTATGATTATGAAATTTGGCAAATGGATGTAAAGACTGCATTCCTGAATGGATTTCTGGAAGAAGAGTTGTATATGATGCAACATGAAGGTTTTATCAATCCAAAGGATGCTAACAAAGTGCGCAAACTCCAGCGATCCATTTATGGACTGGTGCAAGCATCTCGGAGTTGGAATAAATGTTTTGATAGTGTGATCAAAGCATATGGTTTTATACAGACTTTTGGAGAAGCCTGTATTTACAAGAAAGTGAGTGGGAGCTCTGTAGAATTTCTAATATTATATGTGGATGTCATATTGTTGATTGGAAATGATATAGAATTTCTGGATAGCATAAAAGGATACTTGAATAAAAGTTTTTCAATGAAAGACCTCGGTGAAGCTACTTATATATTAGGCATCAAGATCTATAGAGATAGATCAAGACGATTATTTGGACTTTTATAGAGCACATACCTTGATAAAGTTTTGAAGAAGTTCAAAATGGATCAAGCAAAGAAAGGGTTGTTGCCTGTGTTACAAGGTGTGAAGTTGAGTCAGAGTCAATGCCTGACCAATGCAGAGGATAGAGAGAAAATGAAAAGTGTTCCCTATGCTTCAGCCATAGGCTCTATCATGTGTGCAATGCTGTGTACCAGACCTGATGTGTGCCTTGCTATTAATTTAGCAGGGAGGTACCAAAGTAATCCAGTAGTGGATCACTGGACAGCGGTCAAGAATATCCTGAAATACCTGAAAAGGACTAAGGATATATTTCTCGTATATGGAGGTGACAAAGAGCTCGTCGTAAACGGTTTCGTCAATGCAAGCTTTGACACTAATCTGGATGACTCTAAGTCACAAACCGGATACATGTTTTTATTAAATGGTGGAGCTGTTAGTTGGTCCAGTTCCAAGAAGAGCATTGTGGCAGGATCTACGTGTGAAGCGGAATACATAGCTGCTTCGGAAGCAGCAAACGAAGGAGTCTGGATGAAGGATTTCATATCTGATCTAGGTGTCATACCTAGTCCATCGGGTCCAATGAAAATCTTTTGTGACAATACTGGTGCAATTGCCTTGGCAAAGGAATCCAGATTTCACAAGAGAACCAAGCACATCAAGAGATGCTTCAATTCCATCCACAATCAAGTCAAGGAGGGAGACATAGAGATTTGCAAGATACATATGGATCTGAATGTTGCAGACCCGTTGACTAAGCCTCTCTCACGAGCAAAACATGATCAGCACCAAGACTCCATGGGTGTTAGAATCATTACCGTGTAATCTAGATTATTGACTCTAGTGCAAGTGGGAGACTAAAGGAAATATGCCCTAAAGGCAATAATAAAGTTGTTTATATTTCCTTATGATAAAAGTTTATTATTCATGCTAGAATTGTACTAACCGGAAACTTAGTACATGTGTGAATACATAGACAAACAGAGTGTCACTAGTATGCCTCTACTTGACTAGCTCGTTGAATAAATGATGGTTATGTTTCCTAACTATAGACATGAGTTGTCATTTGATTAACGGGATCACATCATTAGAGAGTGATGTGATTGACTTGACCCATTCTGTTAGCTTAGCATTTGATCGTTTGGTATATTGCTATTGTTTTCTTCATGACTTATACATGTTCCTATGACTATGAGATTATGCAACTCCCGAATACCGAGGAATACTTTGTGTGCTAACAAACGTCACAATGTAACCGGGTGATCATAAAGGTGCTCTACAGGTGTCTCCGATGGTACTTGTTCTATTGGCATAGATCGAGATTAGGATTTGTCACTCCGATTGTCGGAGAGGTATCTCTGGGCCCTATTGGTAATGCACATCACTATAAGGCTTGCAAGCAATGTGACTAATGAGTTAGTTGTAGGATGATGCATTACGGAATGAGTAAAGAGACTTACCAGTAACGAGATTGAACTAGGTATTGAGATACCGACGATCGATTCTCAGGAAAGTAACATACCGATGACAAAGGGAACAACGTATGTTGTTATACGGCTTGACCTATAAAGATCTTCGTAGAATATGTAGGAATCAATATGAACATCCAGGTTCCTTTATTGGTTATTGACCAGAGATGAGTCTCGGTCATGTCTACATAGTTCTCGAACCCGTAGGGTCCGCACGCTCAACGTTCGGTGACAATCAATATTATGAGTTTATGTGTTTTGATGTACCAAAGGTAGTTCAGAGTTCCGGATATGATCACGACATGACGAGGAGTCCGAAAATGGCCAAGACATAAAAATCGATATATTGGACGGCTATATTCGGACACCGGAAGTGTTCCAGGTGATTTCGGAGAAAACGAGAGTGCCAGAGGGGTTACCGGAACCCCCCGGGGAAGTATTAGGCCTTAGTGGGCCTTAGGGGGAGAGAGGGCAGCAGCCAAGGAGGTGCCCCCCCAAGGGGAGCCTGAATAGGACTAGGGGAGGGGGCGCGACCCCTCTTTCCCTCTCCCTCTCCCTCTCTTTCCTTCCCCCTTCCCCCTTCCTAGTAGGACCAGGAAAGGATGAATCCTACTCCTACTAGGAGGAGGATTCCTCCTCTCCGTGGGCGCCACTCGGGCCGGCCGGCCTCCCCCTTGCTCCTTTATATACGGGGGCTGGGGGGCACCCTAGGACACCCAAGTTGATTTTTCCAAGCCGTGTGCGGTTGCCCCCTCCACCATATTCCACCTCGGTCATATCATTGCAGTGTTTAGGCGAAGCCCTGCGCTAGTAGCTTCATCATCACCACCATCACACCGTCATGCTGACAAAGCTCTCCCTCGAAGCTCTACTGGATCATGAGTTTGTGGGACGTCACCGAGCCGAACTTGTGCAGACCACGAAGGTGCCAGACGTTTGGTACTAGGATCGGTCGATCATGAAGATGTATGACTACAGCAACCGCGTTGTCATAACGCTTCCGCTTACGGTCTACGAGGGTAAGTGGACAACACTCTCCCCTATTGTTGCTATGCATCACCATGATCTTGCGTGTGCGTAGTAATTTTTTTGAAATTACTGTGTTCCCCAACATCAAGTGTATTCAGTTCATGGAGAAACAGAGTAATGCAATAAGAATGATGGCATGATGTAGACAAGATCTATTTATGTACAAATAGAACCCATCGTTTTATGCTTAGTAGCAATGATACATACGTGTCGGTTCCCCTTCTGTCACTGGGATCAAGCACCGTAAGATCGAACCCACTACAAAGCACCTCTTCACATTGCAAGATAAATAGATCAAGTTGGCCAAAGAAAATCCAAATATCGGAGAAGAAATACGAGGCTATAAGAAATCATGCATATAAGATATCAAAGAAACTCAAATAAATTTCATGGATAAAAAGAGATAGATCAGATCATAAACTCAAAGTTCATCGGATCCCAACAAACACACCGCAAAAAGAGTTACATCATATGGACCTCCAAGAGACCATTGTATTGAGAATCAAATGAGAGAGAGGAAGCCATCTAGCTACTAACTATGGACCTGAAGGTCTACAAAGATCTACTCACGCATCATCGGAGAGGCACCAATGGAAGTGGTGAACCCCTCCGTGATGGTGTCTATATTGGATCTGGTGGTTCTGGACTCTGCGGCGGCTGGAATTGATTTTCGTTGAGTCCCCTAGGGTTTTTGGAATATTGGGGCATTTATAGAGCAAAGAGGAGGTCCGGGGGGCACCCGAGGTGGGGACAACCCACCAGGGCGCGCCTAGGCCTCTAGGCGCGCCCTGGTGGGTTGTGCTCCCCTCGGAGCACCCCAGTGGCTTCTCTGACCCATCGGATGTCTTTTGGTCCAAAACAAATCCACAAAAAGTTTCGCTGCGTTTGGACTCCTTTTGATATTGATTACCTGTGATGTATTTTTTTTTGCAAAAAACAGCAACTGGCACTTGGCACTATGTCAATAGGTTTGTACCAAAAATTGATATAAAATGACTATGAAATGATTATAAAACATCCAAGAATGATAATATAACAGCATGGAACAATCAAAAATTATAGATACGTTGGAGATGTACTAGCATCCCCAAGATTAATTCCTGCTTGTCCTCGAGTAGGTAAATGATAAAAACAGAATTTTTGATGTGGAATGCTGCCTAACATGTCATCTCATATTATTTTCTTTATAGCATGGAAATTTTGACTTCTATATTGTTCAAAGCAATAGTCTAGTTTTGACATGATAATTTAGATACTCAAGCATAGCAACAAGCAACCGTGTCTTTCAAAATATCAACGCTAAAATAAGTTATCCCTAGGCCATCATGCTCAATCATTGATCCATTCATGCAACACACTTGCATATTAGCTACACCTAGTGCCCCCTAGTTGGTGCTTTGTAAGAGAAGATGGAGACTCAAATAAAAATTGCATAAAGTAAAAGAAAGGCCCTTCGCAAAGGGAAGTAGGGATTTGTATAGGTGCCCGAGGTCAAAGCGAAAATTGAGAGATAAAAACATTTTGAGAGGCATACTTTTCCCACCAATGAAAACGATTAGAGTTACTAACACTTTCCATGCTAGATATATCATAGGCGGTTCCCAAACAAAAATAAAGTTTATTCCTTTTCCATCACACTTTCACTTTCCATGGCTAACCGTATCCACGGGTGCCCTCCATACCAAAAATTTCCAAGGAATTTATTATTTGACCACATAAAGTAAATTCATTTTTCATTTCGGGACTGGGCATCCCTAATACCTTTGCCTTACTCTCATGCAATGACAAGTGAATAAACACTCATCGTGAGAATAACACATCTAGCATGGAAAATATTAGCCACCCCTCACCGCCTTGCGAGTGGTACGAGCACACAAACGAGAAATTTATTTTGAATATTAGAGATGGCACATACAAATTTTCTTAGAACGACAAAAGAATACCGCATATAGGTAGGTATAGTGGACTCATGTGGCAAAAGTGGTTTAAACGATTTCAGATGCACAAGTAGTGATCATACTTAGTGCAAAATGAAGGCTAGCAAAAGATTGGGAAGCAACCAACCAAGAAACGAATAACCTCATAAGCGAGCATTAAGCATAATTAACACCGAATAATGCACCACAAGTAGGATGTAATCTCATTGCATGACTATTGACTTTCGTTCTTGCATAGGGGATCACAAACCTTGTCACCAATATTCTTACTAAAGCATAATTACTCATCAACATGACTCACATATCACATCATCATATCTCAAAACTATTACTAAGAATCAAATTTATTTTGTCCAATAATCTTCTCAAAAGTTTTTATTATATCCTTCTTGGATATCTATCACTTCGGGACTAATTTTCATGTGTTGCTTTTGATAAGCTCAAACAAATATAAGTGAAGATCATGAGCATAATATTTCTTTCTCTAAAATTAATTTAAGTGAAGCAAAAGAGCATTTCTTCAAAAATACTAAAGCACACCGTGCTAAAAAAGATACAAGTGAAGCACTAGAGCAAATCCATAGCTCATAAAAATTTAAGTGAAGCATAGAGAGCAATTCTAACAAGTCATGGCATAATTTTGGCTCTCTCAAATAGGTGTGTCCAGCAAGGGATCAAGAGTAAAAAATACAAAACAAAGAAAGCAAAGACTCATATCATACAAGACGCTCCATGCAAAACACATAGTATGTGACGAATAAAAATATAGCTTCAAGTAAAATACCAATGGTCGTTAGAAGAAAGAGGGGTTGCCACTCGGGGCATCCCCAAGCTTAGTTGCTTGCTTCTCTTTGGATAATAGCTTGGGGTTCCATGGGAAACTCCAAGCTTAGGCTCTTCTTACTCCTTATTCCTTCATCAATCGTAAGATAACCCAAAACTTGAAAACTTCAATCACACAAAACTCAACAAAACCTTCGTGAGATCCATTAGTATAAGAAAACAAATCACTACTATAAGTTCTACTACAAACCAATTAATATTTTATTCTTGCATTATATCTACTATATTCCAAATTCTATGGCAAAAACTCTTCAAAGAAAACCATAGAATCATCAAAACAAGCACACAATGCAAAGAAAATAGAATCTGTCAAAAACAAAAGAGTCTGTAGCAATCTGGATATTTTGAATACTTATGTTATTCCAAAAAATCTGAAAAATTAGGACTACTTGAGCAATTTTTATATGAATCTTCTGCAAAAAGAATTGGTATTTTATTTCTCTTTGGTTAGAAATGAGAATTATTTTCATGAGCGCGAAAGTTTCTGTTTTTCAGCAAGATCAAACAACTATCACCCAAGAAGATCCTAGAGGCATTACTTGGCACAAACACTAATTAAAACATAAAAAACACAATCATATGATTTGCAGTGGAAGGGACTAGATTGAAATACGAGAGCAGGTGTGTGTTTTGAGTGCCTATACGCAAATGCGTCCTGGATCTTTCCATCCCCTTTCTGGATTTGATGCTGCCTTGAATAACCAGTACTTCACTAGTTTTTTCTTTATTCATAACTCTATTTGATATTTTTGCAGTTCCAGCAAGCTGAAGACACATTCAACATACTTGATTTGGATGGACTTGTTGTCATCGGTGGTGATGATTCAAACACTAATGCATGCCTCCTCGGTGAATACTTCAGGTTGGCTGCTAAAACGACAACTCACTCTTTTGCTCACCTAAAGGACTTCTAGGTTGATGTTAATGTCTGAAGCTTTACACTGTTAAATCCTTTTATTTTCATTCTACAATGGTGTAGCTTCTAATTTAGATTATTTATGTATTCTTTCTTGGAATTATTTTATCACAAGTAAATGCTCAATCCAGATTTCACCCTTTTTGTGCCATATTGGTAGTTACTCCTGCCTTCTGTAAATTATAAGCCATATTCTGAGTGGCCACGAAGATTAATAAGCTTATAAAACCAAGAGACATATAAGAGAAAATGACAATGGTACCTATTATACTTCAATACACTGGAAACATATTAAGTATTTGTATGTGAGAGTAGTACATATAAATGCAGGAGAGAGAAGTTGTGTGATAAATAAGGTCAAAGATGATTCTAAGTCATGCTTTTTGCGTCCCAGGGGAAGGAACGTGAAGACTCGCATTATTGGTTACCCAAAGACTATTGATGAAGATCTAAAATGCAAGGAGGTCCCAAACAAGCTTTGGATTTGACACTACTTGCAAGGTATTGGGTTTTTGCCCTTAGGCATCAATTACCTAGTTGTCTGGTAGTGTAGTCTAGTTTGCAAGGATTCAGCTTGTACGGAAACACTCATATTGCGCCGATACGGCGACAAAGTTTGTATGGATTAGATATAAAGCACATTGCATTGACTATTTGAGAATTGGAAGATATAAATGACTAAATGTCAAGCATATACTATTCTTAACATCTTGGGGGCATGAGTAAAATAGTGAAAGAACATTGACTAAATTAGAAATCAGTAATCAGTAAACTACTTTCTACGATAACATTTGAACAAATCAGTTGTGTCATCTTCAGTTGCAGGGGATTTGACCTAGAACTATGTGGTTTGAAAACCGAAATATCTCGATGCTTCCTGATTTTGCATCCCATGCTCAGCGTTTGTCGAATATATTCTAAGATTAAGTGTCTAGAACTACAAGACACATTTTGTTTATTTTTTTAATGTCTTCATTTGTGAAGGTTGCTGAGAAGAAGGAAACACTCAAGAATGTCACAGACTACATTACCAATGTTGTTTGCAAACGTGCAGAACTTGGTTACAACTATGTAGTTGTCCTAATACCGGAAGGTTTGATTGATTTCATCCCAGAGGTTTGACAATATTTGTGCTTTCTCCAACTTTATGTACTGTTTTCGACTGAGTTACTGATCCCATTCTTTCTCTTCTCCAGATTCAAAACCTCATTGCAAAATTGAATGAAATTTTGGCACATGATGTTGTTGATGAGGCAGGGGCTTGGAAAAGCAAGCTTGAACCAGCATCTAGGGAGCTATTTGACTTCTTGCCCAAAACCATTCAGGAGCAGCTTTTGCTTGAAAGAGATCCCCATGGAAATGTTCAGGTAAAAACATGGAAATTTATTGAACCACCTTAATTTGTTTATTTCTCTGAAATTCGCCATTTATATCTAAAAGTGAGCTGACTGGTCTGAAATTCTGTTGTAGGTTGCGAAAATTGAAACTAAGAAAATGCTTATTGCCATGGTTGAAACTAAATTGGAGAAGAGAAGAGCGGCGGGGAAGTACTCTGCACATTTCAGAGGCCAGTCTCTAGATGCTGGTTGTGTGTGTGTGTATGTGTGTATTAATTATCTATATCAGATATGTATGATTGCATGTACACATCAAATGTACGTATTATTAAATGCATGTATGTGAGTACTATGAAATGTATGTCTAAACTGGAATAGGTAGATTTTTATTTTTTTTAAATCCTAATTAGTTACTAGTAGCGTGGGTGTATCATATATGGGCTACCACTATTCCATTAGTAGTAGCGCTGGTGTGAACTAGTAGTAGCGTAGGGCACCGGCGCTACTGGTACGTATGGTTACCAGTAGTGTGGGGTAAAACACGCGCTACTGCTAAAAAATAGTTGTAGCGCCATAGCAGTAGCGCGGGAAGCCACGCTACTTGTATGCAAAAAACCCACGCTACTGGTAATGTTTTTCCTAGTAGTGTATGGAGCAAAAACAAGAAGGCGTGTCATATTCACATGTATAATGTGTAAGCTAAGGAGATGCAATTTAACAAATTAGGAGCAATACAAGCTAGGCACCATATGCGACATGCAACAAGATATCACACTGCCATGTTAGAGCAAGCACCCGGGGTTGTGGAATAGGGGAGATGAGATTTGGAACTTGCAGTACAGTAGGAGTAGCTGGAGAATCTGCAGAGATCATCTGTTTCGGTTGCTCCAGAGGACCACCATCATTCCGTGCCTTCGTCCTTTTAGATTTTGCCTTGTCAAGTAAACACACAAGAAAAACGAATGAAATTCGCACTTCCAAATTCGTTGATGCATGATACTGATGAACACAACTTTTATGTTGGCAACCACATTGTAGGAGGATGGAATATGTACCAAAAACGCTAAGCAGAAGGCATTTCAACAAATTGGAAGCAATGCAATCTAGACATCATATGAAAGATCCAACCAAAATCACTCTACCAAGTTAGATGTGTCTCATTATAAGTGGCA
This sequence comes from Triticum aestivum, assembly GCF_018294505.1. NCBI lineage: Eukaryota > Viridiplantae > Streptophyta > Magnoliopsida > Poales > Poaceae > Triticum > Triticum aestivum. The sequence goes on along the minus strand of NC_057803.1, from coordinate 130,752,734 downwards.
CTTAAACAAATTAGAGGCAATACATGTTTGAAATGATATGCAATATGCAACCAATATTACACTGTCAACTTGAAGGTGTCTCGTCAGGAGTGATTAATGAGGGATACAGAAGAAAAGTAGTTTGATTAAGAACATGGTTAATAGAAAGACGTAATATGTACCAAAAACAGGAACACGTGTCATATTCACAGGTATAATGTGTTAACTAAGAAGATGCAATTTACCCTAATTAGAAGCATTACAAGGTACACACCATATGCAACAAGCAACCACATATCACACTGCCAAGTAAGAGCAATCACCTGCGATGGTGGTGTGAGGGAATTGCGGTCATCAACTAGAGAGCTACATTGACTATCTTCATTTAGCCTTGTCGTTTCTTGAGAATCATGCGGGGAGGATGACACTACACTCTTTAAACGAGTAGCGTGTCTCACAGTAACCCATTGGGCGACAGTCTCGTCATAAGTGGTTGATGAGGGATACAAAAGAGCATTAGTTTGATGTATGAACATGGTTAATAGACATAAGTAGTGTGTATCAAAAACAGGAAGGCATGTCATTATCAAAGGTATAATGTGTAAAGTAAGCTGATGCAATTTAACCAAATTGGAAGCAATACAAGCTAGACACCATATGCAACATGCAACCACATTTGACAACACGAAGTTAAAGCAAGCACCTGGGATAGTTGTGTGTGGCAATTGAGATCATCAACTGCAGAGCTACGTTTACTGTCTCCATCTGCTGACACTGCACCCTTTAGAGCACCGGGACGCTTAGTGCTTATCTTCAAATTACACTAGAGCGACTTCTGTCTTTTCTTTTTTGTATTCATCAGCACTGCGTCAGAGTCTGAAATACCCATGAATAAAAAAATAGTGTGAGTATGGGTGAAGTGTGTGCACAAGTACTATAGTGTAAAGGTAGCAGATAGCAGGTCGGTGAGAAATAAATGACGGGAGATATATGATAGCTCTACAACGTGCATGGCACACGAAATTACTAGATTCTAGGATTTTGAAATATGAGCACAGGGATGGCTAGGAAATGCATATGCTCCTCCAGCACACCACAAGGTGTGGTCCTATGAAAATAACAGTCAACTGAAAACAAATAGGTCAGTCCATTTTTTCTGCACCATTTGATGTACAAAGAACGGGCAGATCGCCTTCATCTACCTCCAGCCAGTAATTGTTACGATCTTCCTCGAAACGCCAATGACCATCGGCCCAGTCCCCTGCCTCCGCTCTCACCTCGACCTCACTGCACCGTCGTGCTTGGCACCACCCCGGCCAACCCTTCAAGCCCAGCCGACCTCCATATTGGGCGCAAGCAGCTCCTACGCCCCACAACACTATGATAGACACCGACGCGCCGCTTCCCCGGCGAACAGGCGGACTAGGTGCTCCGCGCGCCTAAGCGGGTGCTGCTTCTTTTAATTGTGATTCGACTGACCTTGAATTGAAATCCAGGCGGGATACTGACCTCTAGCAAAGTTGAAATAGTAAATGGGAGGAAACCTTGCGCACTTAGTATTACGAAGAAGATGCGGTACGAAGCGCTAAACTAGTTTCTTTCGTGGGATGAATACGGTGTGAGCAGAGACGTAAGATTTGCGCGAATAAGGGAAGAGGAGTACCTCTTTCTGCTGGTAGTGTTGTGTCCTCCTTCTGTTTTTCCAACGATCTTCTTGTGGTTTGCTGGAAACAAGAAGTTGTGGAGGATGGTGGAGCCTTGGACGAACCCATGGCCAAGTTGTTGAGTGTGGTGCGGTTGTCGGTGTCAAAACCGGTGGATCTTGGGTAGGGGGTCCCGAACTGTGCATCTAAGGTTGATGGTAACAGGAGACAGGGGACACTAAGTTTTACCTAGGTTCGGGCCCTCTTGATGGTGGTAATACCCAACGTCCTGCTTGATTGATATTGATGAGTATGGACACCGGAGGGGCCTAGGGTTGTACAAAGTCGGTTACATAGAAAGGAAATAATACATTTGGCCGCCTAGCTTGCCTTCCATGCAAAGGAGAGTCCCATCCGGACACGGGAGGAAGTCTTCTATCTTGTATCTTCATGGCCCAGTAGTCCGGCCCACGTCACACAGGTCGGACGCCCGAGGACCCCTTAATCCAGTACTCCCTTAGTAGCCCCCGAACCAGGCTTCAATGACGAGGTGTCCGGCGCACAGATTGTCTTCGGCATTACAAGGCGGGTTCCTCCTCCGATCACTTCAAAGTACCTGACTTAAAGAGCTGTATTCGGCCTTCCACTTAATGTTGCAACCATTGGTTTCTATGCCTCCACACCTTCTGCTTCCACGTGTCGAGCGAATACGAGTGGTCTGGGTATTTTTTGCACATAACTCCCTCGTCCACATAAGAAAGGCCTCTATTTAAAGGGATTGGATCTCAGATCCATTCCACACGTAGCGGAAAAAATCCTCAAAGCCTTGCCAGGGGAAACCATTCAACATGGCTAGCGTCCCTAGTTCCTCCTCCCGCCCTCACGGCTCCGAAAAAGGTGATTGGGAGAGATGTTCTATATCCCATGGGAAGTTGGTTAAGCTCCACACACAGGGATTCTTCCCCCCCGCAGATCTGGTCCCTATTCGAGCAGGATTGACTTGCTTGACAGGCGAAGTTCTGGCAGAAAATTTCCCCAATCCAACCAGGTGGGAGCGGGTGTGCTTCATATCTTACTTGTTGAGAGGCGTCGGGTTTCCAATCACCCTTTCCTCCATGGACTCCTAGAGTATTACAGCCTCAAACTGCACAACCTCACGCCGGCTTCTATCCTGCACATCGCGGGTTTGGTTGCCCTGTGCGAGCTTTTCCTGGGCTGTGAAGCCCACTTTGATATTGAAGACGTTGCTCTCCCCGACCCAGTTCGAATGGGTCTTCCCGAATTATCAAATGCTCCGTTGAAGAAACGTCACAGCTGGCGCCTCGGAGCCTCGAGGAGGAAGATAGCGTGGAAGTCCGTCAATTGATGGGCAAGATAAAGACACCTGCCCAATCCGGATTATCAAGAATCAAGGTGATGGTGACTTCCATAGTGCGAGGGATCCATCCACTCCAATACAGAGGGCTTCCCATGTGGCACTATAATGGGGAGGATGACGCCTCACACTGCGGTTGGAAGGGTCCGAACACCCCGCCGATTTGGTTAAAATATTGGCCGAACTATACAAAGGGGGGAAAGAGGAGTTCACTCATCTTAAACGTCGAGATGGATTTTCCATGTACAATCCTCCGAGCTGGGTAAGCTCTAATCCCACCACTTTACTTAATCCTCTCCCTGAATCACTTTTAATGTACATTAACCCATCTATTTGTAACAAGAATGGCGGAAGGTTGCCGAGGGGATCCATAACCCCGCCCCACAGCCAGAGGATCACAACTAGGACCTTCACCCTGGATTCGAAGAGGATCCGGACATAGTTGTGGAGCTCGAGGAGGGAGTATTGTACCAGGCGAGCTATGATGGCACAGTAGTGCCAATCGTGGCCGACTATCCCGGCTCTTTCCTACCTCACATGTAAGTAATCAAGAGACACCTTCTTCGAAAGAGATTCCTCATTACGCCTCACCTGCCGCACTATTTCGTGCTCCAAAGGGGAGGCGCTCGACGCCACAACGTGCACCAGAGGCATCTCCTAAGAGAGTGGTGCCCGCGCCAAGCAAATATTCGAAGAGAAAGGCGAACGATAATACTGCAGGACCTTCATCAAAGAGGTATGGCTTTCTTTTTAAATATGCCTTCTGGTCGTCACATCAAGCTATGAAATTATCCGCTGCATTTTATCAGGAAGACTATGTCCGAGGATCCTGCCGGTCGCGCCTCCACTAGTCAGATTCCAGACCCTGCCCTAAGGACGGGGCTGATACGGGAGTGGCGCCGGTCTGTCCTTCCACAGTGGATTCAGATGATATGTCCGTCACAAACTCTAAAGTGGAGAGCGCCATGAATCATTGGCGCCGAAGGGCCGCTCTCCGCGACCCCGGCTTTTCAAAAGAGGCATTCAATGCCTTTAGCTCGGCCGATGCATACATCCGAGCTGCTCGGGATGGACTTGCGAGAGCCACGGACAAGCATTTAAAAGATATGCGGGTAAGTGTAGATTTGATACTCATATGCCAGTAGCCCCCGAGACTTGAAGCAGTTGATACAACTGATTTAAGGATCATTGTATAATTAGGTACTCACGGAGAAGAATAGCCTGCTGTCTGAAGAACTGGAAAAGTGTCAGACCCAGCTAGCTGCGGCTACCGCCGAATTGGAGAAATCCAAGGGGGACCACCTGGTAATGTTTCCCGTCATCGGAAAAGTATAATCATATAACAACAATATTAATACTGTTGTGTTTCCGCTGACAGGATCAGTAGATCAACTGAGGGAAAAACTGAAAATTGCCCAGGCTGGTGAACAGGAGGCCAAAAGGCAACATGCGGCAGGCGAACGTGTGCTGACACGAGTCAGGCATGAAAAGAACAAGCTGCAGGATTCCAACACCCTGCTGGGCGAAGAACTAAAATATGTGCGAGCCCAGCTAGCTGACGCCGTCAAGGAGAATAGGAGGCTACAAGGCGGCATATTCAGTATGTTTTTGACCTCACCTTTATGCATTTCAGCAAAGAAATGACCTGACAGATTTATGTCTGCAGGTATGCTGACTGGCCGTCCTGAAGAGGAAATGTCCGGCTCTCAGGGCGACCTTCTGCAAGAGTTATCCCAATTGCACGAGCGATCAGGGCTAGCAATGCGAAGCATTGCCAAAGCTTTGTGGCCGTCGCCTCTACTCCAGGAAGTATGGAGGAGCTTGTGAAGCTATTCCAGGGAGCTCGGCGGCGCTTCCGATTATGGAAGACATCAGCCTGCCGAGAAGGTGCGCTAGAGGCCTGGGCCATGGTAAAAACACGGTACAGCAAGCTCGATCCGAATCATATGGCCCGGGTCGAACCTAAGGGGTCAGATGGAAAAGAAATTCCAGCTAGTTTGCTATATGACCAAGTAAAGGTAGCCGCAAAATATTCCCAACAGGATTGTAAGCTAGACAACCTGTTGGACGGCATAGAGGAAGAATTTTTTGAGTCCAAATGACTATGTACTTCAATTGACAAATTTGTCCCTAGCCAGATTGTAAAATGATTGTCATGGCAGACCTTTTCGCTTCAACCTCTGGACCCGAAGGCTCGGACTTTTTCCGAATACCCGCTCCGTAATATAAACAGAGGCATGCATGGAAACCAGGCGTAGGGGTCATAGTTGCTTGAACAGACAAGTTGTATCCGGCTAGCTATGTTATATTACATGTTGATTGTAAGAAACATCTTCCAGGGAGAATAGTTCCGTTAAGGGTTCCTTTCCCTGGGCGGATATGCGTTAGTATGCATGTCTGGACTATGATTGAAAAATTACAGTATACGTAACATCCGGGGGTTCATGGTGTGATGAAGGTAAAACGTCTTTAGTCCGCCGACCGAATATTCCCTTAAGAATGCTAGCTTTCGGCTTCACCCAGTCGGAGGTACACGTCCGGATGACGCGGTAGTAACAATCGCAGTGGTGCTTCCTTTATGCCCTAGCCCAATAAACGGGAATGGAGGGCATAAGCATAGGAGCCAGGCAACCCAGCTTGGCCAAAACTTAAGTCATAATGATGCATATAATGGCGAAGAAAAGGTACATATACGGAAGAGGACACATATGTGTTGAGCTTGATGCTCGGAAAATAATAATAAGCTTCTGTAAAAGAAGCCCCTAGGTATTATGAGTGTATACGTTTAAGGATGTGCACATCATAGGTGTGTGGTTTGGCCGCGCAAGAGCTAAAGTGCTAGGGAAAAATAAAAGAGGGTAAAAAATGAAAAAAAGGAAGAAGAAGACGAACAAAGAGAACGACTCTAGGCGTAGAATCTTCGGAGTCTTGCGGCACTCCATGGGTTCAGCTCGAGGCAATTGTCAAATGCATCACGCAGGCGGTATGCTCCTCTAATGAGAACCTTATCTATGATGAAGCAACCCTCCCACTTGGGTTTGAGTTTGTGCCTTTTCTTCTCTAGTAAGCGTAGAACGAGTTCGCCAATGTTATAAGTCTTGGCCCGCATTTCTCTGCCTTGCTGTTGATAAAATGCGGAACGGGCTTTTGCGACGTCGCGCTCCTCCTCCAGCGCATCTAGACTGTCCTGCCGATCAAGCTCGGTCTTTTTCTCTTCATACATGCGCACTCGAGGTGGGTCATGAATAATGTCGCAAGGCAACACAGCCTCTGCGCCGTACACCTTAAAGAAGGGTGTATATTCAGTATTGCGATTGGGCGTGGTCTGCAGCCCCCAGAGTACGGAGTCGAGCTACTCAACCGAGTGCTTGCATGATTCTTTCAAAGACCGCACTAGTCTAGGCTTAATGCCGCTCATAATAAGACCATTAGCTCGTTCGACTTGGCCGTTTGTTTGTGGATGATAGACGGAGGCGTAATCGAGCTTAATGCCCATGTTAGCACACCAGGCTTTCACCTCATCGGCTGTAAAATTGGAGCCGTTATCGATGATGATGTTGTGTGGGATGCCATAACGGTGCACGTCACCGGATATAAAGTCATTGGTCCGGCTTCGACCGTTGTAACTGGTTTAACCTCTATCCATTTGGTGAATTTATCTACCATGACCAGCAGATATTTTTTCTTATGGCTTCCTCCTTTAAGGGGCCCGACCATATCAAGCCCCCATACCGCAAAAGGCCAAGTAATGGGGATTGTTTGCAGAGCAGTGGGAGGCATATGGCTTTGGTTGGCGAAAAGCTGGCATCCGACACAATGTTGGACAAGGTCCTGTGTGTCTGCTCGGGCTGTTGGCCAATAGAAACCTGTACGGAAGGCCTAACTTACAAGGGCCCGAGCCGCGGCGTGGTGACCACTGAGACCAGCTTCAATTTCGGCCAAGAGTTGCCGTCCCTCTTCTTTGGAGATACATCTTTGAATTACTCCGGTAGCGCTTTTCTTGTAGAGCTTTGCGTCATGGACCTTGTAGGCTTTCAAGCACTAACAATGCAGCGAGCCTCATTCGGGTCCTCAGGGAGCTCTCGCCTATTAAGGTAGGCCAAGAACAGCTCAGTCCATGGGGCAATTACTGCCATTATTAGATGGGCTGATGGTGTTATTTCGGTGGCTGAGCCCCCGATGATATCGGTATTTTGTTCGGAATCTGGGGGTATAGTCGGATCTGGGCTAGTGTTGCCACTCTCATCCTGCCACACCACGGATGGCTTGAAGAGCCTTTCCAAAAAGATGTTAGGCGAGATGGGGTCATGCTTGGCACCCATGCGAGCATGCACGTCCGCCGCTTGATTACTTTCTTGATCCACATGATGAAACTCGAGTCCCTCGAACTGAGCTGATATCTTGAGTGCGGCGTTACGATAGGCCGCCATCTTAGGATCCTTGGCATCAAAGTCTCCATTTATTTGGGATATGGGGAGATTTGAATACCCACACACCTCCAGGCGTTGTATGCCCATGGATATAGCCATTCGAAGACCATGCAATAAGGCCTCGTATTCGGCTGCATTGTTGGAGTCTGTGTATAATATTTGGAGTACATACTGGATTGCGTCTCTAGTGGGGGACGTTAAAACGACGTCTGCTCCTAAACCAACTAGCATTTTAGAGCCATCAAAGTACATTGCCCAGCTGGAATATGTGTCGTACTCTTTAGGGAGTTGGGCCTCTGCCCATTTGGCGACGGAGTCGGCCAATACCTGGGATTTAATGGCCCGGCGTGGTTTGTATGTTATATCAAATGGTAGGAGCTCAATAGCCCACTTGGCAATCTGACCCGTAGCGTCGCAGTTATTTATTATATCATTGAGTGGTACTTCGGAAGCTACCATAATCGAACACTCTTGGAAGTAGTGTTGTAGCTTCCGGGATGCCATGAATACCACATATGCTATCTTTTGGTAATGAGGGTACCGGGATTTGCATGGTGTGAGGACAGTGTATATGTAGTATACCGGTTTCTGGAGTGGGAACTTGTGTCCGTCCTCCTCTCGCTAAATGACAAGCACTGCGCTCACCAACTGGTGTGTTGCAGAGATTTATAATAACATTGGTTCACCGACGTTTGGTGCGGCCAGGATTGGGTTGCTCTCTAAAAGAGCCTTTATTTCCTCCAGTCCGGCTGTTTCTTCTTCCGTCCACTCGAAGTGGTTGGTATGTCGGAGAAGGCGATAAAGTGGCAATGCTTTTTCTCCTAGTCTAGAGATAAAGCGGCTTAAAGCTGCCACACATCCGGCTAGTTTTTGGACCTGTTTAAGGTCCGTTGGTGTAGCCAATTGTGACAACACTCAGATTTTGGCTGGATTTACCTCAGTTCCTCTATTGGAAATGATGAAGCCCAGTAGTTTTCTGGCGGGAACGCCGAAAACACATTTTTCTGGATTGAGCTTGATGTCGTATCTCCGGAGGTTGTCGAATGTGAGACGCAGGTCGTCTATTAACGACTCGACGTGCTTAGTCTTGATGATGACGTCATCCACATACGGTTCAACTGTCTTGCCAATTTGTTTCTCCAACCATGTTTGAATCATGCGTTGGTAGGTGGCGCCAATGTTTTTAAGCCCAAAGGGCATAGTGTTGAAGCAGAAAGATCCGTATGGGGTGATGAATGCCGTTGTGGCTTGATCGGACTCCTTCATTTTAATTTGTTGGTATCCAGAGTATGCGTCAAGGAAACATAGTGAGTCGTGTCCTTCTATTGCATCAATAATATGATCGGTGTGGGGTAGGACGATGGGATCCTTAGGGCAAGCCTTATTGAGGTCTTTGAAATCGACGCATAGGCGCCAGGATTTGTCCTTCTTTGTCACCATCACCAGGTTTGCTAGCCAGTACGGGAGTTTTATTTCTCTGATGAATCCGGCATCGATTAACATGGCTAGCTCCTCCCCCATAGCTTGTCGTTTGGGTTCAGAAAAGTACCGCACCGTTTGCTTGACCGGTTTATATCCCTTCAACATGTTGAGGCTGTGTTCGGCCAACCTGCGTGGGATTCCTGGCATATCAGAAGGGTGCCAGGCGAATATGTCCTAGTTCACGCGCAGAAATTCTTGTAGCGCGGTGTCAACCGTTGGGTCTAGCTGTGCCCCGATGGATGTTGTCTTCTCGGGGTCCGTCAGGTGGACTTGAAATTTGACTATTTCGTCTGCTGGTTTAATGGAGGTGGATTTGGGTCGCTTTTCCAGTATTACATCATCCTTGTCCACCGATGAGCGCAACCCGGTTAACTCTTCGGCCGCGAGGGCTTCAGGCAGTGCCTCGAGGGCCAGGGATGCAGTTTTATTTTTGGCATGGAGGGCTATGTCCGGATCACTAGCGAGACTGATAATACTGTTGGGCCTGGGCATCTTGAGCTTCATATACCCGTAATGAGGTATGGCTTGAAAGCGTGTGAATGCGTCTTGCCCCAACTGGGCGTTGTATCCACTGTTGAAAGGGGCCACTTGGAAGGCTATCTCTTTGGACCGATAATTCTCTGGCATGCCGAATACCTCATCAAGTGTAATTTTCCCCGCGCATCGCACCTCCCGGCTGGGGATGATCCCTTGGAAGGTCGTATTACTATGCTCGATGCGGCTCCTGTCTATTTCCATTTTATTCAGTGTGTCCTCGTAGATGAGGTTTAGTCCGCTGCCGCCGTCCATGAGCACTTTAGTGAGCCGAAAGCCATCCACAATTGGGTTGAGGACAAAGGCGGCTGTTGCCCGGACTGACCAGATTTTTGGTTCATCACTGGCATTGAAAATTATGGCCGTGTCATTCCACGGATTTATTGTTGCGACTTGGCAGACTTCAGCGAGGTCGCGGAGTGCCCTCTTGCGCCGACTGTTTGAAGCGAAGGTCTCGAAGACTGTTAATACTCTATGGTCGCCGTCTTCTGGGCAATGTTGCTCGGGGGTATTTTTTATGAGGATACCCTCGCCGCTCTTGGCCACCTGCCGGAGTATCCAACATGCTCTAAGGTTGTGGGTTGGTATGGTATCCGATGTTGTGTGTATTTTGCATGGCCTATCGAGCCATCCCTCCAGAACGGTTCCGTGCCCTGTAATGGGCTTAGATTTCTTTACTATTGGGTCGGGCGCCCCACGAGGGTGCATCCTTTTTGCGCGGACGAGGGGTTGAGTGGAAATCGGTGGTTCCCAGCTGTCTGCCTGCGTTTTCCATTGCGCAGTACTTCTGTACTATGGTTGCTGAGGGAGTCCTGGATTAGGGGATCTCCAGACAGCCGGACTATATCCTTTGGCCGAACTATTGGACTATGAAGATACAAGATTAAAGACTTCGTCCCGTGTCTGAATGGGACTTTCCTTGGCGTGGTAGGCAAGCTTGGCAATACGGATATGTAGATCTCCTCCCTTGTAACCGACTCTGTGTAACCCTAGCCCCCTTCGATGTCTATATAAACTGGAGGGTTTAGTCCGTAGGACAACATACCATCATACCATAGGCTAGCTTCTAGGGTTTAGCCTCTACGATCTCGTGGTAGATCAACTCTTGTAATAGTCATATCATCAAGATCAATCAAGCAGGACATAGGGTATTACCTCCATCCAGAGGGCCCGAACCTGGGTAAACATCGTGTCCCCTGCCTCCTGTTACCATCCGCCTTAGACGCACAGTTCGGGACACCCGAGATCCGTCGGTTTTGATACCGACATTGGTGCTTTCATTGAGAGTTCCACTGTGTTGTCACCATAAGGCTTGATGGATCCTTCAATCATCAGTAACGATAAGGTCCAGGGTGAGGTTTTTCTCCCCGGGCAGATCTTCGTATTCGGCAGCTTTGTACTGCGGGCCAACTCATTTCGCCATCTGGAGCAGATCAAGAGCTACGCCACTGGCCGTCAGGTCAAGTTCGGAAACTTAAACTACACCGTCGACATCCGCAGAGACTTGATCTTCGACGGATTCGAGCCCACGTCAGGTGCGCCACACAATCACGACGAGCATGACGTAACTCTGCCGTCGGACAGTGTTCGGGAGATTGCATCTGCCACTACTCCAGCCCTTAATCCGGAGCAAATTGCGCCACCCGAGGACGGGGGAATAGACCCCGCCATGGAGGCCGCACTCTTAGTGGCGATAGAGCCGAATACTGACTTCACCCCTTACAAGAGCCGTATTGCCGAACCACTGGATTCGTCTCCGGCCACAGACTCCGAGCCGCCTGCATCCGTGCCTATCGAATCCGATTGGGCACCGATCATGGAGTTTACCTCCATGGATATCTTTCAGCACTCGCCTTTCAGCGATGTCCTAAATTCATTAAGATCTCTCTCCTTGTCAGGAGAGCCTTGGTCGAACTATGTCCGGCTAGAACAGGATGCGGACGATGAAGAAATTCGCTCCCCACCCACCACCCACTTAGTAGCCACTGTCGACGATTTAACCAACATGCTCGACTTCGGCTCTGAAGACATCGACGGTATGGATGACGATACAGGAGACGGACAGGAACCAGTGCCAACAGGGCGCTGGACAGCCACTTCATCACATGACATATACATGGTGGATACACCCGAAGAAGGCAATGGCGACAAGACAGCGGAGGATGGTCCCTCCAAGAAGCAACTCAAGCACCGACATCAGCGGCGCCGCTCTAAGTCCCGCCATAGCAAAACAGCGATAACAGCGCAAGAGAAAATAACACTCCAGTCGAGTCCAGAGGAAACGACGACCACATCGACCCAGCGGCGGAGCACGATGAAACTGCAAACGGTGAACATAGTACGGATCCAATTTACGAACACAACGACGGCGAGGATAAACCTCATGAAACCCCCTCTGGGGAAGAAAACAGCCTGGATGAAGATGCACGCATCAACCCGGAAACACACTTGGAACAAGAGAACCTCCGCAGAAGGCTTATTGCCTCAGGGAGGAGTCTGAAGAAGCAGAAGCAAAGGCTTAAGGCCGCACAAAATACGCTCAACATCAGGTGGAACAAAGTGCTCGACAACGAAGAAAAGTATGGCCGAAGTTACCACACAAAGAGCTATCCAAAGCGCAAGCTATTACCTCAATTCGACGATGAGGCCATAGAGCCCACACAGCCGAAAAATACAACGGCCAATCGGCCGGATCAACCACCTTGTGACCGCGATAGAGCAGCTAACAAGGCCGCACATAAGTCAACACACGATCTACATAAGGACTTGCCCCAAAAATCCAGTATGACCAGATCCATCTATGGATCTAGGAAGCGCGCTCCGGCACAAAATCAAAAATCGTTCGAACACCATGATACATCCAAATACAGGGGTCCCGCACACCCCCTATGTTTCACTGATGAGGTGCTGGACCACGAATTTCTAGAAGGATTCAAACCAGTGAACATAGAGGCATATGACGGGACCACAGACCCTAGGGTCTGGATTGAGGACTTTATCCTCCATATCCATATGGCTCGCGAAGACGATCTCCACGCCATCAAGTACTTGCCCCTCAAGCTTAAAGGACCAGCTCAGCACTGGCTGAAAAGCCTCCCCGAAAACTCAATTGGAAGTTGGGAGGAGCTCGAGGATGCTTTTCGGGCTGATTTTCAAGGGACCTATGTCCGACCTCCGGATGCAGATGATTTAAGTCATATAATTCAGCTGCCCGGAGAGTCAGCCAAAAGCTTTGGAACAGGTTTCTCACTAAGAAGAACCAAATCATTGACTCCTCGGATGCCGAGGCCTTAGCATCTTTCAAGCACAGCTTCCAAGACGAATGGCTCGCCAGACACCTCGGCCAAGAAAAACCAAGAACAATGGCAGCCCCGACGAGCCTCATGACCCGCTTTTGCGCGGGCGAAGATAGCTGGTTAGCCCGCAGTAGCACCAGCGACCCAAGTGCATCCGAAGTCAAGAATGGCAATGGAAAACCACGACGCAGTAAAAACAAGCGTCAAAATAAAGAAGATAGCCCAGATAATACGGCGGTAAATGCCGGGTTCAGGGTCTCTCGACCAGGTCAGTGGAAAAAGCCTTTCAAAGGCAGTACAGATGGACTGTCGAGCCTAAACAAGATTCTCGACAAACTATGTCAGATTCATGGCACCCCCGATAAACCTGCAAATCACACCCACAGAGAATGCTGGGTCTTCAAGCAGGCCGGTAAGATAAACGCCGAACACAAGGAAGGGGACACACCAAGCGAAGACGAGGACGAACCTCGCCAGCAAAGCACTGGAGGACAGAAAAAATTCCCACCAGAGGTTAAAACACTAAACATGATCCATGTGACGAAGAGGAGAAGCAAACATGCACTACGAGACATACGCGCCATAGAGCCTGTCACCCCTAAGTTCAACCCCTGGTTGGCCTTCCCGATCACTTTTGATTGCGGGGATCACGCGACAAGCATCCGGCATGAAGGATTGGCTGCCTTGGTGTTAGACCCAATAATAAACGAATACCGTCTCACACGAGTCCTTATGGATGGCGAAAGTGGTCTAAATCTGATATGTCAGGACAAAGTCCGCAAAATGGGGATAGACCCGACAAAAATAAGCCACATTAATACTACCATCAAGGGAGTAATACCAGGCCCAGAGACCCGTTGTACGGGCTCTCTATTACTAGAGGTTGTATTCGGTTCTCCCGACAACTTCCGAAGCGAAAAGTTAACTTTCTACATCGCTCCATTCCGAAGTGGCTATCAAGCACTACTCGGAAGAGCAGCTTTCGCTCGTTTTAATGCAGTACCGCATTACGCTTCTCTCAAGCTTAAGATGCTCGGTCCACGTGGCACTATCACAGTTAGTGGAAATATTGAGCGTTCTCCACGTGCGGAAGAATGTGCGGCGGCTTTAACAGCCGAGCACTAGACGGCCTCACCAACCAGAATAAATGACAGGTCGTCAAGACAACGGACACGGTTAGACGAGTCCGGTGCATCACTACATATACATGAGATTTGATTGATGGTTAAACCCTCATAGACGGTACCAGGGGCTTCCCGCATGTAATCAGTGCTAGTTCGGCTCAACTTGACTTATCTTGAATTTTAATGGTTTATTGATAATAACCAATTTTCTGGCACGACAACTTTCACCTAAGTTCTTCTCTTTTACAGATGACAATCGTGCTACACCCGTCCAGGACACGGCACAATGGAGACACAGGCATAGACGTGCAACAGGGACCCACTCCAAGGTTTCTTTTTAGATTAAGACCCTACATAAACCTTTTCAACTGTCTCTTGTTGTTCACATCCTCCGGATACTCAATACAACCGAGAAGGATGCTAACGTTATTGGCATGTGGCCACGTCAGGATATTGCACGTACATGGACACTCGGGGTTTATTATTAAGGGCATTGTTCAGCCCGACATATGTTATAAAGACCGAATACCTTAGGGAGTGTTCGGCATCGCGAGTTTGGCCTTATATGCATCAGCTCCGAATCATGTCTTTGGTCAAATGTTGGGTTTGCCCGACTCCCATGTTTTCGTACCTTACATTCCGCTATATCGGCTAAGGTAGCACTGGGAGAACTACTACGATTGTGCCCTGGTTCATCCGGATGAGCACCTCAGTAGAGAAAGCCGACAACTGACTGTCATGATAAAGCGCGATACTGGTCAACCACTCGATGACTTAGCGGAATCTTTGGGATTCCTCCGCATTAATGAAGGGTCGTTCCCCGGTCATGTATGTACGCGCCCCGTATTCGGACGACCGTGGAGGTACCAGGGGCTATCTAGTAGTCCCGCCGTCAAACTCCTATGGCTAAGTGAAAGTGTTAAAGCAATATAGTCCGATTGCGTCGTTCGCTGCGCTACCACCTCATTTATGGACCAAGACGTTGGATCAAGTGTGAATACGCGTTTTTTGCGAATACCCCCGCATTCTATGCGTGGGGGCTGAAGTCGATGACTGCAAACTTTCAGGTTCTTTCATATATACATAAACTGCCGCACAGGAGGCATCATAATACTTTCAGGCAAAAGTATAAACACAACCTTTATAATTCAATAAAACATTGTTTTTACAATGGGAATATATGTCACTAGAACATAATATTCTTCGAGCACTGTGCCTCTATCGAACGAGCGCCTTCAAGGACTTCTTCAAAGTAGTGCTTGGCAGCTACTCGGCCCACGGTCGAACCCTGTGTTGCAATAGTGGTGGCCTCCATCTCTGCCCAGTATGTCTTGACACGGGCAAGGCCCATCCGCGCACCCTCAATGCAAGCCGACCTCTTCATAGCGTCGATATGCGGCACAACACCAAGGAACTGTTGCACTAGACAAAAATAACTATTCGGCCTTGGCCCTTCCGGCCACACATGATCCACGACAGACCTCATGGCAAGTTCGGACAACCTATGGAGCTCGGCCTACTCGGCCATTCGCTCATTCAACAGCAGCGGACGCGCTGGAGCATGGAACTGTGACTAGAACAGCTTTTCCACTTCACGATCTTTTTGATCCTTGAAGTACTCAGCCGCATCAGCAACACTTCCTGCCAAATCCACGTATGCGTTTGCAGAACTCCATAGTTGATCAAGAGGGGCATACTTCGGATCTCCGAACTTAGTCCGCAACAAAAAGGGCTTCCTAGCCGCGATATCTCCAGCTTGACGCTGCTCCTTCTTCGTCGCTCTGATTTTGGAGCGGGCTTCCTTGGCTGCTACCATGGCCTTCTCCAGGTCCATCGCCTTCGCTCGGCTTTCTTTTTCAAGAAGCTCGTAACGGCCAGCGACATCTTTCAACTCAGCGGCCGTCTTGGCTATTCTTTCCTTGCTTTGGCAATGCGGGCCTGTTCAGCCCTCAGCTCTTCGACCGCCTTTAGAGCGGCCGTATCGCTATTCCTCGCTTGTTCCTTGGCTCAGGCAAGTTCTGCCTGAAGGGTCTCCATGGTGGCAGCTCCATCTACAGTCACAACATATTAAAGATACTGGCATCATGCTCCTCTTACTATGTGTTGATCACCGGAGAAATCACATACCCTGTGCCTCATCAAGCCGCTTGTTAACAAGCACGATGTCGGCATCTGCCGCATCAAGTTGCGGCTTTAGCCGGCAAACTCATCAGTCCGGCTGGCCACCGGACCTTCAACCACCTGTAGATAAAGGAAGCCTGATTATTACCTAGGAGTATGATCCTCTGTTTGCCGCCGTTCTTGACGGCAACCAGAGTCTCAGGGGCTACTATCTGCACAAGGCACACCTAACGTGTGTTGTACTGTCAAAAACATACACTATTTCACGTACCTCAAAGCCTTTCAGCAGACTCATAAAAGCTTCATGCAACCCGCTTTTAGCGGATGAAATCCTTTCAATCACCGTACCCATTAGCGTACGATGCGCTTCTGAGATGGCCGCTTGCTCCAGAAGATCCTTCAGTACGTCTGACCGCACACTGTACGGTTCCGGACTCTTTCTGTTGCTCTCTTTAGGAGCTAAATACTGAGGACTTCGGGTGGCCAAAGGATTACCCTCTGGCCTTGGCGGATCAGGAGAAACCCTCCGCGACAACACTTCAGGGTCGCCCGCCTCATGAGGCGGGGTGGCAGGGGGAGGTGTTTCGCTCTCCATCATCTTCGGAAGAAGATCCCCCGAGGACAAACTCTGTCGAGAAGGGCTACGATCCGAGCTACAAGATATAAGCTTCGGTTATTTTCTTCAGAAATAAGGTAGGATATTTTCACTATTAAGTACTTTTTGTTTACTTACATCTCGCTCGAGGGCTGATCCCCTTGCGGGCACTGTGCTGCAAGAGTACCCTCTAAGGCAGGACCCTCTGGCGAAGATTTCTTCCCCCATTTGGAAACCTTTGTTTTCGGGTCTTCAAAGGTGGTCCTCTTCCTTCCTTGGGGAGAGGAAATGTCAGATTCTTCTCCTTGGTTATCCTCCTTCGTGGAGGCGCTAATTCGCCCGGTTTGGACGAATAGTGAGTGAGGCCCGCTTTCAGCCTCTGGATTCCCCCCTTTATCTTCCCTCAAGGGCGCCTGATAAGGCGCCAGCTCGAGCATTCTGGCTAGTACTGGATTTGTTGAACCTTCGGGAAGGGGGGCCGAACACCTGATCATCTTTGCCTTTGTTAGCCAGTCCTGGTCAAAGAGCGACTTTTCAGAATGATGTTATGATAAAGAAAAAGACATCGTGTTCGGCCATGGGATTACTTACTTGGGTATTGGGGCGATTACTGCTCAGACCCGCATCCTCAGTGGTGTCCGGACACTCTATTTGGGGTCCAAAGAACAATTTGTACATCTCTTCGAGCGTCCTGCCAAGGAAGTGCTGAATAGTTTGCGGTCCTTCCGGGTTGAATTCCCACATATGGAGGGGTCGACGTTTGCAAGGCTGGACTCGACGAACTAGCATGACTTGCATTACCATGACCAGGCTGACATCTCTCTCAAGGAGATCTCGGATGTGACTCTGCATTATCGGCACATCATTTACTGGCCCCCATTTCAGCCCCTTATTGATCCATGACGCTAGTTGTGGTGGAGGGCCCGAGCAAAAGGCTGGGGCGGCTACCCACTTGGGACTCCGGGGAGCTGTGATGTAAAACCACTCCCGTTGCCATAAACTGGACACCTCTGGGAAGGAACCCTCTGGCCATGGAGCATCAGCACTTTTGCTTATTACGGCACCTCCGCACTCTGTGTGTCGCCCCTCGATCATCTTCGGCTTCACATTGAAAGTCTTGAGCCACAGGCCAAAGTGTGGGGTAATGCGGAGGAAGGCCTCACACACGACGATGAACGACGAGATGTGAAGGAGGGAATCTGGGGCCAGATCATGGAAATCCAGCCCATAATAGAACATGAGCCCCCTAACAAAGGGATCCAGAGCAAGGCCTAGCCCTCGGAGGAAGTGAGAGATGAACACAACACTCTCGTTGGGTTCGGTAGTGGGATGACCTGCCCTCGGGCAGGCAGCCTGTGCGAGATTTCGGCGGTTAGATACCTGCCTCTCTCAGCTTCTTGATGTCCTCCTCTGTGACAGAGGAAGGCATCCACCAACCTTGGAGGTTGGATCTAGACATGGTTGAAGGTCCGAAGCGCATAGACCTGAGCCTTGGGTGTTGGAACTCGAGGCGAGGGAAGGATTTGATTGAGCACGAGAGGGAAAAAAGGATAGGCCTTGGCCTCTTTACAAAAAGGATGAATATCAAGCGTCCTCCTCGTGCCTGTTAGGGACTTGCCTAAAATCGAGGAGTCATACCAACGGGCACGATTGGGTTACCCATGTCTGTATTGATGAGAATCCCGTAATAAGGGGGACACGATCTCTGCTTCAACAAGACGTGTCAAGAAAACCGCCTCACGATATGTGCAATGCTGGTTGAGGAAAACGGTTCGAATAATGATCGGGCCATGGCATGATGTCATGCTGTCAAACGTGTCAGTAGATTAGATATGTGGAAATATTATTCTCTCTATGGTAGTATGTGAAACTTATTTTGCAGAGCCGGACACTATCCGTGTGTTCAAGATCTTCTATGGAGTATTCGAAGGAGGAACCCACCTTCCAATGCCAAAGATGAATCTGCACGCCGGACTCATCGTCATTGAAGCCTGGTTCAGGGGCTACTGAGGGAGTCTTGGATTAGGGGGTCTCCGGACAGCCGGACTATATCCTTTGGCCGGACTATTGGACTATGAAGATACAAGATTAAAGACTTCGTCCCATGTCCGGATGGGACTTTCCTTGGAGTGGAAGGCAAGCTTGGCAATACGGATATGTAGATCTCCTCCCTTGTAACCGACTCTGTGTAACCCTAGCCCCCTTCGGTGTCTATATAAACCGGAGGGTTTAGTCCGTAGGACAACATACAATCATACCATAGGCTAGCTTCTAGGGTTTAGCCTCTATGATCTCGTGGTAGATCAACTCTTGTAATACTCATATCATCAAGATCAATCAAGCAGGACGTAGGGTATTACCTCCATCGAGAGGGCCCGAACCTGGGTAAACATCGTGTCCCCTGCCTCCTGTTACCATCCGCCTTAGACGCACAGTTTGGGACCCCCTACCCGAGACCCGCTGGTTCTTCCACTAACAGTTGCCAAGTCAGCGAAGTGTAATACGCGACGGCAGTTGCTGGTGTTGAGGATTCCTTCGTCCGTGCAATTATTTCAGAATACTGAGATCGCATCTTTGTCATGACAATCTTTAATCTTGTCTTTGACAAGGAGGAAGCTTGCCCAAAAGTGATGGACTGTTTCATGAGACTGCTATCGTATGCACATGAGATCACGCATATCTGGGTGGGTGGGTGGCTTTAGATTCGAACCCTGACCCAATTTGGGATCCGGAGTTTGAGAAACTTTCGAGCTTGATAGTTCGGGCTCCGGGATATCAACTGATTTTTTAGGTCCACCGTCCGATTCTAGGTTCGGAGGACGGGGCATGTTGTTCCGCGGACGGGTATCTGGCTCTTCGAGCTTGGAAATCTGAACATAGTTCGTCCTCAGTATAGATTAAGATTTGTTGATTTGCTCCTCTAGTACCGCTGTCTGATGGGTGATCGACAGAGATTTGATTTCTCTCTGATCGGGTTTAAGCCCAATCCAATCGTAGTTTGTAGCGACCCCCAAGGCGGTGATGCGATACAGGAGTTCGTTTAAAGACGAAAACTCTTTCGGATCAATCCGTGTGGAGTATTCGGGGTCAACACGAAGGCAGTTTCCGGTGAACCGAGAAGTCATCATCGGCTTAATGGCCGGAAGGGCGGTCATGATAAAGACGCCCAGCCTGAGGGTTTGTCCTAAGGCCAGGGCTCCTCTGGAGGTGATACTGTCCTTGATAACAAGGCGAGCCATCAATCCTGTCTTCGACGTCACAGGGGAACTCTCAATGAAAGCACCAATGTCGGTGTCAAAACCGGCGGATCTCGGGTAGGGGGTCCCTAACTGTGCGTCTAAGGTTGATGGTAATAGGAGACAGGGGACACAAAGTTTTACCCAGGTTTGGGCCCTCTTGATGGAGGTAATACCCTACGTCTTGCTTGATTGATATTGATGTGTATGGGGGTTACAAGAGTTGATCTACCATGAGATCGTAATGGCTAAAACCCTAGAAGTCTAGCCTGTATGATTATGATTGCCTCTACGGACTAAACTCTCCGGTTTATATGGACACCAGAGGGGCCTAGGGTTGTACAAAGTCGGTTACATAGAAAGGAAATAATACATCGGGCCGCCTAGCTTGCCTTCCACGCAAAGGAGAGTCCCATCCGGCCCAGTAGTCCGGCCCACGTCACACAGGCTGGACGCCCGTGGACCCCTTAATCCAGGACTCTCTCAGCGGTGGTCGTCTGTTGGCGACGGGGAACCAGATCCGAGGCGGCGAACGACGGTGTAGCGGGAACAGCTCTAGTGCGGTGGACAGTTGCGACAATGGAGCGGAAGCGGTGAGGCACATGACGGCGTGGTCGAAGTGGTTCTGGTACAACGCACGTCGGCATCGGCTTCATGGAGGTAGCTCTGCCTTGGCGTCAACAACTAAGTCCTTGAGGGTGTTGCGGTTGCGGTTGCATTGGACGACGACGTCGAGGTACCGGCTCCGACGTGATGGAGGAGGGTGGTGGTGGATTGGGCGCGATGGTTCTGGAGGACGGAGGAGGCTGGGGTTTCGCGGCTGGTGGAGAGGGCGTTTTGGTGCCCATGGAGTATGAATGGGGAAACAGAGGGAGGACAGACTAAGGGTGAACAATGTTTCGGTTTGGGACGCGCTTGTTTGAAATTTGGGGAAATTTACAAACTTTGCCCCCATCTAAAATTTCAGACATATTGTGGGTTGGGGGTAGGACAGTAATCTCAGGTGTCCCAAATGATGGGCTGGATAGATTTTGGCCGAGCGCATGGGTGTTTACGCGCCCACGGCGTATGAATGCTTCTCGTCGGCGGTTGAGACAAGCGTCTTGGTGAAGTTACAAACCTACCCCAGTTTAGACCTTTGGACATCGAGCCGATAGGTTACACGTGCCAAAGTCAGGATAGTAATTTCCTACCACCAAACATTAGTCTCGCGTGGTTTTGGGTGACCAGAGGCTTATTTGGCGCTTCGTTCAATATTTGGGAGCAGAAGCATTAATGTAACTACGATTATTTTGGAATGGAGGGGGTACATTTGAATATACATTGTACACGAGTATATATTAAAAAGTAGGCAACTTACCTCAGTTCATGCATGGTTCCAAAAATAATCTCCTTGGTTGCAAGAAAATAGTTAGACATGCGTATGAATATATAGCATGTTCAAATGCACAACAAAGATTGATTCCCCCTTTTAGATATGATTTACAAATGCCATTATCTCGGGTTCAAATAGATGAATGCACTTCCTATGAATTCGAATCTTTGAAACCCCCTTTATGTTGAATTCAACATGTATTCTATTTCGTAGCTAGCAATTTGTATCCATGTAAGTGACAAATGTATAAAGTGCTTCACACTAACAACATGGAGTGCACTAATTAATGTTTATATATGAATTGTAAAAGCAATGCATTGCCTGTATTTCAAACCGCTCTCACTCTATGGATCGATAATATGAAATAGACACATGCACATGTCAGAATTCAATAGAGTATGGGTGTCTAATAGACCGATTTTCGTTCATACACAAATTGCAAAATTCATGATCTCATCCAAAAATAATAATGCCATTCATATTTTAATTTAATGTGTAGAACCGCCTTTTACACGTAGATGCACTATGCCTCGGCCCATTCTCAAAAACATGCTATACATCTCTCTATCTAACGCATAAGTGCACACACTTTATATATATCGGCATTTCTCTTTCACACATGCTCACAATCTCTCCCGGGGTGTCGGGGTGTCTCACGCACACTCTCTCTCTGTATCTCTCTCTCTCTCTCTCTCTTTCCGACTAATATGTCCCACTCTTTTCACTAATCTCAGTTGGAAAACACTATTTCTCTCACATGCATATATACACATGCACGGTCTCTAGTAGCCCTCTATATGCACATATATGTGCCAACGTGTCTCCCGCACGCACATTATCTTTAGGCCTCTCTTGCACACATTGCCCCCGCCCCCACAAACACACCTCTCTCTTAGTAGTTGGAAGATATGATTCCATCTGATCATTCGGTAGGATATCCCTGACTATTAGGCTGGATGGTAGTACGAGGCAAAGTTTTACCCAAGTTTGTACCCTTGCAATTGAGGAAAAAGCCCACTCCTGGTACTGTATATTAGTGATAGGGGTATGTACAAAGTACACGTGAATACCAATCATTGTGCATGTGTGTATACTTTCGACCAACTAGCTCCCAGGCTTCTATAACAGACTCGGGGCCTAGGGTTAAAAATCATATATAGTCATCTTATCACCAGTGGGGATAGAGTCCTCCACGACTCTGGTAGGTTTCTGTTGTACACTGAGTCCTCCACATGGGTCTTCGTATAATGCGTCTCGGTCCAACCTATGTGGCGCATGATGGAACCGGCACATGAGTCCTAATGTTGACCCACCACAACTAGAAATGATGTGCCCACCCCAACTAGAAATGATGTGCCCACCTCACCACACACGCAATCGGCCACTAAGAAAATAAGCATATACAATAGTACAATGTTATACATGAAAGTTAATTGCATGGTGCATCCAAAAAAATTGTTCTGCATTGTGAATGTTTATATTTTCTCCTAAAATATTAGTCACAGGAAAGAGAAACGAAGGGCATATGTGTCCTTGTCTCCACCGGACACCCCCTCTTTCTACACCACTTTCACGTATGCACAAAAAATATCCCTCGGCCCTCTGAAAGTACGCATGCCCATGACACATTCATGCATGCCAGTCACTGTATTTCAAGTGAAAGCACTATACGATCAATTGACTTCAGAATATGCTCATTACGGTCACCGTATATATTCTTGTGGTGATCATACGGTATCTAGCTCACGATACATCTCCGTATTTTGTTGATGACACCGATGGACATTATATTTGATGCGTGCTCCGTATTTTGTTGACGACACTTACAGTCATTGTATTTGAAGCGAAAGCACAATATGGTCACCTGACTGAAGAATAAGCTCATCACGGTCAGCACATATATTTTGTGGTGCTAACCAAGCTGTGGTCGGATGGTTAGGAGGATAGTAGTTTCTTGAGCACACCAGGGTTAAAGTCCTGGTGCTCGCATTTATCCTGGGTTAATTTTAGTATTTTTCCAGCAATGTGTGTTCAGTGAGAGGAGAAGTTCCACTCAATAAAGCTATATGCACTGCATTTTGAAACGGAGGGAGGAGCATACGTCAGTTGCTAACACTCACGTGGAAGATTTGTGTGTAGGAGGAGTGGCTGCTCTGTTAAATGACATGGCAAAACTGATACTGTCGGATGCCGATCTAACGGTTCTTACGACGTTCGTCAGGAAACGGCTTGTGGTGAACGTTTGTCGGATAATGATTTACGGACACATGCATTGCATTGAAACGTGCCCCCTCTCTCTCTCAGGCACACACACCCTCACGAGTAACGACTCTCCTGAGTCCTCTGCACCCACCGTCTATCTGCAGGTAGATGTCACACACATATGTGCTCTTCACACCCTACCCTTAGAACTTCCAAAAAACAATAGACGTCGCGCACCTTTTAGTTTAGCTCACATGTCACACACTTATACTATTACTCTTATGGCAAACATTCTTTGGGCATAGTATATTGTACTCTCACGGAGTGATGCACACACGCACTAGTTCTGTCACACTCACTCGAGGATACACGTAGGTGCGCATTTTTTTGAAGCTGGTACAACAAAATCACTCCACTATATATATAAGCAGGAGGCTTAGCGCTTGCTTTACTAGGGTTCCTCTCTTTCACTCTCTCATGCTCTCCAGATCTAAGCAAGACATAGGTGGCCACACTCTCTCTCTGCTCACGGCTGGTCACAAATCCGGCCAAACCACCTCGACCGGGACAGGGGTGTAGGTGCATCATTCACGCTGTCGTCGGCGGCGAGGGAGGAGACCAACGGCTGCCTGCGTGTCCCGATCGGCGGCCATGCCGTTCTCTCCGAGAGAGTGCCAGCTCGGGAGGGCCTCCGACACCTTCTTCCTCCCTGTGGTATTGTGGCCAAGATGCGGCCTCCCGACGCTGTCTTTGCCACATGCCGACGACCCTCAGGTATATATTCCTTCGAAACCTGCCTTGCTCTACTGCCCCAGCTCCCCACATGATTGTGTGTGGATCTTTTAATACTTCCGTCAGCTGTTCCACAACCACCTAAACTTTTACTATTATTAGAGGTAATGCTAGTTCGTACAGTCGAATCTAAGAGTTGGTTCAAATAGGGAAGAAAGTGGGCGAAGAAATCATGGTGGATGCCGAAGGGTGGGGGCAAAGAGGGAAACTAGTAGATACTTAAATCTCACACCACTAACATTGCTTCATCCCAGTGGAACTGCACAAATTTGATTGCACATTTACTGACCATGTGCTACTCTCATGATAGTAATACTAATGCTATTGTTCTACATGTTAATTTAGTGGCAGTGTTGATGTGATGTGATGCTACTTACTTAAGGGCACTTTCATATTGCCAGTCTGGTGCCAATTATAACACAATAGATGCTCCTGTTAAACATACGCCACTGCAAATATATGTTACTATTTAAATAACCGTATTTCGTATTTGCGCAAACAGGATGTCTGTCTCCATATCGTTTCTATCTGCGCAATCAAAAGTACACACCTCATTTTTAGTACAACTGCACAAAATGAGATAGCTATTCCTAGCTGTCGTCCTCTAACCACCGGTGTTCTAGGTATTCCTACATTGGTTCTAACTAGGTAGAATGACCAACGCAATCTAAAAGAAGCTGATTCATACGTTTTACTTCCTGATTGCAGTGCACGGACGAGCGAAAACAACTGTATCCTAGTACGGAATGCACTTTCTACAAGTTGATCCATGGACCGAGGACTAGCTCGCACGGCTGCACGGAGGTTTTTGGGACAGGTGCGCGGACAAGAGGCATTGTGGTCTGCTTATTTCCACAAATAGCGGTGCTTAAGTTTAATGGCATGCACAAGAATTTCACCTTGTCAGGACACTACATTGTTCAGTTCAGCATTCCAGCTGAGAACGCAATTACAATTGGTTATTCTAGATTGAGAGAACCTAACCCTGGATGGTGGCAACAAGAAAAACCCAGAGTGTACTTAGGAAAT
Organism: Triticum aestivum; assembly: GCF_018294505.1. Classification (NCBI taxonomy): domain Eukaryota; kingdom Viridiplantae; phylum Streptophyta; class Magnoliopsida; order Poales; family Poaceae; genus Triticum; species Triticum aestivum. The sequence goes on along the minus strand of NC_057803.1, from coordinate 130,727,521 downwards.
TTAAGCCTTCCCGGAAGCCCTTTGCTCAGAGAAGCCTTGGTTGTTTTTTCCTGATTTGTAAACCTTCTCACAACTTTGTCTACTCCTGTGAACTAGTATATGTTTGTTATGTTCTATGAATCATTGAGATGTATAAAATTTCTTAACTTATGATTTTCAAGTTATTTATGAAGCCGAGTTTAATGTGAGTGTTCCACATGAACGCTGGACTAGCGTGTGAACGTTTGGAATTCACATTGTGGCCTCAGTTACTGCATGAACCACTGTAACAAGATACGTAGTTGCTTATATGTCAGACAACAGATTATTGATTGTTAGTTGGTCGATAGCCTAGTGTTGATGCGAGCTGAGCCAATGTGCCGTGTTTCGCACAACTGCGTACATGTGGGGTAGCACCAATGGTGTTTACAAGTACTTATGTATAGGTCGTCGCACATTTCTCGGACGAGTACTCTATTTCATCAAACACACACTGCTCGTATGATAAACCGTGACAACTTATGTCTTACCATGCCATACTCATGAAAAAACTAGTGAGGACGCTTTTGTTTCGGCAACAATTACGATGGTTCTCACATGATTCACGGGCACACAAAAGTAGCAGCAGTTCCCATAGACGGGTTCAAACAGAGTACTAGCTCCAGAGGGCTCGATAAAAAGAAAGGTTCGGATAGGTAGACACAATCCAAACTAGTATTAAACACTAGCTAGGGCAACTATTTCATGCCTCGATCTAATTTTGGCTGGACACAAGACAGACCATGCCATGAACATCATCAAGGACGTCCGGCAGCAGCTTAATCCTGTGAACCTTCATGAAGATAAACTTGTGGCCTTGCCACTCATAAACTTGTTTGTGGAGGCATGACACATCATCTTCCTGTGTAAGCTCGATTAGAATAGTATGCCTCACAAACGAAGGAGTAGCTTTGAACTTCTTGTGCTTCAGTACACCCTGGACAACACGCCTGGCAATAGTGAGGCTCGAATACAACTCGACATCGGTATAAGCGCAAATGGCTTCCAGGATCCAACAGCCTAAGAACTTTGTTTTCCCAGTGTGTATATTCAGGTGATCCGCCTCATAGTGAGTGACATGTACAACCATACAATCCTTCTCTCCATCAGGGCTCTAATTGAAATAGAAACAAATTTTGTATTACTTTCCTGTATAAGAAAGACAACTTACTTAAACCACTATGTATAGCATGGCATCGAAGATAATAAAATTTTGCATTATTCATCACCACATAATTAGATGAAAAACCACAATTGAGATCGGCAAAGAAGAAAATCACATTGCGCAGCTCAGGGGGGGGGGGGCACATCCTCGAAGGGGGAAAACTGCTCCTGCAGTACCACGAGGGTTGTAACCTCAAACGGGGCGTTGACCATCTCAGTAGTGGCTGTGAGCGTATCTGGGGTCAGCTCGATAGCTGCCTCTTTCTTCTTGGAGCTCTCTGTCTCGTGCGGATCAACCTCCCGCGTCTGCTCCAATATCGGCAGATCTTTGCCTAGTTCTCCTTGGTCCATCATGAAACTGACGAATACTAGGAGACCACCGTAAGGAAAACACAATCACAATGACAATGAAATGAAAAAGAGAGTGAGGATTAGTTACTGCTTTGCAAAAGTTCTTTTTTTCTCTGAACGTAAATATACCAATATCACGGATCCGCTTACCTTTCCTTCTTTGGGAGCGATGAACAGTGGCAGATGCGAGTGTTAGCTTTCTCGAAGACGGTGATGGAGAAGGGGATTCAGCGAAGAGCGAAATGATGGTTGAGGGAGTCCTGGATTAAGGGGTCCTCGAGCGTCCGACCTACTGGACATGGGCCGGACTGATGGGCCATGAAGATACAAGACAGAAGACTCTCTCCCGTGTCCGGACGGGACTCACCTTGGCGTGGATGGCAAGCCTGGTGTTCGGATATGAAGATTCCTTTCTCTATAACCGACTTTGTACAACCCTATCCCCCTTCTGTGTCTATATAAACCGGAGGGTTTAGTGCATAGAGGCAATCATAATCATAATCATACAGGCAAGACTTCTAGGGTTTTAGCCAATACGATCTCGTGGTAGATCAACTCTTGTAACCCTCATACTCATCAATATCAATCAAGTAGGACGTAGGGTATTACCTCCATCAAGACGGCCTAAACCTGGGTAAAACTTCATGTCCCCTATCTCCTATTACCATCAACCTTGGAGGCACAGTTCGGGACCCCTACTCGAGATCCAACGGTTTTGACACTGACATTGGTGCTTTCATTGAGAGTTCCACTGTGTCGTCATCAGAAGGTTCGATGGCTCCATCGATCATGTACAACGATGCTACCCTAGGGGAGGTTTTTCTCGCCGGCCAGATCTTCATATTCGGCGACTTCGCACTATGGGACAACTCGCTTGGCCATCTAGAGAATATCGACAGCTACGCCCCAGGTCACCAGATTAGCTTTGGAAACCTAGATTATGTCGCTGATATCCGAGGAGACTTGATCTTCCAAGGATTCACGCCCTCAATCTCCACTCTGGCCTTAGATCCAGAGCGTATCGCCAGGTCCAAAAACGGGATTTCTAAACCCGCCGGACTAGCTGTGGCCACTAGGCCCAGTATTGGAGAGCCAGAGGAAGCAGTGTCGCCGGCAACCATCACAAAGCCGGACTCTTCCCCGGACACTGGCTCCGAACTCTCGGAGTTAACATCATGTGAGATCGGCTAAGGAATTCCCCTCCCGCCATGCTCCACAGATTCTTTTCTCCCTCGACAAACCTCGACTTTAAGCGAGGCTCTGTACTTGATGCGATCCCTCATGATTACAGAGGAGCAACGTCCGAACTATGCCTAGCCTGGACTAGGGGCTGAGAGCGGGGAATTTTACGTCCCACCCACTGCCCACTTCATCGCCATAGTTGAGGACTTAACTGGCATGCTCGATTACGGCTCCGAAGACATCGACGGTATGGACGACGATGCCAGAGAGGAACAAGCCAAAAACCGCCATTTACCGGTCACTGGACGGACACCTCTTCGTATGACGTGTACATGGTGGATACAACCAAGAAGGGTGACAGCGATAATGAGAAAAACCTGGTAGAGGAAGAACCTCCCGAGATACAACCAAAGCATTGACGGCGCCGCTCTAAATCACGCCGCAACAAAAACAGCAATACCGGCACGACATACAACAACACTCCGTATGATGCCTAAGACTAAGAAAACCCCGTTGAGCAAAAATCTAAACAAGATGATCGGGAGGATGGGACAGTTAGCCCTGATGAACATGCTACAAACGAAGACTCGGAGGACAGTAATTACCTTCCACCCTCTGAGGATGAGGTGAACCTCAGTGGCGAAGACTATATCGTGCCTGAGGAACTTCTGGAGCAGGAGTGCTTTAAGAAACGGCTAATAACCACTGCAAGGAGTCTGAAAAATAAACAGCAGCAACTTCAAGCCGATCAAGATCTACTCAATGACAGATGGACTAATGTCCTGGCAGCCAAGGAATATGGCGTCATGCGCCCAACCAAAAGTTACCCGAAGCGCAAATTGCTACCTCAATTCGATGACGAGGCACAGGAGCCCGTACCATCATGCATAATGCGGCTGATCGACCACCACGTGGCCAGGACAAAGCGACAACTCATGCCGAACACCCACCCGTCCTACCTCATCGTCAAGGCAGAGACACAACAGCTCGGGGATACACATATGACCTGTGGCAGGACCTGAAGAATAAAGCTGGTCTGGCCAGATCGATCTACGGATCGCGGGGGCATGCCCCGATGCGCAACGATGGCCATCAAGCCGAATATGATAAGCACAATCACGTCTGGGCCGAAAACCACAGACGAACTCTGTCAGATTTCGGGTTTCGGCAGACCCTTGAGGTTCGAACACTAGGGTGCGCGCGGAGATTTCGCATCCTACCTACCTGCACCCCTCCACCTCGCTAAGATCTAAGCTATGGAAAGAACAACACAAGAGACACTGGGTTTATACTGGTTCGGGCCACCGTTGTGGTGTAATACCCTACTCTAGTTTGTGGTGTGGTGGATTGCCTCTTGGGCTGATGATGATGAATGATACAAGGAAGAGCAGCCTCGCGAGGGTCTGTTCTTGGCTGGGGCGATGAACTGCTGGGAGGAGTTCAGCCACCCTTCTCTCTCTTTCTCTGATCGAACTCCTTCTCTTAATCCTTCCCCCAAAAGACCCCCGTCTTCTGTGGGTGGCTGGTCCTATTTATAGAGGCCCTGGTCCTCTTCCCAAATATCGCGAGGGAAGCGAGCCAACAATGGCGGGCTAATTTGAAGGGGGACAGTTAGTACTAGCTACCCTGACAAAAGTAGTCTTCGCCTGCACAAAGCTCTGGTGGTGACGCCGTCTAGGGCTCCACGATGACCTCTGTCTTGCAGTCTTCCTGGTCTTGGTCTTGTTGCACCGAAATGGCAACCTTTGCCTGATGCCTCGGTACTTCATGGCTGCGCTTGCCCCATTTGCACCAAAGGGGAGAGGAGGACACTGCGCGGGCTGGCACCCGCCTAGCGCCCTTGGTCGTCATGGCTTGCATCACGGGCACCTTGTGAGGTACCCCGCCTTGATCTCTCCGCCTCCTCGCGAGCCAGCCTGGTGAGGCCGTGCGTGAGGAAGCTCCGTGTCGTCCGCCCCGCGAGGCTGGGCCCCTCGCGAGGGTCTTCGGTCTGTGTTGATGAAGATGGGCCGTGCTGGGCCCCCCTTTGAGCCACGCCGCAGGATGCAGGCAGGCAAGTCTGGGGACCCCCGTTCCCAGAACGCCGACAGTAGCCCCCGGGCCCAAGGCGCGCTCGGACTTGGCCGTGTAGGGAGGCGGAAGGACAAGGGCGAAGCGCCGCGGGCCCTAACAGCCTGCGGTCTTGCGCACCGCGTGGCAGTTGATTGGACGTGGGCGTCTCCACTTCCCCATGGCGCCTCGGCAACTGCACGGATTGGACGAGTCCCTGCATGCAAAGCGGGTCATGATTAAATGCAATCGTGGAGGTCGGCGATTGGCCTTCGCCGGCTATAAGTACGGAACGGCGTGTGCCCTTCCAGTTCATTCCCCCTTGCTTCTCCTTCTTCTTCATGGACCCGGCGAGGAGGTTCTCGGCCGCAGAGAAGGGGAAGGCTCATCGGGTAGAGCCTGCCTCTTCCCCGCCCAAGCGCGGCCGAGGGCGCCCTCGCAAGCATCCTGTGGCCTCCACGGCAGCTCCCCGCAGCCGCGGAGACGATTCCCTGCATGGTGACGGTCGGACTGCTGCGGCCGGGGGACGCGCTTTGGTCGTGCATCCCCCTAGGCCGCGCTTTCATGCTGCAGAGGTGCTGCCGGAGTTCGTCGTGTGGTCGGCGGAGCCGTCTAGCACCCGGCTTCCACTTCCTCGCTTCCTCCTTGGCGAGCTTCCGGCTGGTGCCCCGGGCGGCCTCTGGCTCCAGGCTGACGGCTGCTGCAGCCGGGCCTCATGGGCTTCACTGGAGGTTTCTGCAGCTAGGAGCCTGGCCTTGGCCCGCAGTTGGCAGACGTTTGCCCACACGCGCGGCCTGAGGCGTCGGTGCACCCTGCACTTCAAGTTTGACGGCGATCCCACCCTCTATGTGAGGGTGTTTGGGGAAGATGGTCGCCGCGCGGGGTGCTGCCCTGAGGACGACGACCGTGGCCGGGAACCCAACTCCAACGACAATGGAGAGGACAGTGCTCACGTGTCTGGCAGCGCTCAGGGTTCCTCAAGCTTCTCCGGTTCTTCTTCAAGCGGTGACTCTTCTAGCGGTGGCCGCGGTTAGCCTCCACGCCGTCGTATCTACTTCAAGGGTGGTGGCGTGTCTGCCCGCCATCGCGCCTCGATGAAGCGCGAGAGGGAGTTCGCCTGAGCCCCTGGGGCGGCTCGAGTCCTCCCTGCAGGCCGGTGTGAGGCGGGCTGTGCCTGACTTGTTCTTTGTTTTCCTTTTTCCTGCGCAAAAAGACAGTAGTGTGGAGCCCCAAGGGGGCGTGTTTGGGTTATTGCTATTAATCATCATTTGCTTACGTTATCGTGCCTTCCGGCTTCGTGCCCGTGCGTGGGTAGCTCCCATCCCCAGTCGTGGGGGGTGACCAACCCAGGCCCTGTGTTTGTGTCGCGGTGCCCGTGGGGCGCGGACTAGAGGGGTGCTCCTGCAATGGACCCAGGTCGCGAAACCCTTGAATGACTAGGGTAGGAACACTCGCGAGGGCGCTCGGCTGCCCCCTTCCCTCGCGAGGCCTTGCAAAAGAGAAATCGAGGCAGGAGAGCGAAAAGTCGAAGAACCACAAGCCAAAGACGGCAACAACTTCAATAAAACCTCGAATGAGAAGGAACAAGCCAACTACGGAAAGCAAATGAAAAGCTGCGTCCGGCACCTAATCTAGTCTTCGACGTCTTCTCACCAGCGCGGAGCTAAGTGCTGCCACTGGGCGTGGGAGGGAGCCCCAGGGCCTGAGGCCGGCGCTCCTGAGACTCCGGGGCATGTACAGCCCCAACTCATTATTACGTGAGAGTGTCACAGGCGGCGATCTTCACAGGCGCTGGCCTTCTTCACAGGCTCCGGGCCTTTTCCAAAACGCAACAGCTTCACAGGCATTCGCCTTCTTCACAGGCTCCGAGCCTTTTCCAAAACGCGACAGCTTCACAGCCATTCGCCTTCTTCATAGGCTCTGGGCCTTTTCCAAAACGCGACAACTTCACAGGCATTCGCCTTCTTCACAGGCTTCGGGCCTTTTCCAAACCGCGACAGCTTCACAGGCATTCGCCTTCTTCACAGGCTTCGGGCCTTTTCCAAAACGCGACAGCTTCACAGGCATTCGCCTTCTTCACAAGCTCCGGGCCTTTTCCAAAACGCGACAGCTTCACAAGCATTCGCCTTCTTCACAGGCTCTGGGCCTTTTTAGGGGTAGAACCTCCGGAGGTGTTGGATGTTCCATGCGTTCTAGGTTGGCGCCCCTCCTGAGTCTCCAAGCACGCGGAGCCGGGCCTGGAAACATGAAAAACTTTAAACGGGCCCTCCCACATGGGAGAGATCTTGTGCAGCCCCTCCCTGGAGAGAACCCGCTTGAGCACGAGGTCTCCTACCTCGAGAGTTCTGGTGCGGATGTTGCGGCAGTGATATCACCGCAGTGCTTGTTGGTACCTCGCCGCTCCCAGCGCGGCTTCTCGGCGACGTTCCTCCCCCAGCACGAGGTCCATCCCTCGCATGGCGTCCTACTGCGCCTCGTCGAACGCCAGGACCCACGCGGAGCAACGTCTGACCTCGTGAGGGAGGACCGCTTCGGCTCCGTAGACCAGGAAGAACGGGGTCTCTCCAGTCAGCTTGGTCGCGGTTGTTTGGATGGACCACAACACGGACTGAAGCTCGTCGTACCAACCTCTGCCGCAGGCCTCTAGCTTCTTCTTCAATGTCCTGGTCTTGAGGCCCCTCAGGACCTCCGCGTTGGCTCGCTCGGCCTAGCCGTTGCTTCGGGGGTGCGCCACCGAAGCGTAGCATATCTGCGTTCCAAGGTTAGCACAGTATGTTTTTAAGAGGTTAGTGGTGAAATGCGAACCGTTGTCTGTGATGATGCGGTTCGACACCCCGAACCGGCTCACGATACCCTTGATGAACTTGACCACGGAGCCTGCAGGAATGGTGCGGACAGCCTCTACTTCAGCCCACTTGGTGAACTTGTTCACGGCGATGTAGAGGTAGCGGTAGCCCCCTGGCACCCGAGGAAACGGGCCCAAGATGTCCAGCCCCCATACTGCGAATGGCCATGAAAGGGGTATAGTCTGTAGGCCTCCTGCTGGCTGATGGATCTGCTTGGCGTGGAACTGGCAGGCCTCACAAGCTTTCACTAGTTCGGCGGCGTCATTGAGCGCGGTGGGCCAATAAAACCCACTGCGGAACACCTTGCCGACGAGGGTCTGTGATGATGAATGATGCCCACAGTCTCCGCCGTGTATATCTTCCAGCAGTTCCTTCCCTTGCTCCCTGGAGATGCAGCGCAGGGATACATCATTTGGTCGCTTCCGGTAGAGCTCTCCATCCTTGATGCAGTATGCCGTGGCCTGGCGTGCCACTCGCTCCGCTTCCTCCTCCTTCTCCGGCAGGGTCCCTTGTGTTAAGTAACTTTGGAGCTCCGTGATCCAACATCCCTCCTGAGGTTCCATCGTCAGAAGCAGGCATGCTCCTTAGGCCGGGCCACAGGGCGGGGCTCCTGAGGCAGGTGGCTGGGGGAGCTCCTCCCGGGGCTGAGCCGTGTTTGATAATGACGGCAGGGCCGAGGGCTTGAAGAGCCGCTCCTCGAAAACGCCAGGCTCCTAAGGTAGCCGCCTGGATTCCCGTTTGGCGATGTCGTCGGCCTCCTGATTGGTGCCACGGGGCACATGCTGCAACTCCAACACCCAGAACTGCTTCTCCATCTTGCGGACCTCCGCAAGGTAGGCCTCCATGTGCGCATCCTTCGGCTCGTACACCTTGTTGGAGAAATTGACAAGGAGCTGCGAATGGCCCTTGATGGTGAGGCGTTTCACCCCCAGGGCAGTTGTGGCCTTCAAGCCCGCTATTAATCCTTCATACTCCGCTATGTTGTTGGAGACCTTTTCACCTTGCTGGAAACAGAGCTGCACAGCGTAGTAGAGCTTGTCCTGAGTGGGTGATATAGGCACCGCCCCAGCCCCAGCCCCATGCCTGGAGAATGCTCCATCGAAGTACATCACCCAGCCTTCTGGCGCCTCGCTTCCCGGGGAGAGGGACCGATCCTCGTCGGCCTTGAGGCCTGGTGCCTCCGTCCATTCTACCACAAAATACGCCAACGCTGCTCCCTTGATGACTCTAGTCATGCTGAATTCGAGCTAAAACGCTTGCAATTATATATTCCACTCAGCGACCCTTCCAGCTGAGTTAGGGCTCCTGAGCACTCTCTCCAGGGGGTATGACGAGACGACCTTGATGGGGTGACCCTGAAAATAGTGCCGCAGCTTGCGCGAGGCCACCAGTAGCGCGAGGAGGAGTTTCTGAGGCATGGGGTACCGTGCCCTCGCATCCCGCAACACCGTGCTGACGAAGTACACCGGGTGCTCCACGAGGTTGGGTGCATCAGTATCGGCAGCTCCCTTCGGAGACCACGGCACCTCTTGAGGCGATGAGGCCTTCCGAGGCTGGCCATCTGGGGGAGGGGCCTCTTCCGCCTCCGATGCACTCCTCTACGGCGGCTGATCCTCCTCAGCCGCGGTGGTGGTTTCTGTGGGTCTTCCTTGTTCCTGCTTTGCCTTGTTTCGGGCTGCTGTTGCGGTTTTGATTCGACGCTCCTCTCTAACCACCACCAGGGCTGCGCTGGCGGAGTACGGAGTGGCGGCGAGGTAAAGCACCAGGGGCTCTTGAGGGCGCGGAGCCACCATGACCGGTGGGCTGGTCAGGTATCTCTTGAGATCTTGGAACGCCTTGTCAGCCTCTTCAGTCCACTTAAAGGGCCCCTTTTTCTTCATTAGCTGGAAGAAGGGCGGCACTCATTCCCCGAACTTGGAGATGAAGCGCCCTAGCGCGGTCACGCGCCCAGTGAGCTTCTGCATTTCTCTGAGGGTCTTCGAAGGGCTCATGTCTCTAGGTTGAGCCATAGGTTCACTGCGTTGAGGCTCGCGAAGGTTTCCTCCAGGTCTTGTATCAGGGTCCTGGCCTCCCGAGACATTACCACAATGTCATCGACGTAAGCTTCAACATTCTTCTCGAGCTGCGGGTCCAAGGTGATGTGCATCAGCCGCTGAAAGGTCGCCCCAGCGTTACGCAGCCCGAACGACATGCACGTGTAGCAGTACACCCCACACGGGGTTAGGAAGGCTGTCTTTTCGACGTCTTCTACCGCCATCTTGATCTGGTGATACCCAGAAATGGCATCCAAGAAGCATAGCAGGTCGCATTCCGCGGTGGAATCGACGATCTGGTCGATGCGGGGAAGCGGGAATGGATCTTGCGGGCATGCTTTGTTGAGGTTGGTGAAGTCGACACACATGCGCTCCTTCCATCCCTTCTTTGGCACAACGACAGGGTTGGCCAACCAATCCGGGTATCGGACCTCGCGAATGACCCGAGCGACTTCTAATTTGCGGGTCTCTTGGACGATGAAGGCTTGCTTTTCTGTGGACTGCCGCCTAGCCTTCTGCTTCACAGGGCGCACTTTGGGGCACACGTTGAGGTGATGCTCGATTACGCTCCTAGGGATCCCTGCCAACTGGTCAGGCTCCCAAGTGAATACCTTCTTGTTTGCGCGCAGGAACCCGACCAGGGCCTCCTCTTGCTCGGGTTCGAGGTTGGCTCCTATGGTGAATGTGGCGTTGGTGGACCCGTCCTCATCGATGGGTATCTGCTTGATTTCTGCCTTGTCCTGGGTGAACAACTGTTTCTTCTTGGCGGGTGCAGCCCCCTTGGGCTCGGGGGTCTCCAAGTCAACGGGCCGCGCCGATGCCGCCGTCTTGAAGGCGAGCTTGAGCACCTGCAGTGCGTCTCCGGTGTCCCCGTGCACGGTGAGGACACCGCTGCTCCCGGGCATCTTCATGAGGTTGTACGCCGGGTGCGTCGCGGCCATGAATTGGGCTAGTGCTGGGTAGCCGAGGATGGCGTTGTAGGGGAGGCCGATGGGGGCGATGTCGAACTCAACCAGCTCTGTGCGGAAGTTGTTGTAGGTGCCGAAGGTTACTGGGAGCCGGATCTGTCCCAAGGAGCTGGATGATCCGCCCCAACGCCTAAGAAGGGCTGGCTGGGTTGCAGCCGTTCCAGGGGTATGCAGTGGAGGTCGAAGGCCTCGACCGAGAGCACGCTGAGGCCCGTACCGCCATCGATGAGAGTTCTGGTGACGGCCACCTGGCAGATGGTGGGGGTGCACAGCATGGGGAGCGCACCCGAGCAGGCCGAGTTGGGGGGTGGTCCTCCGAGCTGAAGGTCAGGCCGGCCTTGGGCGCCGCCCGGTCCGGGAGAGCCCCCTGCCGCGTGGAAGCGGCTCTGACCCGACGGATGAACGACTTGATGTGGTTACTTGTAGGCGGCGCCTGCGAGCCGCCCAGAAGGGCCGCGACGATCGGGGGTGTTGGTGTAGCGCGATGGGCGGGGAAGAGGCCGCGGGGCTCTTCCTAAGAGGCCACGGAGGCTGCCGGCGGGTGGAGCAGCCATGTGCGCGGAGCGCAGGTGGGGGCCATGGGGAGCCAGTTGGCCATGACCCTATCGTCACCTCCAGCTTCGAGGAGGGCCTCCTCGCTCGCCGACAAGAAGGCCAGCGGATCTGTCGCGCCGCCGTAGCGCGACGGCATCGTTGGCTTGAACTTGTCCAGCCACCGTACCTGTTGCAGGGCTGGGGCCAGGGCTCGGAACCCCCTAGCCCCCGTGCTGGCGCCGGCGGCCGGATCGGGCGACGCGCTGCTCATCGTGAGGCAGGTCGTGGCGGTGGAGGAAGAGAAAACTCTGGTGCACCCCTACCTGGTGCGCCAAATGTCGGATTTCGGGTTCCGGCAGACCCTTGAGGTTCGAACGCTGGGGTGCGCGCGGAGATTTCGCTTCCTACCTACCTGCACCCCTCCGCCTCGCTAAGATCAAAGCTATGGAAAGAACAACACAAGAGACACTGGGTTTATACTGGTTCGGGCCACCCTTGTGGTGTAATACCCTACTCCAGTTCGTGGTGTGGTGGATTGCCTCTTGGGCTGATGATGATGAATGATACAAGGAAGAACAGCCTCGCGAGGGTCTGTTCTTGGCTGGGGCGATGAGCTGCTGGGAGGAGTTCAGCCACCCTTCTCTCTCTCTCTCTGATCGAACTCCTTCTCTTAATCCTTCCCCCAAAAGACCCCCCCTCTTCTGTGGGTGGCTGGTCCTATTTATAGATGCCCTGTTCCTCTTCCCAAATATCGAGCGGGAAGGGAGCCAACAATGGCGGGCTAATTTGAAGGGGGACAGCTAGTACTAGCTACCCTGACAAAAGTAGTCTTCGGCTGCACAAAGCTTTGGTGGTGACACCGTCTTGGGCTCCACGATGACCTTCGTCTTGCAGTCTTCCTGGTCTTGGTCTTGTTGCACTGAAAAGGCAACCTTTGCCTGATGCCTCGGTACTCCATGGCTGCGCTTGCCCCCTTTGCACCAAAGGGGAGAGGAGGACACTGCACGGGCTGGCACCCGCCTGGCGCCCTTGGTTGTCATGGCTTGCGTCACGGGCACCTCGTGAGGTACTCCGCCTTGATCTCTCCGCCTCCTCGCGAGCCAGCCTGGTGAGGCCGTGCCTGAGGAAGCTCCGTGTCGTCCGCCCCGCGAGGCTTGGCCCCTCGCGAGGGTCTTGGGTCTGTGTTGATGATGATGGGCCATGCTGGGCCCCCCTTTGAGCCACGCCGCAGGCCGCAGGCAGGCAAGTCTGGGGACACCCGTTCCCAAAACGCCGACAAACTACATCCGAACTATGTCGCGATCTGGCCCGATATAGAGGCGCCGCACACCCCCTTTGCTTGAGTGATGAAGTAATGGAACATGAATTCCCAGAAGGGTTCAAACCCGTGAATATTGAATCATATGATGGAACAACAGATCCCGCGGTATGGTTTGAAGACTTTATTCTCCACATTCATATGGCCAGCGGTGATGAACTTCATGCCATCAAATACCTCCCCCTAAAACTCAAGGGACCGTCCCGACACTCGCTGAACAGCCTGCCTGAAAATTCTATTGGAAGCTAGGAAGACCTAGAAGATGCCTTCCGTGAAAACTTCCAAGGCACATACATCATACCTCCGGATGCCGATGACTTAAGTCACATAGTTCAACAACCCGGAGAGTCAGCCAGGAAATTCTGGACCATGTTCTTAACTAAAAAGAACAAAATTGTCGAATGCCTAGATGCCGAAGCCCGTGGCCTTTAAGCATAGAATCCACGACAAATGGCTCACCCGACACCTCGTCCAAGAAAAGCCGAAGTCCATGGCAGCCCTCACGACACTCATGACCCGCTTTTGTGTGGGCGAAGACAGCTGGCTAGCCCATAGCAATAATAATACAAGCGAACCTGGCACCTCTGAAGCCAGAAATAGCAGTGGCAAGCCCCAACAGAACAGACCCAAGCATCGAAACAACGATAACAACACTGATGACATGGCGGTCAACGCCGGATTCAGTGGCTCGAAGTCCGGTCAGCGGAAGAAACCATATAAACGGAACAATTCGGGCCCTTCCAGTCTGGACCACAAACTCGACCGTCCATGTCAGAGCCACGACACCCCTGATAAACCACATAATCATACCTACCGGAGTTGTTGGGTCTTTAAACAAGCCGGCCAGATAAAGGCCGAAGACAAGGAGAAGGGGTCGCAAAGTGAGAATGTCGACAAGGAGCCCTGTCCACCGAACACAGGGGGACAAAAGAAGTTTCCCGCTCAGTTCAAAACGGTGAACATGATATACGGTACCCATATCCCCAAGAGGGAGCACAAGCGCGCGCTCAGGGACGTCTATGCGACAGAGCCAGTCGCCCAAATATTCAACCCATGGTCGTCCTGCCCGATTGTCGGGGGTTTGGTGCAACATATGCCAATGGATGGCTTATCATGGTGGGGGTGAGTAGAACGTCGCCGATGCCTGGAAACGGGATGAGGCGAAGACATGCACGCCGGCGAATCTTACCCAGCTTCGGGGCTCTCTGGGGAGATAATACCTCTACTGTTGCTCTGCGGGGTCTCTGCATGATCACTATGGCAAAGTGTTTACACGGTTGCTCCTTGAGCTATTTTCTGGCGATAGGAGAGGGCAAGGCTAGCTCTCCCCTTCTATATGATCTGGTCTAGAGCTAATGGGTTCCAACCCTTTGCATGGGTGCCCTGGGGGGGTTTACATAGGCCTACCCCCCTAGGGGTACAATGGTAATCCGGCTGGACGCGGGCCTAGCCGTCAGTGCCTCTGGCCTCTGTCTTCTCTGCCGACCACTGGGGCCCGCCAGCTGGCGGGCCCCGCCGACTGGCCTGGTATGGAGCCGACAGGCCGCGTCCGCCGTGGGAGGGTTTTGCCGGCTGCTGATTACTGTAGCCGTGCTTCTGATGATGCGGGCTTGATCATGAGGTCGTGGCAACAGCCCCGCCACCTGGCGGGCGATCACTGTTGCCACTCCCCATCACGTCTTGATTAATGGCGCGTGGGCCCCGGGGGAAGGCTCGGCCGACTCCCCCGGGCCGACTCCCGATGGGTCCGACTGGTGGTTCTCCTGCCGTCCCCCGAGGTCTCACTGACTGGTGGGGACTGCTGCCTCCAGGCCGTACAAACAAGCCGTCGTGGGTGCAGGATTTGGCCCTGCGGCGCTGATGTCAGAGCCGACATGGCAATAGTGCCACGCGCGCGGAGATCTTCCGGGGTATGGCGTGCTGTGGCCATGCCTGCCCTTGGTGAGGGGCGGGGGTGGGCTTCGCTGCAGCCACGCCCCTGCCTCGTCCCCTTTGATAAGGTCATGGGGTTTGTTGGAGTCGTAGGCCGACTCCCCAAAGCCGGCTTCTCTGGAAGTCGTCCCTGGGACTCGGCCGTGAGCAGGCAGTCGGCCGCCCTGCCGTCGATTCCTCAGGAGGCGACTCTTTGTCCTGGGGTCTTGAGGGGCGCAACCTGCCCTGATGTCTTGAAAGGTTCTGGGCCTCGGGTTGGCCTACCCATGGCCCATTACTCCGACAGTAGTCCCCGAAGCTGGTGAGGCGCCGCGGACGATCGGCCGAGAAGCCTCACCAGTTTCTCTTTCCGGGTGCTCAACACATGGTCTTTAATTGACTTCTGTCGGGCTGACTACAAAGAATCGGACTTGCTCAACTCGGACTCACTCAATTCCGACTCGCTCAGTATTTCGAGTGTCGCAGCGGGGTTTAAGTGGCGTGCTAGCTAAGTCTCCAGGCCGCCGCCCGTTCTAGGCCTGTCACGTGAGGGCACGTGGCTAGGCCGTCCTGCCAGCCTATCGGCGGGGCCCGCCACTACCGCGCCTTGGCGCCCGAGTGGATCCGCTGCGGCCCCGGTGGACGGTTGGGATTCCCGTGGAGTTACTGCGTGCAGTAACTTTATCATGGATCATCGGGGTCGTGGGGTCGTGGGCGCAGTAAATCCCCACGTCCGCCCCATCGGCTTCGCAGCCCACGAGGCTATAAGTAGGGGGAAGAGGGCGCACGCGCGCCCCTCCTTCCCACTACTCCTCGTTCTCTTCCTTCTTGCTGCTCCTCGCTCTCCTCCTTCCACTTCTCTTCTTTGCTCCATCGCGCGCCCAGGCTCCGGCGAACGCTGCGGCGACAGCTCGTGATGAGTTCCTCCTCCGCCGCCACGCCTCCCCCAGTGCGCTCCGGCACCTGGGACGGCTCTGAAGTTCATGAAGACCACATCGAGTTCCTCCATCGGACTCGTCGGCTCCCCGGCAAGGATCGCGTGCAGGTGTGTCTTGCGCCGAAGGGGGAGATTTCCCCCGCGCCGCAGGAGGGCGAGCGGGTCATCTTCCGCTTGCACTGCCTGCGCGGGTTGGGGCTGCAGGCGAGCAGTTTCTTCCGGTCCTTCCTGGAGTTCTACGGCCTCCAGCCGCACCACCTCACCCCCAATGCAGTGGTGCTGCTATCCGCCTTCGTGGCCATGTGCGAAGGCTCCCTCGGAGTCCTCCCCACCCTCGAGCTCTAGGGGGAGCTTTTCTTCTCCAAGCTCGGCACCCAAGCGGCGGGCGTGCCGGCTCAGTGCAGCGCTTTCATCGTCGTGCGAAGGTCGGGGGCCGACAATCCCTTCCCCTCCATCTCGCTGATCAAGTCGGTGAAGATGTGGCAGAGATCCTACTTCTACGTTAAGAACGCTTCCGCGAGGGGGGACTGGGTCAACCTGCTGGCTTTCGAAGCCAGCTCGCCGGCTGGGCGACTGCCCAACTGGTCGTACCGGGCCAAGTCGCTAATGCCTGCGGGAGCCGGCGCCATCACGCGACTCCGAGTGCTGACGTAGTCGGAGGGTCTGACTGGTCCGGACCTGCTGGCCGCCTTCGTTTCACGCCGAGTTCTCCCACTCCAAGGCCGCCCTCATATGATATGCCAGATGAGCGGGCACCGCGACCCGAGTCGGATGTGCACCAAGGACATGCCTCACGAAGAGGTGGCCTTCATGGTGAACTACCTCTCGGACAACAGGCTCCTGGAGGACTAGCGGTTCGGCAAGGAGCCGTACTCCCGCGCCAACCCCCCGCCCGTGGTGAGTCGCCTTTCTTTTCTTTCTTTGGATTGTCTTCTTCTTGCCGAGTTTTGTTTTGACCAGTCGGCTTTGGTTAGAATCCCCTCCTCCACCCATCAGCCGGCACCTCGGGGCCGGCCCGCGAGGTCCTCGCCGACCGGGCGGAGAGCGACGTCGACGACCCCGATCTGGGGGCGGCGGCTCTAGAAGATGACGCCGAGGGAGGAGGAGGAATAGCAGGCGACTCCAGGCCCTCGCCACTTTCGCAACTGGCCTGACAATGACACCGAGGGAGAAGTTACCCCTCGCCATCGGCCAGGAGCCAGCCAGCCTAGCGCGAGCTCTTCTGTCACGCCGGGCGCTCCAGGCGGCGGAAAGAAGCGCAGGGCCGTGCCGACCTTGTTCGGCAGTCGGCCGAAGAAGCCCAAGGGTTCGGCTGCGGCAACCCGGCGGACGAGGCGGCCGCGAAGGCCATCCGCTTCCGTAAGGAAGTGAAGAAGCCGCCATTGGTCTCCGCATAAGTATTCTATCTTCAAAGTTTTATTATTTCTTTGTGACTTTGTCTAAGTCTTTGCTTGCCCCTCTTCCTTCAGGGCTCCCCTCTCTCTTGAGAGGGTCACCGCCGCCTCCACCATGGGGTCAGCGGAGACGTCCGCCACCACTCGGTGGATTGACCCCGCTGCTGACCTCCGGGAGGCGACGGAGTGGAATGCGCAGGAGAAGCGCAGCAAAGAAGAGGCCCTCCGCCTGGAGAAGGCGGAGGCCGACAGGGCGGAGGCCTCTGCCAAGAAAAAACTAGCGGAGGCCGAAGCCGCCACCGCGGCGAAGCGGCAGGCTGAGGAAGCCGCACGCCCCCAGTCGGTGGTGCTCGTTACCCTGTTGAACTCTGCGCCGCCGCCTCTGGAGTTCACGGGACAGACTGAGGAAGCCGGCGGGGAGAACCCCGTCGTGGAGGGGGAGGGCGGCGACCCCTCTACGCCGGATGTGAACGTTCCGCCGCCGACTCCGCCGCCGTCTGAAGGTGCGCAGGGCGAGCAGCCGGCGGGCCCTCCGGTGTCGCCGACCGAAGACGAGGCCGTGGTGAGGCTACTCCTTCAAGTCGGCTCGCCAACGCGCCACCGTCTGGAGAAGGTGACTTCGGCACCCTGCCCCCTGGAAGTCGGCGCCGCCAGCTCGGCAGTCCCAGACGCCGAGGCGACGAGCGCCGCGCCCATTGGGTGGGTGCGAGGAGGCGTCACAGGGCCGCTGAACCAGGCGCTTCTGGACGTCCAGGCGAAGCTTCGTGCCGAGGGCGACGCTCTCCAGAATTGCACCAAGGCGTACCTGGCGTCACGGGCAGCCGTCCGGGTATGTTTTTCCTTTTAGCCTTTGTTTTTCTTGTTCCTCTCTGTGGGGGCCCGCCGGCGCACCCACTGGGTGTAGTCCTCGAGTTTCGGGCTGGCTGCTGAGCAGGCAGCCCGGAACTCCAATTGATGAACTTTGGGTGTTAACTTTTTGTCTGAAACGTTCGTCGCAGGATTGCCACAACCTCCGCGTCACTGGCTTCAACCGTAACGTCAAAGAGCTGGGCAAGCGGACCGCCGATCTGTCGGAGAGCCGGAGTAAGTCCTTTTCCTTCTTTGTGGGGGCGCGCTGGTGCACCCGCGGGCTGTAGTCCCCGAGATTCGGGCTGACTGCTGAGCAGTTGGGCCGGATCTCCCCGACGACCTTCTTTACTGATGACTTGACGCCTTCTTTCTTTCTTCTTCTCAGGGTCCAACGCTGCTCTTCAACAGCAGCTGAGCGACGCCAACTCCGCTTTGCGTGCAAAAGAGGAGGAGTGCAGCAAGCTCGCCATGGAGCGCGATCTGCTGGCCACTCAATTGGCAGAGCAGAAGGAGCGGCTTGTGAAGATGCAGAGGGAGGCGAAGGAGACGGAAACCGCCCTCCTGGCCGAGTTCGCGAGCGATCGCTCCTCCTGGTCTGACAAGGAGGCGCTGCTGTCCTCCGGCTTCTACGAGATTGAAGACATCGTTGATGGTGAGTTTCTTTATTTTCTTTCTTCGAGCTGCCGACTTAAGTCGTGCTGACTCCTGGTTTTTGACTTGCTTCTTCGTTTCTTCCCGTCTTTGCAGATTTCTTCCCTGGGCAGTCGTAGGCCGCCATCCAAGCCATCGAGGCTGACCGTGAAGGTCGGAGGGCGGAGGGCCACGCTTCGGTCGGAGGCCCAACCGGAGCTGGCGGCCACGGAAGATGCCCTCGTCAAGCGTGCTACGGCGATCACCGAGTACACCGACACCAGCATCTTCGTCCCCGAGCGGTCTGAAGACGGCGAGGAGGTACCACCGGAGTGGTTTGGAATGAACCCAGACTATGGCGAGGATTCGGCGGAGGTGATTGGCTCCAGCCTCGAGGAAGAGGGCGAGGCGGAGGACGGAGGCAAGGCGGAGGCACCAGAAGACGGAGCAGACGGCCAGCCTCAGCTCGACCGTGCCTGAAGCAATGAGCCGCGTGCGACCGACCCGACTGCCGCCGGAGGCGATCAAGCCGAGACTAGCCAGCCGGCCGCCCCGACGCCTGGCGCTGGCGCTTCCTCCGACCCTCCGAGTCCGTCTGCTGCTTCCTAAGCTGCTGCTGTATCTTTGTTTTGTCTGCTTCAGTAGTCTTTGAAGAACTTGTTAATTCGCACAATTCCACCCGCGGGGTGTATTTTGAACATCTACAAGAAAATTCGGCCAAGGGCCTATGTTATGTAAATATATTTATCTGAGTTCTATCTTTTGTTGCTCACTTCTCTTTTGGCTTTTTTCCTTTGTCGTTTTCTCTTAGTTGTTTGCCTTGCCAATTGGACAGTCGCACTGTGGACTGTTGCTGGATCAAGTGCTTGGCTACTTTGGGAAAGCAAGTACTTGGCCGTTTTTAAGAGTTTTTGAGTAAGTTGGATAGAAGACGACAATCCGACTATCCAAGAGTCAGTTTGTGAGAAAGGCTGGAAGCCGTCTTGAGCTATGTTCTATGCTTTGAGTCCTTAACCATTTTTTCATGCGAACACCCATTCTACCTTACCTCTGCCCACCGTACAGTCGCTCTGCGAGCTGCAGCTTCTAACAGAAGACGGTTTAGGTGTTACACACTACTTGTCCGGCTGCAGGAAGCATTTCATAGTGCAAGGCGTCAAGTCCCCGGGCCGACTTGTCGAGCCTGGTGTCAAGCGGCATGACAAAGAGTATCATACTTGTAGGCATAATTTTTATCATACAGACAAAAGAGGGCAGTCCCCGAGCTCGTCTCGGGGGGCCCGAAGTCTTGGTACTTTAATACAAAAGGTAGCATGGTACATACTGCATCAACTGTAAAATCTTCGGAGGAGATTTGCATTCCATGGCCGCTCTGTCTCCTTGCCGGAGTCGTCCCTCTTGCGTGCTCGGGGCTTCTGAGCATCGATCAGGTAGTAGGAATCGTTGCCCAGTACTTTGCTGATGATGCAAGGGCCTTGTCACAGCCCCAGATCAGCCCTTGTTTGTTTTTGCTTTAGCATCCATGCAACATGTTTAAATTTTATGAAATTTGAAATGGGGATGACCAAGCCCTAGCACCAAAGCATTGCAAATAGGTTCAACTTCAAAATATTTTCAAAGAACCCAAATTGGTTTGCAAAAATGTTCATGATTACTGGAAAAGGGTGAAAACCATATCCAGAGATGATGGATATTTTTCCAAGACTTTTTTGGATTTTTGATTAAACCATATTGTATTTGAATTGGGGCATTTAAATACTGTTAATATTTTTAAATGCTCCAACAATTCTGGAAATAGTTGAGGGCCTCTGTAATAATTCAGTTAATGTCCACAATTATTCTCAGGATTTATAAAAAATGATTTAGTGTCTAAAACTAAATCAAAACAAACTACAGAAAATAGAAATAGAAAAGAGGAAATAAAAGAAAGGGAGAGAAGGCCACCTGGGCCACCTACCTGGCGCCCACTTACCTGGCCCAGCTCCCCCAACGGCCCACCCCACCGCCGCCCCCCCTCCCCTGTCGTCTTCCTCCCTGCTAGGAGGACGGACACCGCGACACCGCCGCGCGCGCCACCTCCACCCTGCTCGGCCACCTCCTGCTTCCCCTGGCCACCTCCTGCTTCCTCCCCGGCCTCCCTAGCGACGCCCCGGACGACGCCACGCAGCCCCGACCGCTCTCTCACTCTCTCCCGAACTCTTCCCCTCTTCCGCTCCCTCTCCCTCTCGAGCCCGAGCGCAGCCGCAGCCGCGCCACCGTAACGCCGCGGCCACCGTCTCCCCCTCGACCCCTCGCTGTGCCTGCGAGCTCCGTCTCGACGTCCCCGACCTCCTCGACAAGCCACGACGCCACGGACGTGCTGCAACGCCGCCATCACCACCATCTTCATCGCCACGGCCGGCGATCGCCGCCATTCGATTCGCAGCATCAAAGACGCCCCCGAGCTCGCTGACCACCTCATCGTTCTCCCTGTGAGCTCCTGCTGCCTCCTCTTTGTTCGCTTCCCCTGTTCCCGTCCCCTAGCTCCATCTTCCACCACGGCCGATGCTCGCCGCCGCCGTGCCTCGTCGCCGTTGTGGCCAGAGCCACTGTGGCTCGAAGCCGGGCGCACCACCGTGCTCCACACCTCACCAGGAGCACGTAGCACGCACCAACGCCTCCCCTAGCGCCCTGCATCGCCTAACCCGCCGTTGGCCGAACTCCGGCCGCCGCCTTGGAGCTCGCCGTCGTCAGCTCCGGCCTCCCCACGACCCAGCAACCGCACCGTTCGACGCGCGGGAGCAAGGGCTCTCCAACGAGCCCAAGCACGGCCTCGGTCGTGCCCTGTAGCGTGTTTCCGACGGCCGCCACCGTCCCGGGCCTCGCCGGCGTCGAGACGCTGGCGGGATTGACCCTACTGACCAGGGGTTTGACCTCCCCTGGGTCCATGACAGGTGGACCCCGCCATCAGGTGATTAGCTTAATGCTAATCACCACCTAATCTAACCCCCTGACACTGACATGTGGGCCCTAGTGCCCCTAATCTTTAATTAAACTAAACTAACCCCCTGTCTAACCTGTGTCACTGACGTGTGGACCCCACACGTCAGGTTTGACCCGAGCCAGCCCAGTTGACTCTGCTGACGTCACAGTGACGTGGTGCTGACGCCATAAATCATTTTCTGGATTTATTATTATTCAGAAAATTCTAGAAAATTGTATAAACTTCTAAAATTCATAGAAATTCAACCGTAACTCCAAATTAAATAAATTATATATGAAAAATTATCAGAAAAATTCAAGGAATCCATCTGTACCATTTTCATGCATGTTAGAACAACTTATAGCTGCTGTTTAGCACAAATAAATTAAAATGGCATTTGAATAATCACATATGGAGTTTGAATTTGAATCTTGTATTCAAACCAACTTCATTTAATCTGTTGCTAGTTGCATTAGCCCAAAACACATTCATATTGCCATGTCATGAGCATGCATCATATTGTGCATTGCATTGATTGTATTTCTTCTTTGTTGCCGGTATCTGTTCCCTCCCGATAGACGATGTTCCGACGTTGTGATCGTTGACACTGATGAAGACTCAATGTTACCTTCAGAAGTGCCAGGCAAGCAAAACCCCCTTGTTCATTCCGATACAATCCCACTCTCTTGCTCCTGCTCTCTTTTACTGCATTAGGACAACATCGATTCATCTGTTACTTGCTGCGGTAGCTGAACCCCTTTATCCTCTGCATGACCTGTCATTCCACAGTAATTAGATGAAACCCACTAGCATGAGTAGGAGTTGTTTGAGCCCTGATGTGCCTACTCATTCATGCTTGTTTGTCATGCCTGCTACTGCTTAGAGTTGAGTCAGGTCTGATTCATCGGGGATGAATCAGAGGTGTGTGAACATGTCCTACGGTGTGTGAGCTAAGCGTGTGAACACGATTTGGTAAAGGTAGCGGTGAGAGGCCATGTAGGAGTACATGGTGGGTTGTCTCATTGCAGCCGTCCTCAGGAACTGAGTTCTGTGTTTGTGATCCATGATTCAGCTACTACCACGCATTGGGCCTGAAACCAATGGACCCTCTCGGCTTCCTAATCACCCTTGTCCTCTGTCCAGGAGTTGCAAGTAGTTTCTGGTGTTTCTAGTATGCTGGAGGCCGTGCGCAGCGCTGACCGCAGGGGTGGGCTGTGATGCGGTAGGCACGTGGCCGGGTAAACCGGGCGCCCGTTTGGTGTCACGGAACCTTGTTCACATCGTTTGGGGCTGTGAGCGAAACTCCGGCCGGATCTCCTCATGGATGGAACCCGAATAGGCGATAAACCTGGACTAGAGACTTGAGTGTTTAGGCAGGCCGTGGCCGACACCCACGTTGGGCTTCCGCTTGAAGGTTGCCGAGTACATGTCGTGTAAACGGCGGTAAGTGGTGAGAGCGTGTGTGAAGAAGTACACCCCTGCAGGGTTAACATCATCTATTCGAATAGCCGTGTCCGCGGTAAAGGACTTCTGGGTTGCTTATATCAGTTCATAGACAAGTGAAAGTGGATACTCTAAAATACGCAAGATAAGCGTGAGTGCTATGGATGGCGTTCTCGTAGGGAGACGGGAGCGGATCCATAGTGGTGTATTGATATGGTGAATATGTGGACTCGTGTGCGCCACCTCAAAAGAGTTACTTGCAGTCGTAGTTCAGGATAGCCACCGAGTCAAAGCTGGCTTGCTGCAGTTAAACCCCACCATCCCCTTGTTGAAAATGATGCATATGTAGTTAGTTCTGATGTAAGTCTTGCTGGGTACATTTGTACTCACGTTTGCCTATTTTATGTTTTTGCAGAGAGACCTCAGTCTCGCTAGTAGTTCCGTATGGTCTTTGACGTTTAGCTTGTTACCTCAGCTACGATCTTGTGCCCTCGGTAGGATCTGGCAGATATTCAGGCTTCTCAGCCTTTTTCATTTCTAGATGTCTGTACTCAGACATGTTAAGCTTCCGCATGTGCTTTGACTTGTATGCTCTGATTGTTGGGTCATGAGACCCATGTTTGTAATATCTCGCTCCTCGGAGCCTATTGAATAAATTACTTGAGTCGTAGAGTCATGTTGTGATGCCATGTTGTATTTGCACATATCGAGCATATTGTGTGTATGTTATTGAAATGCTTGGTATGTGTGGGATCTGACTATCTAGTTGTTTATCTTTAGTAGCCTCTCTTACCGGGAAATGTCTCCTAGTGTCTCCACCGAGCCATGGTAGCTTGCTACTGCTCCGGAACACTTAGGCTGGCCGGCATGTGTCCTTCTTCGTTCCTGTGTCTGTCCCTTCGAGGAAATGTCACGCATTGAGTATCGGAGTCCTGTTAGCCCGCTACAGCCCGGTTTACCGGAGTCCTGCTAGCCCAGTGCTACAGCCCGGACCCACTTGCTGATGACCGACACGTTCGTTGTTGGGTCATGGATGCCTGTCCCTGTAAGTCTGTGCCACTTTGGGTTTACGACTAGTCATGTCAGCCCGGGCTCCTTATCATATGGGTGCTAGCGACAGTATCATATACGTGTGCCAAAAGGCGCAAACGGTCCTGGGCAAAGGTAAGACGACACCCGTGGGAATACCGTGCGTGAGGTCGCAAAGTGATATGAGGTGTTACATGCTAGACCTATGTGGCATCGAGTCGGGGTCCTGACAGCGTTGGTATCAGAGCTTGACTGCCTGTAGGATTACCAAGCCAAACTGGTCGAAGTTGAGTCTAGAAATACTTTAGTTATATAAGGGAATTGATTGTGGGATGGAACGTAAGGCTCTTTTTACTCCTTATACCTTATGCCCTTCTGATCTGAGTCATCTTATCTTTTCTACCGGGTTAAGGAACTAGGCTTTCTCTTCTTTCTATCAGGATCACGTGTTACTAATCCGTAGACTTATAAGATTGTTGGATTAAGCTTCAGTTCAGTTTCTACCTCTGTATGTTAATTATTGATCTCGAGACCTTGATATTGTGCTTCTGAGTGGTTATGCCACCATTTTTGTGAATGTCTCAAATCTTTTCTGAGCATTTACAGCCGTTATGCTGTCCGAGTCATCCCAGGTTTCTAAATAGTTTGAAGCAATTTGCAAATTCCTTCCTCCCGTTTCGATGTTCCTTTGGGCCAGATTAACCACACTAATCGGTGAGTTGAGGTACTTTATTGCCTTGACATATATGTTGGAGTTATTATTATGACCCTAGGTGTCTTAGGGGATCATCTAGTGGTCTAGCCATGATTTGTGTCCTAGCGTGATGATTCTGGCCTTTATTCTCGAAAGCATCCCGTGATGTCACTTAGTAGTAGGTATTCTACTCCTTGGGTTTTGAACCCGAGATTCACCCTACTTACTTCATGTTGATAGTAATTGCTAGCTCCCTTAGGTTATTAGTAACCTTTGCGATAGTCCTTGAAGTCCGTGGTATCTTCTTCTTCCAAATACCATGAACTACTTATGGCAGAAGTTCCTCGTTGAACTGAACAATCACAACAAGAGTGCTCTCGATGAGTTCTCCATGCTATATTGTGACTCTGCCAGCTCAACCTTTCTGCATGGGTTATCCGGAAGAATTATGTTGAACTTGGTTCGACATACTAATCTATGCATCCACAACTCAGAAAGTTATTTGTTCCTTTGAGTTGTCCCTCTTTAGTTGTCTACTGACCTTCGTCTATCAATTGATAGTCAAGAGTATGTGTGCGTTCGTTCATCGATGCCTATTATTCTTGTGGTCCATCAAGCCATTCTATTCCAGAATGACTAGGAGAAACAAACTCCAGTACCTCATCCATATCCAGGATCGGGTCAAAGAAGTTGTATTTCGCAGATCAAATGCCAATCCAGCTTTTGGTTCTGTTCTACCTTGGAGTATTACCATCTTTATATCGGGATTGTTATAGGAATTGCACACCATCCTATGAACTCTTGGTACAGTGATACTTCTTGCCATCATTGTTCATTCCTCGGTTCCTGTGTTATTGTAACCGGAATGCCGACAAGTGAATTGTGGTATGTGAAATCAATACTGCTAGCAACTCCGTTGCTTGGTAGTTAAATGGACAACAACCTCATTCTTAGCGTGTGATTATTGAATCGTCACCCTAAGACTGATTGTGCTGCCTAGTCCCTATTTCTGGTGCACTCCTCGACCAATGAGATAGGAATTATTTCAAGTCCTCACTCATTTGATCATATCGTCTTGCCCTGAAAAGCGAGATTGTTCTCGAGCTTAGTAACATACCGGTGGTTCGTGACTTTTCAAATATCTTCTTGGGAGTGTTACCGGGTTGTTTCCTGACTGTTATATTGAGCTCGTGATCAAGTTGGTTTATCCTGTAAACCACCCTTTCTCCAATAATCCGTGTTGGATACCCTTGAGCTAGTTGGTTAAGCTAGACAACAACTTGGAGAGTTGGAAGATAAAAGCTTGCCTGGCTTAGTTCGTTCCAAAGGGATATCCCTGTGTAGTGTGTGTTGAAGAAAGATGATATCTTCATCGATTGGTTCCTGTGATCAGTTGTTGGACCTATTGTCTTATTAATCCTTTGATTTGAGTGTGGGCCATCGTCAAGTCAAATCAGCACCAACGATGCTCGTAATGTTGTCTTACTCGTGGTTTTTCCTCGAGCATACACCGTTATATTCCTGGGTCTGACCAATACTATCACCTTGTTCACATAGTTATGGAATTCCATCTCCACGGGAAGCTGGATGAATTGTTGTTGAGCCCATCGACAACATCCTTGTCCTCTCCATAATTTTGCTGAACATTAAGCTAGTGTTGGAAACTTTTGAAAGCATTTTCTTCATGCTAGCTCATGAAGTACTTGTTTGATGAAAGGAGTGACTTCCTCTTATACATGTGCATTTGGTGAAAGTTGCCGCCGTGAATTTGAGAAAGTTAGTTTTGCTTCCTCTGGAATCATCCCAAATCAGTCATGCACACGTGCAAAGTATTCTGTGGTATGGAGACTTGCAACCTTCATTCCATATGTGTCCCGAGCACACCAAGCCACTGATTGATTTGTTCAAGGAGAAGGAGTTCCTTCATAAGAGCTAATCCGGACTTATGTAAGGACTTCGATACCTCGTTGATGGTTCCCCCTCCTGAACTCGGTAGTGTTTTATTATAAGACTACTTTGTGGTCATGCTTGTCTGGGACAACGTGTTCACATGTTTGTAGCAGAACCAGCTCATGTTTTGGAGCTTACTATCGTAGTTCATCCCCCGAGAATCTCGCAACGTCATCTCATCGATTTGTGTTGCAAACTTTTGTTTTTCTTCCTAGACTCGATGAGTCTAGAATATCCTGACACCAACCAGATCTGAATCTCAGGCAGACTTGATGGTTGGAACATTTCCCAAGAACTATAATATTGGCCCCTCGATAACCGGTAAGGTGGATGTCGTGGCCAACACACCCAACCGGAAGACCTATTATTGTAGTATCTTGATTGAAGAAGTTGGCCACCTTCCCATAAGGACTTCGTAGGATTTACTCCCTAGTTGTGCCCTATGATTTTTGTGTTCCCGAAGTCCGACCTTTTTACTTGATGATCTAGATATCAAACCATATCTATGAATGGGTTACGCTAGGCCATCAAGGAGAACATTAGAAGCGGAGTGCTAAATGTCTCTCGGTCGATCATCCAGATTTTATTTCCTTGGCCCCGCCAAGGGTGAAATCTGAGAAGGTGTTATCTTCCTTTGCATCTGCATCCTCCATCACCATTCATCATGGTAGTAAGTTGTGTTACCGGACCCTTGACACGGATGTTGGTAAAACCTTGATGATTATGGAATTGCTCAAGTTCTTGAGAGCACGCACAAGTGCTAGGTTTGATCGTCGGCATTAACTGTATAGCGCTCTCAGTTTCCTCGGTTATGCTATAACCATTCCAATAGTGGGATAACTCTCTATTGTTGAGCCTCTCCCCAGTTACCAGAATCATTCCCAGCATTTGCATTTTGTTCCTAGCTTGCACCGCCAATGTGCCATTCTACCATGGGTCTCTTCCATTTCCGGTGGCAAGCAAATTCATCCATTACGTTGTCTTCAACAAGGTAATCCACATCATCCAAATCCGAGTATGCCATTCTACCGACCCCCTCCAAACGATCGCTCGAGAATTGCCTTAGGCTGGTTTAAAGAGTTTCAATGATCTTTGAATCAAAGGTAATTCTTTTTGCCACTTAAGGGGATATTTCTACGAGTCACCTTCCCTAAGGTGCATCATTATGGTATCATGGCAATTCAACTCCTCGCTACGTTGACAACCGATCACCACATTCTTAAGTCTGGAATTGTTGTCTACCTAGTGAACCTTTATCATCTGCTTCACTCCATTCCTATGGATGTATGCTTCATCTCTCAGCTCGAGAGATGTTGCTATGTCTCATCCCGAGAGTTACTCCTGAGTTGTTCGACCTCCGAGAAGAACGATTCTTTTAGGGTCTTTCCTTTCCTCTTGTTGTCATGTTAGTTGGAGTTCTCAGAGCAAGACTTCGAGAAAATGATGGTGAACAAATCAACGTTCAGTTGAAGTGCAACCTGGATCGTGAAGATTGTACTAGTTTGCGTTCCCCCTTCACCTTACCCTACGCTTGAATCTCGGGACGAGATTTTTGCTTAGTGGGGGTGAGCTGTCACAGCCCCAGATCAGCCCTTGTTTGTTTTTGCTTTAGCATCCATGCAACATGTTTAAATTTTATGAAATTTGAAATGGGGATGACCAAGCCCTAGCACCAAAGCATTGCAAATAGGTTCAACTTCAAAATATTTTCAAAGAACCCAAATTGCTTTGCAAAAATGTTCATGATTACTGGAAAAGGGTGAAAACCATATCCAGAGATGATGGATATTTTTCCAAGACATTTTTGGATTTTTGATTAAACCATATTATATTTGAATTGGGGCATTTAAATACTGTTAATATTTTTAAATGCTCCAACAAGTCTGGAAATAGTTGAGGGCCTCTGTAATAATTCAGTTAATGTACACAATTATTCTCAGGATTTATAAAAAATGATTTAGTGTCTAAAACTAAATCAAAACAAACTACAGAAAGTAGAAATAGAAAAGAGGAAATAAAAGAAAGGGAGAGAAGGCCACCTGGGCCACCTACCTGGCGCCCACTTACCTGGCCCAGCTCCCCCAACGGCCCACCCCACCGCCGCCCCCCCCCCCTCCCCTGTCGTCTTCCTCCCTGCCAGGAGGACGGACACCGCGACGCCGCCGCGCGTGCCACCTCCACCCTGCTCGGCCACCTCCTGCTTCCCCTGGCCACCTCCTGCTTCCTCCCCGGCCTCCCTAGCGACGCCCCGGACGACGCCACGCAGCCCCGACCGCTCTCTCACTCTCTCCCGAACTCTTCCCCTCTTCCGCTCCCTCTCCCTCTCGAGCCCGAGCGCAGCCGCCGCCGCGCCACCGTAACGCCGCGGCCACCGTCTCCCCCTCGACCCCTCGCTATGCCTGCGAGCTCCATCTCGACGTCCCCGACCTCCTCGACAAGCCACGACGCCACGGACGCGCTGCAACGCCGCCATCACCACCATCTTCATCGCCACGGCCGGCGATCGCCGCCGTTCGATTCGCAGCACCAAAGACGCCCCCGAGCTCGCTGACCACCTCATCGTTCTCCCTGTGAGCTCCTGCTGCCTCCTCTTTGCTCGCTTCCCCTGTTCCCGTCCCCTAGCTCCATCTTCCACCACGGCCGAAGCTCGCCGCCGCCGTGCCTCGTCGCCGTCGTGGCCAGAGCCACTTTGGCTCGAAGCCGGGCACACCACCGTGCTCCACACCTCACCAGGAGCACGTAGCACGCACCAACGCCTCCCCTAACGCCCTGCATCGCCTAACCCGCCGTTGGCCGAACTCCGGCCGCCGCCTTAGAGCTCGCCGTCGTCAGCTCCGGCCTCCCCACGACCCAGCAACCGCACCGTTCGACGCGCGGGAGCAAGGGCTCTCCAACGAGCCCAAGCACAGCCTCGGCCGTGCCCTGTAGCGTGTTTCCGACGGCCGCCACCGTCCCGAGCCTCGCCGGCGTCGAGACGCCGGCGTGATTGACCCTACTGACCAGGGGTTTGACCTCCCCTGGGTCCATGACAGGTGGACCCCGCCATCAGGTGATTAGCTTAATGCTAATCACCACCTAATCTAACCCCCTGACACTGACATGTGGGCCCTAGTGCCCCTAATCTTTAATTAAACTAAACTAACCCCCCTGTCTAACCTGTGTCACTGACGTGTGGACCCCACACGTCAGGTTTGACCCGAGCCAGCCCAGTTGACTCTGCTGACGTCACAGTGACGTGGTGCTGACGCCATAAATCATTTTCTGGATTTATTATTATTCAGAAAATTCCAGAAAATTGTATAAACTTCTAAAATTCATAGAAATTCAACCGTAACTCCAAATTAAATAAATTATATATGAAAAATTATCAGAAAAATTCAAGGAATCCATCTGTACCATTTTCATGCATGTTAGAACAACTTATAGCTGCTGTTTAGCACAAATCAATTAAAATGGCATTTGAATAATCACTTATGGAGTTTGAATTTGAATCTTGTATTCAAACCAACTTCATTTAATCTGTTGCTAGTTGCATTAGCTCAAAACACATTCATATTGCCATGTCATGAGCATGCATCATATTGTGCATTGCATTGATTGTATTTCTTCTTTGTTGCCGGTATCTGTTCCCTCCCGATAGACGATGTTCCGACGTTGTGATCGTTGACACTGATGAAGACTCAATGTTATCTTCAGAAGTGCCAGGCAAGCAAAACCCCCTTGTTCATTCCGATACAATCCCACTCTCTCGCTCCTGCTCTCTTTTACTGCATTAGGACAACATCGATTCATCTGTTACTTGCTGCGGTAGCTGAACCCCTTTATCCTCTGCATGACCTGTCATTCCACAGTAATTAGATGAAACCCACTAGCATGAGTAGGAGTTGTTTGAGCCCTGATGTGCCTACTCATTCATGGTTGTTTGTCATGCGTGCTACTGCTTAGAGTTGAGTCAGGTCTGATTCATTGGGGATGAATCAGTGGTGTGTGAACATGTCCTACGGTGTGTGAGCTAAGCGTGTGAACACGATTTGGTAAAGGTAGCGGTGAGAGGCCATGTAGGAGTACATGGTGGGTTGTCTCATTGCAGCCGTCCTCAGGAACTGAGTTCTGTGTTTGTGATCCATGATTCAGCTACTACCACGCATTGGGCCTGAAACCAATGGACCCTCTCGGCTTCTTAATCACCCTTGTCCTCTGTCCAGGAGTTGCAAGTAGTTTCTGGTGTTTGTAGTATGCTGGAGGCCGTGCGCAGCGCTGACCGTAGGGGTGGGCTGTGATGCGGTAGGCACGTGGCTGGGTAAACCGGGCGCCCGTTTGGTGTCACGGAACCCTGTTCACATCGTTTGGGGCTGTGAGCGAAACTCCGGCCGGATCTCCTCATGGATGGAACCCGAATAGGCGATAAACCTGGACTAGAGACTTGAGTGTTTAGGCAGGCCGTGGCCGACACCCATGTTGGGCTTCTGCTTGAAGGTTGCCGAGTACATGTCGTGTAAACGGCGGTAAGTGGTGAGAGCGTGTGTGAAGAAGTACACCCCTGCAGGGTTAACATCATCTATTCGAATAGCCGTGTCCGCGGTAAAGGACTTCTGGGTTGCTTATATCAGTTCATAGACAAGTGAAAGTGGATACTCTAAAATACGCAAGATAAGCGTGAGTGCTATGGATGGCGTTCTCGTAGGGAGACGGGAGCGGATCCATAGTGGTGTATTGATATGGTGAATATGTGGACTCGTGTGCGCCACCTCAAAAGAGTTACTTGTAGTCGTAGTTCAGGATAGCCACCGAGTCAAAGCTGGCTTGCTGCAGTTAAACCCCACCATCCCCTTGTTGAAAATGATGCATATGTAGCTAGTTCTGATGTAAGTCTTGCTGGGTACATTTGTACTCACGTTTGCCTATTTTATGTTTTTGCAGAGAGACCTCAGTCTCGCTAGTAGTTCTGTATGGTCTTGGACGTTTAGCTTGTTACCTCAGCTACGATCTTGTGCCCTCGGCAGGATCTGGTAGATATTCAGGCTTCTCAGCCTTTTTCATTTCTAGATGTCTGTACTCAGACATGTTAAGCTTCCGCATGTGCTTTGACTTGTATGCTCTGATTGTGGGGTCATGAGACCCATGTTTGTAATATCTCGCTCCTCGGAGCCTATTGAATAAATTACTTGAGTCGTAGAGTCATGTTGTGATGCCATGTTGTATTTGCACATATCGAGCATATTGTGTGTATGTTATTGAAATGCTTGGTATGTGTGGGATCTGACTATCTAGTTGTTTATCTTTAGTAGCCTCTCTTACCGGGAAATGTGTCCTAGTGTCTCCACCGAGCCATGGTAGCTTGCTACTGCTCCGGAACACTTAGGCTGGCCGGCATGTGTCCTTCTTCGTTCCTGTGTCTGTCCCTTCGGGGAAATGTCATGCATTGAGTACCGGAGTCCTGTTAGCCCGCTACAGCCCGGTTTACCGGAGTCCTGCTAGCCCAGTGCTACAGCCCGGACCCACTTGCTGATGACCGACACGTTCGTTGCTGGGTCATGGATGCCTGTCCCTGTAAGTCTGTGCCACTTTGGGTTTACGACTAGTCATGTCAGCCTGGGCTGCTTATCATATGGGTGCTAGCGACACTATCATATACGTGTGCCAAAAGGCGCAAACGGTCCCGGGCAAAGGTAAGACGACACCCGTGGGAATACCGTGCGTGAGGCCGCAAAGTGATATGAGGTGTTACATGCTAGACCTATGTGGCATCGAGTCGGGGTCCTGACAGGCCTTCCCAAGGCGCCAACAGCTTGTGCTGGCCTGCTGTTCGCTGGATCAGCCGGAGCACAAGGTCGCCTTCTTGGAAAGATCTTGGCCTGACCTTCCTCTTGTGGTATCGGCGCAGGCTCTGCTGGTAGATGCTGGACCGACTGAGTGCCAACAGCCGGCCCTCTTCCAACAGATCGACGCCGTCTTGTCGTGCTTCTTCAGCTTCCTCCTCGGTGTACATGGTGACCCGTGGGGAGTCGAACTCTATGTCCGTTGGGATGACGTCTTTGGCACCGTAGACGAGGAAGAAGGGCGTGAAGCCGGTTGGCTTGTTTGGAGTCGTGCGCAGACTCCAGAGGACGGCTGGCAGCTCGTTGAGCCAGCAGCCGGCCGAGCGCTCCAGAGGCTCGATCAGCCGAGGCTTGATGCCAGACAGGATGAGGCCGTTTGCTTGCTCCACTTGGCCGTTTGACTGCGGATGGGCGATGGATGCTAGGTCCAGTCGGATGCCCTGTGTTGCGTAGAAACGGGCCAAGACGCCTTTGGTGAAATTTGTGTCATTGTCGGTGATGATGTTGTGTGGTATGCCGTACCAAATTGTGATATCAGAGATGAACGTTACGGCAGTCGGACAGTTCAGCTTCTTGATTGGCTTTGCTTCTATCCACTTGGTGAACTTGTCCACTGCAACAAGTAAGTGAGTTAAACCACCTCGTGCTGTTTTGAATGGTCCCACCATGTCTAGACCCCAAACTGCGAAAGGCCGGGCAATGGGGATGGTGGTGAGTGCACAAGCTGGCTGGTGCGGCTTGGAGCTGAACTTCTGACACCCTTTGCATTTTTTGACCAACTCCTTGGCCTCATCCAAGGCAGTTGGCCAGAAGAAATCGTGTCGAAAGGCTTTGGCGACGAGTGCTCTTGAAGCCGCATGGTGGCCGCACTCGCCTTGATGGATGTCTTTGAGAATCGCTTGGCCTTGCTCTGGCTCTACGCAGCGCTGGTAGACACCAGTGACGCTGCGCCTGACCAGCTCTTTGTTGACAATGGTGTAGGTTGCCGCCCGGTGTTGTATTTGCCGAGCTAAAGTTTCATCAGTCGGCAGCTCTTTGTTCACCAGGAATTTGAGGATGGGCTGGGCCCATGAGGGTGCTGCTATTTCTTCGACTGCCAGAACTGCGACTTGGATGAGGGCGGTTGGGCTGGGAGGCGGCTGGTTGGAGTCAACAACCGCTTGCTGGGTTGATGATGTCCCCAGGCCAACTGGCGCGGTCCTTGGGCCGAGTTCTGGAGTATTCAAGCCCGCCACCGTAGTCCCCGGGCCGGGTTTGGCTGTGGTAGTTTTGGGGTCTTTCGCCATAATCCTCGTTCCGACAGCCGGAGCTCTGGAGTCGGATCCGACGTCTTCAGGAGGAGCCAGCACAAAAATGGAGTTCGATTCTGGTGAAGGCTTGACAGACAGCTTAAGGAGGCGTTGAAGGGCGACACCAGATGGTATTGCTTGGCGGGTAGAGCCGATTCGTGCCAATGCATCTGCTTGGTCGTTGTCATTTCTCGGCACATGGAGGAACTCGCACCCTTCGAAATACCCACTAAGTTGCTGCACGAGGAAACGGTAGCTCATCATGTTTGCATCCTTCGCGTCCCAGTCGCGAGATGATTGCTGGACCACTAAGTCCGAGTCGCCATAACACAAGATCCGGCGGATGCCAAGCTCTTTGGCAAGCCGGAGGCCGTGAATGTGCGCCTCGTACTCGGCAACGTTATTGGAGGCGGCAAAGTGGATTTGCAGCGCATATTTGAGCTTGTCGCCTTTGGGAGAGGTGAGGACGACACCGGCTCCCAAGCCAGTGTGCATCTTGGAGCCGTCGAAATGCATCCGCCAATGGGTGGAATCGGGTGCTGGAGGTAGGTACTGGGTCTCGGCCCAATCGACGAGGAAGTCGGCCAGTGCTTGTGACTTGATAGCGGTGCGGGGCTGGTAGTGGATGGTGTAAGGAGCCAGCTCTATGGCCCACTTGGCCACTCGACCAGAAGCATCTCGGCTACCGATGATCTCGGCAAGTGGGGCCGTGCAGACCACCGTGATTGGATGCTCTTGAAAGTAAGGCTTCAATTTCTTGGCAGCAAAGTGTACGCCATAGCACATCTTCTGGTAGTGGGGGTAGTTCTGCTTGGAGGTCGACAGTACCTCGCTCAGGTAATATACCGGCCTCGGGACAGGTAGCGCCTTGCCTTCCTCCTTGCGCTCCACTACAATGACCGTGCTGACTACTCGGCTGGTGGCGGCGATGTACAGGAGCATAGGTTCCTTGGGAGTCGGAGCCGCCAGGATGGGTGGAGTAGTCAGCATCTTCTTCAACTGGTGAAAAGCTTCGTCCGCCTTATGGTTCCACTCGAAAAAAGTGGTCTTCTTCATGAGTTGGTATAAGGGGAGAGCTTTCTCGCCCAGCCGACTGATGAATCGGCTGATGGATGCTAAGCAGCCGATGAACTTCTGCACATCCAGCAGTCGGCTGGGTACCTCCATTCTCTCAATGGCCTTGATTTTTACTGGGTTGCATTCTATGCCGCGTTCAGAGACCAGGAAACCTAGGAGCTGGCCAGCTGGTACTCCGAAGACGCACTTCTCGGGGTTGAGCTTGATCTTGAACCGGCGCAGGTTCTCAAAAGTCTCCTTGAGGTCTTCCAGCAGTGTTCCACGCTTTTTCGTCTTCACCACCACATCGTCCACGTAAACGTGGGCGTTCCTACCGAGCTGCTTGAGGAGGCACTTCTGCATGCAACGCTGAAAGGTGGCGCCAGCGTTCCTGAAGCCAAACGTCATGGTGAGGTAGCAGAAGGCTCCAAACGGCATGATGAAAGCAGTTTCCAGTCTGTCAGCTGGGTTTAGCTTGATCTGGTGATATCCTGAGTATGCATCCAAAAAACTCAACAGCTCGCATCTGGCTATGGAGTCTATCACCTGATCGATTCTTGGTAAAGCAAATGAGTCCTTGGGGCAGGCCTTGTTGAGGCTCGTGTAGTCGATACACATTCGCAACTGCTTGTTCTTCTTTAGTACCAGGACCGGATTTGCTAGCCATTTTGGAAAGAACACTTCCATAATGAAGCCGGATGCTAGGAGTCGGGCTATCTCTTCTCCGAAAACTCTTCTCTTCTCTTCTGATAAGCGGCGCAGGGGCTGTCTGACTGGCTTTGCATCAGATCGGACATGTAACTTGTGCTCGGTGAATTCCGTCGGTACACCTGGCATGTCTTTGGGGGACCATGCGAAGATGTCCCGATTCTCATGGAGGAAATCGACGAGCTCACCTTCCTATTTGCTGTCGAGGTTTGCACCTACGACGGCGTACCTCTCTGGGTGCTCCAGGTCCAAGGGTATCTTCTTTGTCTCTTTGACTGGCTTGAACGAACCCTCAGCCTCCGACTCTTTTGGGTTGGGCGATACCTCAGGCTGCTTGCCGGCCATCGACACAACTCGCTCAAGGAGCCGCTTCTCAGCCGCGATTACCAGGGACTCGGCCAGCCAACTGCTCTCTACTGCGCAAGCAGACGACTTACGGTAGTCGCCAGCCATGGTTAGAATTCCCCTGGAACTGGGCATCTTCATCTTGAGGTAGGCGTAGTGGGGGACCACCATGAACTTGGCCAAGGCAGGTCGGCTAAGCAGCGCATGGTATGGGCTCTCAAGATCCACCACCTCAAACTAAATGGGCACTCTACGGAAGTGATCTTTGTACCCAAAGAGGACGTCCATCAGGATCTTGCCGATTGGCGAGCAGGAAAGCCCAGGAACAATGCCGTGGAACACAGTTCGACTGTTTCTGAAGCTGTCTTTGCTTGATTCCTAACTTCTCCATGGTGTCCTTGTACAGGATATTGATGCTGCTTCCCCCGTCTATCAGAACTCGCGAGAAATGCGCGGCTCGTCTGTCCTTAGCAAAGGTGGCGTCTAGGACCAAGGCATAGGAGCCCGGACTCGGCATCACTTCTAGGTGTTCAGCCCTGCTCCAGCCGATGGGCTTCTCAGACCAGTGCATGAACTCTGGCGTTACTTCATTCACCTCTTGTCGCTGCAGCCACTTGTTGCGTCGATCATCAGCCACACTGGTGAACACCACATAGGCTCCATGCTCTTCTGGGTATTCGTCTTGTACCGCGCCGACTGGCCTAATAGCCGGCTGCTGGGGCGGAGGCGGAGGCGGATGCCCAGCAGGCGGGGGAGGCAGGAGGCCGTCTCCCTTGGTGATCCTAGTGAGCCAGTGGAACTTCTGGGTGGTGTGATTCGACGGCTTTGCGCCATTGTGGAACTTGCAAGGTCCATCCAAGGTCTGCTCATAGGAGAAGGCATGCAACCAGTTTGGCTTGCCGCCTTTCTGTCGCTTAGGCGGGGGCTGCTCATCTGGCTGCTGGGCTTCAACGGTCGCGACCTGCCGGTTGCTGGAAGCCGGCTGTGGGGCCTTGCGCTTGTTGTCGCCCTGCTGTTGTCGCTGGCCGGCATCTGCCGCCGGAGTTCTTGGAGCTTGAGGAGCCACTTTGCCAGTTGTATTGATTTGAATCTCCACCTTCATGGAGGAGTCGGCTGTGGCATACTTGTCCACTATGATCAGCACCTCGTCGAGGGTTTCTGGCTCATTGCAAAGGAGCTTGTGCTTGAGGAGGGTGCCTTCTCTGCACCCGGCCGTGAAGTACTCGATGGCCTGCACCTTGTGCATACCCTCGCAGGAATTCCGGAGCTCGGCCCAACGCGTGAGGTAATCGCGAGTCACTCGTCGGGGCCTTGCACGCACAAGGAGAGATGACGAGGCTTGGGAGGACGATTGTACGTGCTGGTGAAGTTGTGGACGAACGCTTCGATGAAGTCGACCTAGCTGTTGATGCTGCAGGACTTTAGGCTGTTCAGCCATGTCCGGGCCGTGCCCTGGAGCATGAGCGGAACGTACTTCACGGTGACAGACTTGTTGCCGTTTGCTATGCTGACAGCCATGGAGTAGTCGACTAGCCAGTCTTCCGGCTTCACGGAGCCGGTATACTTGGGCGTGTCTCTTGGGAGCGTGAACCCTCTGGGAAAGGGTTCGTCCTGAATGCGGGGCCCGAAACAAGGCGGACCTAGCTCATCTTCTTCTTCCAGCGCTAAGGATCGGTGGAGTCGGTCGATCCGATGGCGGGCGTCGTTCTCTTCAACTCCCTCTCGGCGGCCAAGGCGGTCACTGAGAGTCGGATGGTCAACAGGCGGAGGGGAGACTTGCCTCTCCTTGCAGGGAGGGGGAGGCGGACAGTTGTCCCGTCGTTCCACTGCCCTTGGGCGGCCGTCTCGGTCGAGCTCTATGGTAATGCGAGTCCGACTGTGGCTGACAGTCGGCTCCTTGTCTCTTCTTCCTCGGGCGCCGCCAGTTGGCGTCCGAGACGTCACGCCTTGATCTCGGTGAAGGTCGTCGACGGGCCGTTGAGGCGCCTCCGCGCGGCAGCCGGTCTCGTTCTGCGCGGTGGCCGCGTCGAGAAGCTGCTGGACTCGCTCCATCATGAGGCGGCATTCTTCGCCCTCGAAATTGTCCAGCTCGTCCGCCGCTGCCTGGGCGGCTCGGATGTTCTCCGCTGGTGTAGCATACACAGGGCGGCTTGCCCCGAACAGGTTGGCGAGCCACCGACGGCGTGATCCATCTCCCGCTGGTAGGCTTTTGACAAGCGCCTCATGCTGGCCAGCTTCTTCGCGCCTTCACCGAATGGGCGCAGTTAGGTCTTGCAGCGCCGCACCGAGCGAGTCGTGCGCTCCTCCACCAGGGAGCTCGTCATGACTGATGACTAGCACCTCGGTGACGGTGCTTCCGTTGCTCTCTGCGTGGGGGAGAGGTTCGTCGTAGACCACCACATTGGTGGGGAACGCGTCGAGCGACGCGGTGTCGGAGTCGACCAGCATTGGGTCGGTGGATCCTACGGACTCCAATTCTACGGCAGGCTCGCCGAAAACTTGGAGTTGATCCAGGAGGCCCGTGAGGAGGTTCTCGGGGCCGCCCATGCCTGCGTTGGATGAAGGTTCGTCGGAGAGGCGGACCTCACCGACAAGTTTGGCCAAGGAGCTGACCACGCAGGCGATCTCGACGCCGCTTAGCGCGTTGGCGCAAACTCCGTCTGGCGTGCCTGGCTGGCTGCACTCGCTAGGGAGGAAAAGGGTTCCATCCAGAGCAGATCTCCGGACGGCGGTGCACTAGGCCCCATGGTGGGCGCCAAATGTCGGGGGTTTGTTGCGACATAGGCCAATGGATGGACTATCATGGTGGGGGCGAGTAGAACATCGCCGGTGCCTGGAAACGGGATGAGGCGAAGACATGCACGCCGGTGAATCTTACCCAGCTTCTGGGCTCTCCGGGGAGATAATACCCCTACTGCTGCTCTGCGGGGTCTCCGCATCATCACTATGGCAAAGTTCTTACACGGTTGCTCCTTGAGCTGTTTTCTGGTGGTAGGAGAGGGCAAGGCTAGCTCTCCCCTTCTATATGATCTGGTCTAGAGCTAATGGGTTCCAGCCCTTTGCATGGGTGCCCTGGGGGGTTTATATCGGCCTACCCCCAGGGGTACAATGGTAATCCGGCTGGACGCAGGCCCAGCCGTCAGTGCCTCTAGCCTCCGTCTTCTCTGCTGAACGCTGGGGCCCGCCGGCTGGCGGGCCCCGCCGACTGGCCTGGTACGGATCCAACAGGCCGCGTCCGCCGTGGGCGGGTCTTGTCAGCTGCTGATTACTGTAGCCGTGCTTCTGATGACGCGGGCTTGATCAAGAGGTCATGGCAACAGCCCCGCCACCTGGCGGGCGATCACTGTTGCCACTCCCCATTACGTCTTGATTAATGGCGCGTGGGCCCCGGGGGAGGGCTCGGCCGACTCCCCCGGGCCGACACTCGATGGGTCCGACTGGTGGTTCTCCTACCGTCCCCCGAGGTCTCACTGACTGGTGGGGCCTGCTGCCTCCAGGCCGTACAGACAAGCCGTCGTGGGTGCAGGATTCGGCCCTGCGGCGCTGATGTCAGGGCCGACATGGAAACAGTGCCACGCCGCACGGAGATCTTCCGGGGTACGCCGTGCTGTGGCCATGCCTGCCCTTGGTGAGGGGCGGGGGTGGGCTTCGCTGCAGCCACGCCCCTGCCTCATCCCCTTTGATAAGGTCATGGGGTTTGACTCCCCAAAGTCGGCTTCTCTGGAAGTCGTCCCTGGGACTCGGCCGTGAGCAGGCAGTCGGCCGCCCTTCCGTCGATTCCTTAGGATGCGGCTCTTTGTCCTGGGGTCTTGAGGGGCGCAGCCTGCCCCGATGTCTTGAAAGGTTCTGGGCCTCGGGTTGGCCTACCCATGGCCCATTACTCCGACACCGATCACCTTTAATCGCAGGGACCATCGACCACTATCCGCCATGGAGGTTCAGCGGCACTGGTCCTCAACCCAATAATTGATGGATTCCACCTCACACGAGTCCTGATGGACGGTGGCAGCAGCCTCAACCTGCTTTATCAGGATATAGTGCACAAAATGGGAATCGATCCATCAAGGATCAAGCCCACCAAAACTACCTTTAAAGGAGTTATACCAGGTATAGATGATCATTGCATGGGCTCAATCACATTGGAGGTTGTCTTCGGATATCCGGAAAACTTCCGAAGCGAAGAGTTAATCTTCAATATCGTTCCTTTCCGTAGTGGCTATCATGCACTACTCGGACTAACTACATTTGCGTGATTCAATGCGGTGCCACACTATGCTTATCTCAAGCTCAAGATGCCTGAACCACGCGGTGTCATCACAGTCAATGGAAACACGGAGCGCTCAATCCGTACTAAAGAGCACACCATGGCCCTAGCAGCAGAGGTATAGAGCGGCCTTCACAAGCAGAACCTTAATTCGGCGGCCATGCTCCCGGACATTGTCAAACGAGTCCGGACTACTTTGCAGCAGGACAGTCCAGCCCGTCAGGAGGTCGACTAGCAATCCGGCCTCTGTCTCAGTCCCGACCAAGTAGCGGCATACGTAACGCGCGTACATAAGTACACACTAAAAATACGATGGGAGGAGATGGAGGCATAACCAGACCGTGGTCCACAATATGGCTCGACCTTCCCTGGACACACATACTCTTACTTTTCTTTTTATCCTTTTTAGGATTCTTTTTCACAGGCCCCTCTTGACGGCCTAACAATCGGTCCATTCGAGGGATGGATACACCAAGGTCGTAAGTAGCACAAATGTGTGGGGAAATCTCTAGACGTTCTTCTTAACGATCATTCTACCTGCTTTCAGGACCCGTACGCAACTCCCCCTTGGTCTTGGCATGTTAAATAGCCATTGTTGCTTATCGCATTATTTTTACAAATACGCTTTGACGTATTAATCAAAATTATAATGGAAATACTTTGTGGCTCAAATTATGTGGCACTAGCTTACTACTTCATTTTATTTTGCTATTCTTATCGGTTGCATACGTACACTTTGGTACGACGTAATTCGCTAGGGTCTTTATTGCGCCCCATACTATGGCAACAAATTCGAACACTTTTACATTATAGTTTGGCCCCTGAATTTAGCATTATATGCATCGGCTCCGAATCATGTCTTCGGTCAATAGTTGGGTTGCCCGGCTCCTGTGCTTAGTACCTTACATTCTGCTCCAACGGCTAGGGTAGTAAAGGGCGAACTACTGCGATTGTGTCCTGGTTTATCCAGATGAGCACCTCAGTAGAGAAAGCTGAAAATTGACTGTCATGATGCCGCGTGAGCCGGTCAGCTCTTCGGAGGTTAAAATCTCTTGTGATTTTTTCCGCATTATGCGACGGATCGGCCTTCATCCGATCAGGTGTCTATAGCACCGTAGTCCAGACTAACGAATACTAGAGGCTGCGCCTACATTTCTATTGTCAAACTCCTATGGCTAAGTGAGGGTAATAAAGCCACATAGTCTAATTTCCTGGTTCGTTGCGCTAAACACCTCCTTCAAGGACCAATTTCTTGGATCAAGAGTGTCTAGATTCCATCCCGAACACCCCCGTACTACCTACGTGGGGGCTGAAGCCGACGACGGCCGCACATGAGGTAAAATTCCAAAATAAACAGCAAACATCATATTACATATCAGTTTTGTTTTCATCATATAGGGCAGGATAACATGATGGTACTCATTCAAAGATAATGTCTTTTGAACACTGGCCCTCCACAATGCAGGGTCCCTTGAGGACATCATCAAAATACCTCTCCGGCATGGGGTGCTCCTTGCCAGTGGGCGGTCCCTTGGTCACGAGCTTGACGGTGTCCATCTTCGCCCACTGTATCTTGACACGGGAGAAGGCCATCCATGCACCTTCGATGTAGACCGACTGCTTGATGGTGTCAAGCCGGGGGCAGGCATTGACTAGCCACTTTGCGAGCCCGAAGTAGCTATTGGGTATGACTTCGGTAGGCCATAGCCGGATTATTAAATCCTTCATGGCTAGTCCAGCCACCCTATGTAGTTCCACCAGCTGTTTTAGCTGATCGCTAAAGGGCACCGGATGTTCTAGCGCAAGGTATTGCGACCAGAACAACTTCTCCGTCGAGCTCCCCTCTTCGGCTTGAAAGAACTCCGCAGCGTCGGCAACGCTGCGCGACAGATCGATAAACGCCCATGGAGAACTCCAAATCCAGGTCAGTAAGATAAATCTTCTCTTCACATACTTGCTCTACATAATAAAGGCCTTACCAGCCGCAATTTTTCTTGCCTCTTGGATTTCCTGGAGGGCGCCATGGGCTTCAATCCGGGCATCATGTGCGCTCTGGCGGGCCTTGGCAAGTTCGGACTCTTGATCCGCAATATTGCGCTCCAACGACTCACATTTCTGCACAGCGTCCTGGAGCTCCTCCTGGACCTCACCAACCCTAGCCTCGTGTTTCTCAAGAGCGGCTTGTTCCTTTGCCGCTCTCTCCTCGGCTTCGGCCAGCACCTTCCTGAGGGCCTCCACCACGGTCGCCGCTCCTAACAAATATCATGGCACTATGGTCAGCACAAATCATTCATCCCTTCTGGATCTACAAAAGGTCATTGCATACCTTGATGATCCTCCAGCTGTTTTTTCATGCGGCCGAGCTCTTCCTCAGTCTGCTCCAGACTCTGCTTCAGTCCGGATACCAGCATGAGAGGTCACAGGCAGCAAAGATGCCTACTTATCCACATAGACACATATGATTAGTCTCCTACGAAAATTAGTTGATCCTCAGTCCGGTTTTTCTTTTCGAACACCAGATAGTGCATCAGGGGCAACTGTCTATACTATGACATTCCTTTGATACAACTGCGTCGCTTACCTCAAAGCCTGTTAGAAGGCTTGTGCAGGCTTCGGTCAGTCTGCTCTTGGTGGACTGAATCCTCTCAACCACCATACCCATGAAGGTACGGTGTTCCTCAACAATGGAAGCACTTCACAGCGCTTCCAATAGAGTATCTGGTGCCTCTGGATGGACAAAGGTCATCGGTGGAATCGGTGCACCTCCTTCTTTTGAAGGAGGTTGCTTGCTAGATTTCGGAGCCGTATAGGTCTCCGGGATCGTATTCGGCTAGGGGCCGAATTGGATATGGCCCCCATCGCTAGTCTCCATGGGGATCTGCTCCCCCATGTGTCCGGCAGCTGAGGTATCATCCTCTGGCGCCACCATGATGGCCTCCTGTGCCTCCCCCTGGGCCGGGAGGGTCCTTCGGGATAGAAATTCAGCATCCTCCATAGCCTCAGGAGAGGAGGCCACCGGAAGGGACCCGCTGTCCATCACCTTCGGATCCAGCGAATTTCCCGAAGATGAGGATCGCTCGAGGTCGGAACAAGCCGTACTGCAAGTGCATGATTTATCATGTTAAAATTATGAAGTAGAGAGGCTGGGTATTTGTGTGCGTCATCGAGTACTTACGATTCGGCCAGGGGCTTATCCCTGGGGCGCCACTCTAAGCTACTATCAATCTCTCACGCGGAATTGTCCGCGGCGGAGGCCTTCCCCTTCTTGGATGCCTCTACCTCCAGATGCGTGGAGGACGCCCTTTTCGTCCTCCCCCCCTTAGGGGGAGATTCGCTTTCCTCCTCTTCCTCATCATCGGTGGCGGGAGGGGAGTGGGTTTCGGTGTCTTCGGACGTCATGTCTGAAGTGCCCTTATGGCGGAGACCACCCTGGTCCCCTTGACCTTCTTCTTGGCCTTCTTCTCCGGCACTTGATAGGACACCGGATCCAGCATGTCCATCAGAAGCAGGATAGCTGGTTCTTCGGGCAGTGGAGCCGGACATTGAATCCGCTCCGCCTTCTTTGTCTAGCCCTGAAAAAACAAATAGGGAAGCTTAGATATCTTCCTTGAGTATGCAAGTAAAGGATACACCTTGAAATATGGAAAACTTCCCGCACTAGCGGGATGGGCTAGGTCGTGCCCGCGGTCCTGGGTCGTCGCCGGCCATGTCTCGTTGGCCTTGAAGAGCATCTTCCAGATGTCTTCGTGTGATGTGCCGAAGAACTGTTGCAAGGTCTGGTGCTTGGCCAGATCGAACTCCCACAAGTGGCAATTCCAGCTTTGGCACGGCAGGATCCAGCGAGCGAGTATCACCTGGATCACATTGACAAGCTTGATGTTCTTGTCCACCATGTGCTTGATGCGCGTCTGAAGTGCTGTCAGCTCGTCCGACGAAGACCAGTTCAGGCCCTTCTCTAGCCAGGAGGTGAGCCGCATCGGGGCGCTGGACTGGAATTCAGGAGCCGCGACCCAAGTGACGTCGCGAGGCTCTGTGACGTAGAACCACTGCTGTTGCCACCCTTTGACGGTCTCCATGAAGGTAACTTTGGTCCATGTGACATTGGGTAGCTTGCTCACCATGGCGCCTTTGCACTCTGCATGTTGACCATCCACCACCTTTGGCTTCACGTTGAAGATCTTCAACCACAGTCCGAAGTGGGGTAGGATATGGAGGAAAGCCTCACACGCAACAATAAATGCCGAGATATTGAGGAAGGAGTTGGGGTCCAAATTGTGGAAATCTAGCCCATAGTAGAACATGAGTCCGTGAACGAATGGGTGGAGAGGAAATCCCAACCTGCGGGCGAAGTGGGGGATGAACACGACCCTCTCATGGGGCTTCGGGGTAGGGACGTTCTGTCCCTTGGCCGGAAGCCAGTGGGCGATTTCCTTGGCTAAGTACCCAGCCTCCCGGAGCTTGGTGATTTCCTTCTCCTTGACGGAGGAGATCATCCACTTGCCTTACGCTCTGGATCCGGACATGGCTGGAGTGCTTTTTTGAGATGGAAAGGATGGAAGCTTGGGTGCTGGAGCTCAAGAATGGATGGGCATAGAGAAGGAAAGCGTGGGGGAAAGAGGTGAATCCTTATCCCTTTCAAAAGGCTGTGAATATCAAGCGCCTCCCCACTCGCCTTAAAACTCGCCTATTCCCCAAGGGTCGTGCAGACGGCGTGGTTGGATTACCTTCGCCCGTATTGATGAGAATCCCGCAATAAGGGGACATGGTCTTTGCTTTGACAAGGTGTGCCAATAAAACCGCATCTTCAAACATGGAGCGGAAGGCTAAAAACGGTTCGAAATAATGACAGGGCTGTGACATGATATCACGCTACAAAAGTTGTCAGTAGATTGGACTCATAAAATATTATACTCTCTGCGTATGTGTGTGGTACTCTTTTTGCAGAGCTGGACACGTTTCCTGTGTTCAAAGGCTGTTTTGAAGTATTTGGAGGAGGAACCCGCCTTGCAATGCCGAAGACAATCTGCGCGCCGGACACCTCATCATTGAAGTTTGGTTCAGGGGCTACTGAGCGAA
The DNA here is from genome assembly GCF_018294505.1 of Triticum aestivum. NCBI lineage: Eukaryota > Viridiplantae > Streptophyta > Magnoliopsida > Poales > Poaceae > Triticum > Triticum aestivum. The sequence goes on along the minus strand of NC_057803.1, from coordinate 130,682,702 downwards.
TCTTGGATTAAGGGGTCCTCGGGCGTCCGACCTGTTGGAAATGGGCCGGACTGATGGGCCGTGAAGATACAAGGCGGAAGACTTTCTCCCGTGTCCGGATGGGACTCACCTTGGCGTCGATGGCAAGCCTGGCATTCGGATATGAAGATTCCTTTCTCTGTAACCGACTTTGTACAACCCTAGCCCCCTCCGGTGTCCATATAAACCGGAGGGTATAGTTCGTCGAGGCAATCATAATCATAATCATACAAGATATACTTCTACGGTTTTAGCCAATATGATCTTGTGGTAGGTCAACTCTTGTAACCCTCATACTCATCAATATCAATCAAGCAGGACATAGGGTATTACCTCCACCAAGAGGGCCCGAACCTGGGTAAAACTTCGTGTCCCCTGTCTCCTGTTCCCATCAAGCTTAGACGCACAGTTTGGGACGCCCTACCCAAGATCCGTTAGTTTTGACATTGACAATGGTTGCTTCATTCGTCAAACTTAGACTGCGGGGAGGTGGGGTTTTGTGATACGACGGATCGTTACTACCGTGCTACGACCGGGGTGACTCTCCGCCTGCATACTGCCTTCTAATTTGGTGGATGGCATTTGGGCCCACGCGCGGCATGGCCCCCATGTCGGTGAACAATATTAAAACGACATTCAGTAGAGGGAGACGCTTCGATGACCTAGGATGACCCAGAAGCGGTAGTGTATCCATTGTACTAGTAGTAATTGTTTTTCTGGTAGCTGTAGAGTGTCTCCACTACTAGTAGTAATTGTTTCTCTGGGCCCAAGAAAAAACAGCCCATCCACCCTAGTAAATAATAAAATCAATTAAAAAGCCCATATATTTACTAAATGGGAGACACTACCCACACCCAGCACATCGCCCCCCCCCCCCAAATAAACCTGGGTGCTCTTCTTCCTCCTCACTCCCACCCAGCTCACGTCAGCTCGCTCCACTCGTACCCACAAATTCCTCACCTCACTCCTACAGAAAGTCCCATCTCCCCTTCTTCCTCACTACTCTATAGAAAAGCCCAGCTCCCCTTCTTCTTCACTCGCACTACAACTAGGCTCGTCATTCGTTACTCTGCTCAAATCCGTGAGTGCGATGCGACGCCCTCGAGGAAAATGGAGTCGGCTGACCCCAGCATCAAGAAGATGAGGCTCCCGCTAGTGGTGATGCCTATTGTAGATCTCGCACCCGGCAGCGTGGGGAGAAGCAGCGCCCCCACCTCCACCGGATCCTAGGAACCCGTAGAATCTCGGGTGGACCGCATCAGCAATCTCTTGGACGCTGTCCTTGGGGAGATCATCTCGCTTCTCCCCACCAAGGATTGCTGCCGCCCAAGTCCTCTCAATTCGGTGGCGCCCTCTATGGCGCCCTGTGCCCCTTAATCTCAACTGTCGTCAGCTATCTTTCTTCAATGATTTTAAAATCCCCAGAGCCGTCATCTCCTCCCACCAGGGCTCCATTCAAAGCCTCTGCATCTCGTCATGCTACCTGAGCAAGCATACCGTGCCCTGCACGGTGGACGCCTGGCTGAAATCCCCTAAATTCACAGAACTACAGCTGCCTGATTTCTACTATTCCCGTGGAAATCACCTACCAGATACCGAACTCCATCTACCTATGCCCTCAGCACCGATGTCCATCTCGCGGTTTTCCTCCTCTCTCTACACCGCCACCTTTTCATTGTGCTACCTACCAGACAATCTGGTACTAAACCTTTGACTCCCATTTCTCAAGAAACTTTCACTTGTGTGGGTTCGTATATCGGAGGCCTCATTGCACAACATCGTCCACTCCAGTTGTCCTGCCCTGGAGTGCATGGTGCTTGTTTTCATAGTTAGAATCAGTTGTCTCCAAATAAAGTTGACTAACCTTGTAAGAGTTGGAATTTCTTTTGACAGAAGGTAGCTCATCATCCAAGATGACCCTTCACTTCAAAGGTTGATCCTTGATTCTAGTTATTCACCATCGCAAATAATCGTCCTCTCTATCCCTAAATTGGAGACCTTGGGTGTAATACATGATCTCTATGCTCATTTCAAGATGGTGTTTGGCTCCACAGTTCTTCAGGTACTTTATATTATCATCTACACTTGTAACCAAAAGATGCATTTCCAATTTCTCCGCATAAGTTATATATCATCTCAGAGTACACATTTAGTACTAATATTATGTTCTATGCTCAATCAAGAGTTTCCCCATGGATAGTCTATCAATGGTGCTAGATTCTGTCAAGATCTTATATATCCAAATGAATAGTTTTGATCTGAACAAGATTATTGGCTTGCTGCAATGCTTTCCATGTCTGGAGAAGTTGTATATAAAGCTGATAATTTCATGCACATTGGAAGCCCGCATATAGTGTACTTGAATTAACCGTTCAGCCGTTGCTCTTTCCACACACTTTTTTTAGACCTTAACTATTTTCAATCTTCATGTCTATTTAGGCAATAGGACGGGGTAAGAGAGTTATAACCAATCGGTGGATTCGTAAGCACCGGGATTTTCTCACTTCTTAGGACATTCGATTGAAGACAATAACGCTAGAACGATATGTAGCCAACCATGCAAACACTACATTTGTCACATTCTCCCTGCTGAATGCGAGGTTACTATTGTCCATCAGGCTTAACTTTATCAACGGCATGGTTTTGATAGATGGGTATGTTGAAGAGCAAAAAAAAGAAGTTTCAGGTGGGCAAAAGAGCTTCTGAACGTGTCGGGCTTCTATTTACAACATATTGTAGTCATAATCTAGTAAATGTTATGACCCAGGATGTTCATTCTATGGACCTAACCGATCCATTTCACTATGACTGCCGAAAATAGTGCTGGAGTTAGATGTTGTTGCCCTTTTCAAGCTGGGTTTTGTCTAAACCCGATGAACAATTAACCATCGTGCTTTTGTGCAGTTTGTAAGCTGGAGTTAGATGTTCTTGCCCTTAAACTCGGCTGTGACTGTCATATTTTCTTTGAAACAAGGCAAATGGCTTGCCATTAATTTATAGTGAAATATTGAAACAAATCCCAACCAAGGGAAATAACATCACTCTTGCCGGTTGCTTGAGCTCACTTTGCATTACAGATGCCAAGTGATTAGCCCCCGCCAGCACCCACAAACTTATTTCGAGCTAGCACACCAAATGGGCTGTAAATTTTCATAGGAAAGGCTGCATGATCGTGACAGATTTGGATTCTAACATTTGGGACCCATGAGAAATAGCCTATCCAAGGTGGTGTCGACTTACTAGCTAGTCAACAAAGGATTCTGCCTACTAGCCGTTGGATTGACATCCAACATCTGTTGTGTATCTTCTATCTCTTGTCTTCTTCCTCAAGCCGCCCAAACCAAACCACCTAGTCAGCTCCGTCTGCTCCCGCCTCCCATGGCTAGCTGCGCCTCCGCCGCCCTACCGTACCCTCCAATGTTGGCTGGTCCCTCCCTCTATTTCCCCACACGTCCTGTTATTCTCTGGTGATGTCAGCCCCAGCACGCACCCGCACCCAAACCAGTCAACCCTCGTCCTCCCCTCCGCCTGCGACTGGACCGGTGCATCTTTCACGGCTCCTGTTCATTCCGTCCGAGGCCTCGCCGTCATCCTTGGCCTTGGTTTGCTCGCCGTGTGTGCTATGCCGCCCTCTTGCATTGTCAACATCGTCAACAACCGAGAGGAACAAGGATATGACTTTACATGGAGAGGATGACAGTAGGGACCCACCAGCGTCATGGCAGTATGCAAGCAAGTGCCTCGTTATTATAAGCCCAAAAAATGGTTCCTCCTAATGGTTGGACATCTGGGGCTCACACCATTGTCAACGTAGTCAATAAACAAGAGAATTACACAACGAGCGGCTGACACCAGGGACCCAGCAGGTCATGCAATTGTTATTTACACAACGAACGGCTGACACTAGGGATTCAACAAGACGAGGAGAGTTTCATTTGGTTTTCCCAGAAATGGGCTGTACATTTTAAAAATATATCAAACCAGGAATTAGTTTCAATTTTTTTTCATTACAAGATTTTAAATTCCATTGATTTTTATGCGTGGACAATTATTTGGATTTTTTATTTATATAAATTATTTTTCAAAATAGTTTGAATGTGACTCGATATTTCGGGATTAAAAATAGTTGACCGCACCGAAATATGCAATATTTCGTACAATTTTTAACCATGGCCACAATATGGGGTATAATGCTAACAAAAAGAAGATGGGCTGCAAAAAATTTCTTAAGAATTGGCAAATGGGCTGTAAATTATTAGAAATAATGTCAGATGGGTTGTATGCTATTTTTCACAGATTTGAGGCTACCTTGTGCGCCTGCTTGAGGTTGACGCGTATGCTTTCCTAAAAAACAAGGTTGACGCACACACAACATTGTGTCAACTTAGTCAACACACGAGAGCAGTTACTGTTGGATGTCCATTCAACGGCCGTCGTGCTTCTTCAATCTCTGCTCTTCCTGCTCCAGCCGCTCAAACAAGTGCCAGCGGGACTGCCTGCTCCCTCCTCCCACGGCAGGCTATGCTGTAGCGCAGGCCTCACCGCCCCATCGATCTCCCATCGCTGCCCTAGCCATCCCTCTACTCACTGACACCTGCTGTTATTCTTCGGTGACGGTAGACGAACCAGTAAACCCTCGCACTTCCTTCCCTGGCTCCGTGTCGTTCCCTTTCTAGGCCTCGCCGTCGTCCACCGCCCTAGTGCTCTCGGCGCGGCGTGGTCAACGAACGACATGCATCAGAAGTGGACTATATGTGGAGAGGCTGACAGCTGGGTCCACGGCCGCACTCAAGGAAATACCTCCTTATTACGTGCAAAATAAAGATTCCTCCACCTGACAGCTGGGACCAACCGGAAAGGCCTCTGTATTTCGTGAAAAAAACTTTCACCCGCTGACAGGTCGGACCCACCCGCTATATCTTCGCACGCAAGTAAGTTCCTCATTATTACGCACACAAAAATGAATACTCCCCCTGCTAGCTAGGACTCACCATAATGGGAGGCTGACTTGTGGGCCTACTAAGATGACGGGGATGGAGGGCTTTGTCAACTTAGTCAATATGAACGATTCTAGCTCAAGTGACTGTACGATGTCCATCCAACGGCCATAGTGCTTCTTCAACCTCTGGTCTTCTTGCTCCAGCCGCCCAAACAAGCGTCGGCCCTGCCGCCTGCTCCCGACTCCCGTGTCCGGTTGTGCTGCCAACGCTTGCCATGCCATCCCTCTATACTCACCCACACCTCCTCTAATTCTCCGACGACGGCAGGTTCACACCGCAGCCGAACCAGTGAACCCTCATATTCCTCTTTGCGTGGGCATCCACTGCCGCGTCTTCCTTGGCTACGCGTTGTCCCCTTCCTAGGCCTCGCCGTCGTCCACCGGCCCGGTGCTCTCGCCGCTCTGTGGTCAACGTGGTCAATGAACAAAATCCATCGGATGTGGACTTTACGTGGAGAGGCTGATAGTTGGGTCCACGGCCGCACACAAGGAAATTACTCCTTATTACGCGCAAAATAATGATTCCTCCACCTGACATCTGTGACCCACCAGAAGGGCCTCTGTATTTCGCAAAAACACGTTCACCCCGCTGACAGGTTGGACCCACCAGCTATATCTTCGCACGGAAGGAAGTGCCTCCTTATTATGCACAAAATATGAATACCCACCTGCTAGCTGGGACCCAAAATAGTGGGAGGCTGAAATGTGGGCTACTAAGTTAACGGGGACGGAGGGCTTTGTCAACTTAGTCAATATGAACGATTCTAGCTCCAGTGACCGTACGATGTCCATACAACGGCCATAGTGCTTCTTCCAAGCGTCGGCTGTGCCGCCTGCTGCCTCCGTGTCTGGCTGTGCTGCCACCGCTAGCCATGCCATCCCTCTATACTCACCCACACCTCCTGTTATTCCCCGGCGGCGGCAGCCTCGCACCGCATCCGAAGCAGTCAACCCACGTACTCCCCTCCGTGTGGGCATCCACTTCCGCGTCTTCCCCGGCTTCGCGTTGTCCCCTTGCTGGGCTTTGCCCTCGTCCACCGTCCTGGTGCTCTCGGCGCGGCATGGTCAACGTGGTCAAGGAACAACTCGAAAGAGTAATATACGTGGAGAGGCTGACAACTAGGTCCACGGCCGCAGCAAGGAACTACATCCTTATTACGCGCAAAATAATTATTCCTCCACCTGACAGCAGGGACCCACCAGACGGGCCACCATATTTCATGAAAAAAATGTTTCCCCCTGACTACTGGGACCCACCAGCTACATCTTCACATGCAAGGAAGTGTCTGATAGTCGGAACCCACCTGGTCGAAGCATACGTAGCATTGTCATTCTGGTGGCGAACGTGTACGTACATACTCGTCGATCGGTCTGTCTGCAGGCTGCAGCGATGAACCGTGGCCGAGTAACGAAGGGCACATGCAGTAGTACAGGCGCGCACGTAGCATGTACATGTACGTACAACGGCCAGGGTGCAAGAAAGAAAATACGGCCATGTACGTACATACGAGCGGGGTCTCGAATGCCTACTCGCGCATACGTACAGCCAGGGCTTTTGTACATGGCTGGGTCTGAATGGAGAAGCTGCACCATCGTCGTGATCATGTGGAGGCAACCGGCTAGGTCGCAACGAAATGCATCGTCGTGTTCATCGGGAGCCAACCGGTTTGGATGAAAGAGCCGATGGAAACGAGGCCTGGCATACCGCAGAATGGAGGAAACAACCTTGTGTTCGACCGGCCACGGTCGAAATGGGATCCTGTTCATCGGGAGGGGCCTGGCGTACCGCAATACGCAGGAAACGGACCTCCTACGGTGGAAACGGGGTCCTGTTGATCGGGAGGGGTGTGACGTACCGCAAAACGGAGGAAACAGACTTGTGTTGGAGCGCTACGGTCGAAACAGGGGTCCTGTTCATTGGGAGGGGTGTGGAGTACCGCAAAACGGGGCTCCACGGGATACTGTTCATCTCCACCGTCGACCTGCTCCAGCCTCCACTCCACCGGCTACTATTCAACCAGCCCTCCACAGGGTCGTCCTGTTCATCCATCCCTCCACGGGGTCCTGTTCATCCAGCCCTCCACGGGATCCTATTCATCCACCAGCTCGATCGATCGGGGTACTGTTCATCCAGCGGCAAAGGCCTCTACGACCACAGGGTCCTGTTCATCAAATCCCCACATGGTACTATTCATACAAACCCCCCAACAACGCTCACTTTGTTGGAAATATGCCCTAGAGGCAATAATAAAATGGTTATTATTATATTTCTTTGTTCATTATAATTGTCTATTGTTCATGCTATAATTGTGTTATCCAGAAATCGTAATACATGTGTGAATACATAGACCACAACACGTCCCTAGTGAGCCTCTAGTTGACTAGCTCGTTGATCAAAAGATAGTCATGGTTTCCTGACTATGGACATTGGATGCCATTGATAATGGGATCACATCATTTGGAGAATGATGTGATGGACAAGACCCAATCCTAAGCATAGCTCAAAGATCGTGTAGTTCGTTTGCTGTAGCTTTTCTGAATGTCAAGTATCATTTCCTTAGACCATGAGATTGTGCAATTCCCGGATACCGTAGGAGTGCCTTGGGTGTGCCAAACGTCACAACGTAACTGGGTGACTATAAAGGTACATTACAGGTATCTCCAAAAGTGTCTGTTGGGTTGGCACGAATCGATACTGGGATTTGTCACTCTGTATGACGGAGAGGTATCTCTGGGCCCACTCAGTAATGCATCATCATAATGAGCTCAATGTGATCAAGTGGTTGGTCACAGGATCATGCATTACGGCATGAGTAAAGTGACTTGCCGGTAACGAGATTGAACGACGTATTCGGATACCGACGATCGAGTCTCGGGCAAGTAACGTACCGATTGACAAAGGGAATTGTATACGGATTGATTGAATCCTCGACATCGTGGTTCATCCGATGAGATCATCGTGGAGCATGTGGGAGCCAACATGGGTATCCAGATCCCGCTGTTGGTTATTGACCGGAGAGGCGTCTCGGTCATGTCTGCATGTCTCCCGAACCCGTAGGGTCTACACACTAAAGGTTCGGTGACGCTAGGGTTGTAGAGATATTAGTATGCAGTAACCTGAAAGTTGTTCGGAGTCCCGGATGAGATCCCGGACGTCACGAGGAGTTCCGGAATGGTTTGGAGGTAAAAGTTTATATATAGGAAGTACAGTTTCGGCCATCAGGAAGGTTTTGGGGGTCGCCGGTATTGTACCGGGACCACCGGAAGGGTCCTGAGGGTCCACCGGGTGGGACCACCCATCCCGGAGGGCCCCATGGGCTGAATTGGGAGGGGAACCAGCCCCTGGTGGGCTGGTGCGCCCCCCTTGGGCCTCCCCTGCGCCTAGGGTTGGGAAATCCTAGGGGTGGGGGCGCCCCCCCACTTGGCTTGGGGGGAAGCCACCCCTTGGCCGCCGCCCCCATGGAGATCCATCTCCTAGGGCCGACGCCCTCCCAAGGCCCCTATATAAAAGAGGGGGAGGGATGGCAGCCGTACCCTTGCTCTTGGCGCCTCCCTCTCCCTCCGTAACACCACTCCTCCTCGCTTGCGCTTGGCGAAGCCCTACCGGGATTCTGCTGCATCCACCACCACGTCGTCGTGCTGCTGGATCTTCATCAACCTCTCCTTCCCCCTTGCTGGATCAAGAAGAAGGAGACGTCTTCCTAACCGTACGTGTGTTCAACGCGGAGGTGTCGTCCCTTCGGCACTAGGTCATCGGTGATTTGGATCACGTCGAGTACGACTCCATCAACCCCGTTCTCTTGAACACTTCCACGCGCGATCTACAAGGGTATGTAGATGCACTCCTCTCTCCCTCATTGCAAGATGACTCCATAGATTGATATTGGTGATGCATAGAAAATTTAAAAATTCTGCTATGTTACCCAACAATGGCATCATGAGCTAGGTCTATGCGTAGTTTCTATGCACGAGTAGAACAGAAAGCAGTTGTGGGCATCGATATTGTCAATTTTCTTGCCGCTACTAGTCTTATCTTGATTCGGCGGCATCGTCGGATGAAGCGGCCCGGACCGACCTTACACGTACGCTTACGTGAGACTGGTTGCACCGATTGACATGCACTAGTTGCATAAGGTGGCTGGCAGGTGTCTGTCTCTCCCACTTTAGTCTGGTCGGATTCGATGAACAGGGTCCTTATGAAGGATAAATAGAAATTGGCAATTCATGTTGTGGTTTTGGCGTAGGTAAGAAACGTTCTTGCTAGAAACCTATAGAAGCCACGTAAAAACTTGCAGCAACAATTAGAGGACGTCTAACTTGTTTTTGCAGCAAGTGTTTTGTGATGTGATATGGACAAAGGATGTGATGAATGATATATGTGATGTATGAGATTGATCATGTTCTTGTAATAGGAATCACGACTTGCATGTCGATGAGTATGACAACCGGCAGGAGCCATAGGAGTTGTATTTATTTATTTATGACCTGCGTGTCAACATAAACGTCATGTAATTACTTTACTTTATTGCTAAAGTGTTAGCCATAGTAGTAGAAGTAATAGATGACGAGACAACTTCAAGAAGACACGATGATGGAGATCATGGTGTCATGCCGGTGACAACGATGATCATGGAGCCCTGAAGATGGAGATCAAAAGGAGCAAATGATATTGGCCATATCATGTCACTATTTGATTGCATGTGATGTTTATCATGTTTTACATCTTATTTGCTTAGATCGACGGTAGCTTAAATAAGATGATCCCTTGTAATAATTTCAAGAAAGTGTTCCCCCTAACTGTGCACCGTTGCGAAGGTTCGTTGTTTCGAAGCACCACGTGATGATCGGGTGTGATAGATTCTAACGTTCGAATACAACGGGTGTAAGCCAGATTTACACACGCAATACACTTAGGTTGACTTGACGAGCCTAGCATGTATAGACATGGACTCGAAACACAAAAGAACGAAAGGCCGAGCATGAGTCGTATAGAAGATATGATCAACATGAAGATGCTCACCGATGTTGGCTAGTCCGTCTCACGTGATGATCGAACATGGCCTAGTCAACTCGGATCATGTTTCACTTAGATGACTGGAGGGATGTCTATCTGAGTGGGAGTTCATTGAATAATTTGATTAGATGAACTTAATTATCATGAACTTAGTCTAAAATATTTACAATATGTCTTGTAGATCAAATGGCCCAGGTTGTCCTCAACTTCAACGCGTTCCTAGAGAAAACCAAGCTGAAAGACGATGGCAGCAACTATACGGACTGGGTCCGGAACCTGAGGATCATCCTCATAGCTGCCAAGAAAGATTATGTCCTAGATGCACTGCTAGGTGACACACCTGTCCCACAGAACCAAGACGTTATGAACGCTTGGCAGTCATGTGCTGATGATTACTCCCTCGTTCAGTGCTGCATGCTTTATAGCTTAGAACCGGGGCTCCAAAAGCGTTTTGAGAGACACGGAGCATATGAGATGTTCGAAGAGCTGAAAATGGTTTTTCAAGCTCATGCCCGGGTCGAGAGATATGAAGTCTCCGACAAGTTCTTCAGCTGCAAGATGGAGGAAAATAGTTCTGTCAGTGAGCACATACTCAGAATGTCTGGGTTGCATAACCGCTTGACTCAGCTGGGAGTTAATCTCCCGGATGACGCGGTCATTGACAGAATCCTTCAGTTGCTTCCACCGAGCTACAAGAGCTTTGTGATGAACTTCAATATGCAGGGGATGTAAAAGACCATTCCTAAGGTATATTCAATGCTGAAATCAGCGGAGGTGGAAATCAAAAAGGAACATCAAGTGTTGATGGTGAATAAAACCACTAAGTTAAAAAGACAAGGGTAAAAAGAACTTCAAGAAGGACGGCAAGGCAGTTGCCGCGCCCGGTAAGCAAGCTGCCGGGAAGAAGCCAAAGAATGGACCCAAGCCCGAGACTGAGTGTTTTTATTGCAAGGGAAGTGGTCACTTGAAACGGAACTGCCCCAAATACTTAGCGGACAAGAAGGTCGGCAACACTAAAGGTATATGTGATATACATGTAATTGATGTGTACCTTACCAGTACTCGTAGTAGCTCCTGGGTATTTGATACCGGTGCGGTTGCTCACAATTGTAACTCAAAGAAGGAGCTGCGGAATAAGTGGAGACTGGCAAAGGACGAGGTGACCATGCGCGTCGGGAATGGTTCCAAGGTCGATGTGATCACCGTCGGCACGCTACCTCTACATTTACCTACGGGATTAGTTTTAAACCTCAATAATTGTTATTTAGTGCCAGCTTTGAGCATGAACATTGTATCAGGATCTCGTTTAATTCGAGATGGCTACTCATTTAAATCCGAGAATAATGGTTGTTCTATTTATATGAGAGATATGTTTTATGGTCATGCTCCGATGGTGAATGGTTTATTCTTAATGAATCTCGAGCATAATGCTACACATATTCATAGTGTGAATACCAAAAGATGTAAGGTTGATAACGATAGTCCGACATACTTGTGGCACTGCCGCCTTGGTCACATAGGTGTCAAACGCATGAAGAAGCTCCATGCCGATGGACTTTTAGAGTCTCTAGATTATGAATCATTTGACACGTGTGAACCATGCCTCATGGGTAAAATGACCAAGACTCCGTTCTTAGGAACAATGGAGCGAGCAACCAACTTATTGGAAATCATACATACTGATGTGTGCGGTCCAATGAGTGTTGAGGCTCGCGGTGGGTATCGTTATGTTCTCACCCTCACTGATGACTTGAGTAGATATGGGTATGTCTACTTAATGAAACACAAGTCTGAGACCTTTGAAAAGTTCAAGGAATTTCAGAGTGAGATTGAGAATCAACGTGACAGGAAAAGCAAGTTCTTGCGATCAGATCGTGGGGGAGAATACTTGAGTCACGAATTTGGCACACACTTAAGAAAATGTGGAATAGTTTCACAACTCATGCCGCCTGGAACACCTCAGCGTAATGGTGTGTTCGAACGTCGTAATCACACTCTATTAGATATGGTGCGATCAATGATGTCTCTTACCGATTTACCGCTGTCATTTTGGGGCTATGCTTTAGAGACTGCCGCATTCACTTTAAATAGGGCTCTGTCGAAATCCGTTGAGATGACACCGTATGAATTATGGTTTGGGAAGAAACCTAAGCTGTCGTTTCTAAAAGTTTGGGGATGCGATGCTTATGTCAAGAAACTTCAACCTGAAAAGCTCGAACCCAAATCGGAAAATTGCGTCTTCATAGGATACCCTAAAGAAACTATTGGGTATACCTTCTACCTCAGATCCGAAGGCAAGATATTTGTTGCCAAGAATGGGTCCTTTCTAGAGAAAGAGTTTCTCTCGAAAGAAATAAGTGGAGGAAAGTAGAACTTGATGAAGTATTACCTCTTGAACCGGTAAGTGGCGTAGCTCAAGCAAATGTTCCTGAGGTGCCTGCACCGACTAGAGAGGAAGTTGATGATGATGATCATGAAACTTCAGATCAAGTTGCTACTGAACTTCGTAGGTCCACGAGGACACGTTCCGCACCAGAGTGGTACGTCAACCCTGTCTTGGAAATCATGTTGTTAGACAACGGTGAACATTCGAACTATGAAGAAGTGATGGCGTGCCCGGATTCCGACAAACGGCTGGAAGCCATGAAATCCGAGATAGGATCCATGTATGAAAACAAAGTATGGACTTTGACTCACTTGCCCGTTGATCGGCGAGCCATAGAGAATAAATGTATCTTTAAGAAGAAGACTGACGCGGATGGTAATGTGACCATCTATAAAGCTCGTCTTGTCGCTAAGGGTTATCGACAAGTTCAAGGGGTTGACTACGATGAGACTTTCTCACCCATAGCAAAACTGAAGTCCGTCCGAATCATGTTAGCAATTGTCGCATTCTATGATTATGAGATATGGCAAATGGACGTCAAAATGGCATTCCTTAATGGTTTCCTTAAGGAAGAATTGTATATGATGCAGCCGGAAGGTTTTGTCGATCCTAAGAGTGCTAACAAGGTGTGCAAGCTCCAACGCTCGATTTATGGGCTGGTGCAAGCATCTCAGAGTTGGAACATTCGTTTTGATGAGATGATCAAAGCGTTTGGGTTTATGCAGACTTATGGAGAAGCCTGCATTTACAAGAAAGTGAGTGGGAGCTCTATAGCATTTCTCATATTGTATGTGGATGGCATACTGTTGATGGGAAATGATATAGAATTCTTGGAAAGCATAAAGGCCTACTTGAACAAGTGTTTTTCAATGAAGGATCTTGGAGAAGCTGGTTATATATTAGGCATCAAGATCTATAGAGATAGATCAAGACGCCTCATTGGTCATTCACAGAGTATGTACCTTGACAAGATATTGAAGAAGTTCAAAATGGATCAGTCAAAGAAGGGGTTCTTGCCTGTATTGCAAGGTACGAGATTGAGCACGGCTCAATGCCCGACCGCGGCAGAAGATAGAGAAAAGATGAGTGTCGTCCCCTATGCCTCGGCCATAGGGTCTATCATGTATGCTATGTTGTGTACCAGACCTGATGTAAACCTTACCGTAAGTTTGGTAGGAAGGTACCAAAGTAATCCCGGCATGGAACACTGGACAGCGGTCAAGAATGTCCTGAAGTACCTGAAAAGGACTAAGGATATGTTTCTCGTTTATGGAGGTGACGAAGAGCTCGTCGTAAATGGTTACATCGATGCTAGCTTCGACACAGATCTGGATGACTCTAAGTCACAAACCGGATACATGTATATTTTGAATGGTGGGGCAGTAAGCTGGTGCAGTTGCAAGCAAAGCGTTGTGGCGGGATCTACATGTGAAGCGGAGTACATGGCAGCCTCGGAGGCAGCACAAGAAGCAGTCTGGGTGAAGGAGTTCATTACCGACCTAGGAGTCATACCCAATGCGTCGGGCCCGATGACTCTCTTCTGTGACAACACTGGAGCTATTGCCCTTGCCAAGGAGCCCAGGTTTCACAGGAAGACCAGGCATATCAAGCGTCGCTTCAACTCCATTCATGAAAGTGGTCAAAATGGAGACATAGAGATTTGTAAAGTACATACGGACCTGAATGTGGCAGATCCATTGACTAAACCTCTCCCTAGAGCAAAACATGATCAACACCAGAACTGCATGGGTGTTTGATTCATCACAATGTAACTAGACTATTGACTATAGTGCAAGTGGGAGACTATTGGAAATATGCCCTAGAGGCAATAATAAAATGGTTATTATTATATTTATTTGTTCATGATAATTGTCTATTGTTCATGCTATAATTGTGTTATCCGGAAATCGTAATACATGTGTGAATACATAGACCACAACACGTCCCTAGTGAGCCTCTACTTGACTAGCTCGTTGATCAAAAGATAGTCATGGTTTCCTGACTATGGACATTGGATGTCATTGATAACGGGATCACATCATTAGGAGAATGATGTGATGGACAAGACCCAATCCTAAGCATAGCTCAAAGATCGTGTAGTTCGTTTGCTGTAGCTTTTCTAAATGTCAAGTATCATTTCCTTAGACCATGAGATTGTGCAACTCTCGGATACCGTAGGAGTGCCTTGGGTGTGCCAAACATCACAACGTAACTGGGTGACTATAAAGGTACATTACAGGTATCTCCAAAAGTGTCTGTTGGGTTGGCACGAATCGAGACTGGGATTTGTCACTCCGTATGACGGAGAGGTATCTCTGGGCCCACTCGGTAATGCATCATCATAATGAGCTCAATGTGATCAAGTGGTTGGTCACGGGATCATGCATTACGGCACGAGTAATGTGACTTGTCGGTAACGAGATTGAACGAGGTATTGGGATACCGACGATCAAGTCTCGGGCAAGTAACGTACCAATTGACAAAGGGAATTGTATACAGATTGATTGAATCCTCGACATCGTGGTTCATCCGATGAGATCATCGTGGAGTATGTGGGAGCCAACATGGGTATCTAGATCCCGTTGTTGGTTATTGACCGGAGAGGCGTCTCGGTCTTGTCTGCATGTCTCCCGAACCCGTAGGGTCTACACACTTAAGGTTCGGTGACGCTAGGGTTGTAGAGATATTAGTATGCAGTAACCCGAAAGTTGTTCGGAGTCCCGGATCAGATCCCGGATGTCACGAGGAGTTCTGTAATGGTCCGGAGGTATAGATTTATATATAGGAAGTACAGTTTTGGCCATCGGGAAGGTTTCGGGGGTCGCCGGTATTGTACCGGGACCACCGGAAGGGTCCCGGGGGTCCAGCGGGTGGGGCCACCCATCCCGGAGGGCCCCATGGGCTGAATTGAGAGGGGAACCAGCCCCTAGTGGGCTGGTGCACCCCCCCTTGGGCCTCCCATGCGCCTAGGGTTGGGAAACCCTAGGGGTGGGGGCGCCCCCCCACTTGGCTTGGGGGGGAAGCCACCCCTTGGCCGCCGCTCCCTTGGAGATCCATCTCCTAGGGCCGGCGCCCCCCAAGGCTCCTATATAAAGAGGGGGAGGGAGCGCAGCCGTAGCCTTGCTCTTGGCGCCTCCCTCTCCCTCCGTAACACCTCTCCTCCCCGCTTGCGCTTGGCGAAGCCCTGCCGGGATTCTGCTGCATCCACCACCACGCCGTCGTGCTGCTGGATCTTCATCAACCTCTCCTTCCCCCTTGCTGGATCAAGAGAAGGAGACGTCTTCCTAACCGTAAGTGTGTTGAACACGGAGGTGCCGTCCGTTCGGCACTAGGTCATCGGTGATTTGGATGACGTCGAGTACGACTCCATCAACCCTGTTCTCTTGAACGCTTCCGCGCGTGATCTACAAGGGTATGTAGATGCACTCCTCTCTCCCTCATTGCAAGATGACTCCATAGATTGATCTTGGTGATGCGTAGAAAATTTTAAAATTTTGCTACGTTACCCAACACATTGTTCATCTAGAGGCAGCATCAATCAGCTACAGTTAGCAACAGTATCAAAGGAATCACTTGGGTTCAGTTAACAGCAATGGATCGATCGATCGCTCGGGTTCAGTAATGCGTAGCCTACAGTGCAATCGCCCGGGTTCATTTAGAGCCCAATGCCTCGCTCGGGTTCAGTTAGAGCCCAACGCCTCGCACACACACGCGCGTACATATGAGAGAAACGCGTATCGCTCGGCCCCCGACCACCCACTGTAATCGGGAATTCCCCTGATATTTTCCTCGCCCTCGCTTATACCATGGTTTTTTCCGTCATGGACGGCCCAAAGAATGTCGTGCAACTGCGTCTCTGGCCTCCATAGGACGAAAAGCCCATTTTCTGTTATGATTTTTTGTCATAGAAGTAGGCCCCCACCACATCTATGATGATATCGGGTTTTGTCACAATTATCATCATAGAAGTGTCATAAGTATGATAGAATTTTTATTTCGTTCGGCCCAAAATGTCACGGATGTGTCTTTTTTTGTAGTGCTCTATGGGTGCGTGAGGGGCTCTAGGCTCCCTCCCTATCGTGAATGACTTCCATGATGAGTTAGCTCATGCTTTGTTTCATGGAGTGTATTTTTGTGTGAAGCTTGATTGACAACTTGTATGTTTAAGTGGGATATCTCATTTGTATGAAGAAAGTAAAATTTATCATGTTTTGCATGCTTGATTTGTAAAGATGGATCATTTATGTCAATTGTGAGCGGGAGGAGGCCACACAAGAACCGGCTACACCAAATCCGGCAGGAAATAGGGTCCAAAGTAGTAATATGATTGATAAAGATCATTTATTGTCAATCTAACCCTGCCATCCATACACATCTTTGGTTATAGTTAGTTCAGGGTTAGTTCAAAGTTAGAATCTAACTCTAACCTCTAACTGAGTTAGAGTTCTCCTCGTCTTGGTTCATTGCCATCATACTTTCCCCATTCCTGTGTTTTTAGTATCCTGCGAATCAAAGAGGCCCTTAGACTGGTTTAGGTCTGGTCATTTTTTATAAATGTGTTATGTCCAAAATTTAATGAACGTGCTCCGGTTTCTACGAAAATAATCTGGTTTCATGTAGTAATTCATTTACTTATTTATTCTTCTACGGGGGGTTTGCATGTAATTCATGAGGTCTGAAATGTAAAGTACCACGTCATATCCTCTGAGTCATGCATGCACTACGACCAAGATGCTCTATGTCCCACATGCCAGCGAAATGGAGCACATGGAAATAGCCTAGGAGTACATATAGGAGGGTAAATGTGTGAAAAAATATGTACTGTGAAGAGTAGCTGCGGTTCAAAAAGGAGACCTAAAGTGATGACAGGTATAGGTCTTATGCACCCAACTAGTGGTATTAGACATACGACTACTTTTTCCCTCAAAAAAAGAGGTACGAGTGCTTAGTACTCCTATTCTATCAACACGAGTCCCATCTGACAACAGCGTATGTGCTACAGCTAGCTCTTCTCCCTCGTTTCTCTCTTCTAATTCTAAACTCAGCCGACGCATAGTGGGCGGGGTGGTGATTTGCCATTGCTCAACTACGGCCCCACCTCACAGTGAAACCGTTACGACTGGAATAAAAATGACATATACTCCCTCCGTTCCTAAATATAAGTCTTTTAGATATCTCAAATGGAATACAACATACGGATGTATGTAGACATATTTTAGAGGGTAGATTCACTCATTTTGCTCCGTATGTAGTCACTTGATGGAATCTCTAGAAAGACTTATATTTGGGAACGGAGTGAGTACTATACTAATAAAATATTGAGGCCACAAGGCGATGCAGTGTTGGTTACATGAGGCAAGAAGAAAGATGCATCCATCGACGACGTCCACCTCCTCGACTCGGGGCACTGGCCCACCGAACGACGGCTATGTAACAGCGGCTTTCGTCGAGATGTCGACGTTCTTCTGAACAATGGCCTCCAAAGATTCTAGCCGATGGAAGAAGGCCAACGTCTTTTTCTCCTCGTTGGCCTTATAGTGGCCTATGTAGACGATTTCCTCGTAGACGTGGATCTACAGGTCGACGGTTTGTTGCATGGAGAGGCACTGCGCAGCGAGCGTGGCCTCGAGGTGCACATTCTTTGTCGCAACCTCCGGCACCTGCAGGCCACCAGGGCTTGAAAGAGTTCGTCTCCATGGAGGCCGATGAGGGTGGCAAGCAATGAGGATCCTAGGCGCACCGGTTAGAGCACTACGGCAAGGTCGTCATGCTTCTTGACGGTGGTGAACTTTCGGATGGAGCGGACCATCATTTCGTCCATGCAAGAGGCGAAGCCGGCGTCGTTGACGGCTACGACGCCCACCATCTGGAAACGGTACACGGTGCGGGGCCGCAGGCCGACATCTTGGATGATTTGGCACAGCCGACTGTCGGTCGCGTCCACCGCCTTCATAGGTGCTTGTGTCTTGTGGTCACTTGGTCTTGGATTGGAGTGAGCAGTGTTGCGCAAAGACTAGGAGTAGATGTATGCTAATTGTGATGGCTTTATTCTGCTTCTCCAATTAATTCCATTTGCATGCTAATTGAGGATGCATCATTGACTGTTCAATGTCTCGGGAACCGCTACCCTTTCCCTCCTTGTCATTCAAGCCGTATCAATGTAAATGCAGGTCAAAAAGAGACTAGTTACTGTACTACATTGTGCACCACGGCCGTGTGGCGGTGCGACGTGAACAACAGAAGCATGTTGTACTTGTTCCACTTTCTCGTTTTGAACTCATGACTTGTTGTAACGCTCAGTTAAGTTTGGTTGTTGCGCCAATATATGCAGCACTCCCTCCATGTAGGTTGGGTCACTGAAGTCAAAATTACACACAAAACACGATGGTGACGGACCAGTCTACCTCCATCCTGGTTTATTGCTCCTCATCGTAATATGTGCCAAATTTTGACCATAAATTTGACTAACAAAAGGTTCATGCATGTCACCAAAATAATATCATTGAAAATTATGTTCAAATACAAATCAAATGATATAATTTTTGTTGACATGCACTAAAATTTTGTCAGTTAAATCTTTGGTCAAAATTTAGCACAAATTACAAACGGGACTAATAAACCAGGACCTAGGTAGTAGTACACCAGGTCAAAGACAGTGCTACTACAAATACTTAATGCCAAATAAGAGCAAGGGAGCACACATGTCATTTACGACTGGAATAAAAATGTCATACACTAATAAAACATTAAGGCCACAAGGCGATGCAGTGCTGGTTATGGAGGCACGAAGAAAGATGCATCCATCGACGATGTCCACCTCCTAGACTCAGGGCGCCGTCCCACCGAATGGCAGCTAAGTAGTAGCGGCTTTTGTGGCTAGGTCGATGTTCTTGTAAACATCAGAGTCCAAAGATTCCAGCCGCTGGAAGAAGGCCAACGTATTTATGTCCCCGCTGGCCTTGTAGTGGCCTACGTAGACGATTTCCTCATAGACGTGGATGTGCAGATCGACGGTTTCTTGCACGGCGAGACACTGCGCAGCAAGCATGACCTCGAGGTGCACATTATTTGTCGCAACCTCTGGCAGCTCCAGGGCCACCAGTGCTTCAAAGAGTCCATCACCTTGGAGGTCGATGAGGGTGGTAGGCAACGAGGAGCCTGGGCGCGCGGGCTGGAGCCATACGACAATGCGCTTCTTGACAATGGTGAACCTGTGGATGGAATCGGCCATCATCTGGCGCATGCAAGAGGCAAAGCCGGCGTCGATGAGGGCTATGATGCCGACGGTCGCTAGCACCGTCTGGAAACGCTCCGTAATGCGGGGCCGCAGGTCGGCTTCTTGGACGACCTGGCACAACCGACTGCCGCATGCATCCATTGACGACATGGGTGCTTATGGCTTTTGGTCACCTGGTCTTGGTCTTGGATTGGAGTGGGCAGTGTTGCGCAGAGAAGGAGTAGATGGATTGGAGTGGTGTGGCACCGTTATATGACAGTCCAAACTGCATTGCATTCACATGCTCCATTCTGCTTCTCCAATTACTTACTCCTACCTCTGCATGCTACTTGAATGCGGAGGCATCATTGATCGTTCAATGTTTCGGGAACCGCTACCCTCTGTGTCGTTGGCTTTCAAGCCGTATCAACGAAATGCGTGTCAGGAGACATTCCCGTCGACGACGAGGTGCCTATGGTGACTTCATAAATTTCAAGATGATATCCCGGCTCAGTCTTTTGGAGGTGCTCATAGGGGTAGGGTGTGCATGTGTGCGTGCATAGGGGTGAGTGTATGCGTGTGTATATGAGCGCTTGCGTCTGTACTATGTTAAAAATGTAAATGCGTGTTAAAAAGAGACTTGTCAGTACTAGTATACTCAATATTGTGCACCGCGACCAAGGCGGAGAGGAAAACGAGAGAACTAGGTATTTATTTACGGTATAGATTCACACATTTTGCTCCATATGTACTCCACTTATTTAGGGTGTAGTCTAGTCACTTGTTGAAATCTCTAGAAAGGAAAATATTGTATTCCTTTCTGGTTTACAGGGCTATACTAGCAAGTAGTACTACAAATAGTGGGCTCACATAACAATTTTCTCTCATGCAAGAGCCTGGCTATATGCATGCTCCAAGGCTCCGCACCACGCCCCACCCCTACACAAAGACTGCCATGGGAGCGTTCGCAAATGCCACATTCGGGTTGCGCTTAGCTCTTAGCCTCTTCGATAAGACAAACAATGATGTTACTACTACAACAACTTCTACAGTATCAAATCCACTGCTGCATGTTCGTCCACCGTGTGCGGGAGGGATAGCTAGTTGTAGTATAAGAAAAAGCCTGTCATCGTATACGAGCCACCACGCGCATGGGCGAGGGAGAAGGCGTGCAGTAGTAAAATCAAGCTTCTCCTCGTTGTACGAGTTGATGCGACATATCATAGCACTGGCCCCATATGCTTGCCTCTAAACTTGGCTAAAAGATCTGCATTATACAATATATTTGCTACAACCTCTAACATTTACACCACCACAAATTAAAATATATATTTCTGCCTTGACCATATGAGCGTGCAAACTACAATCACCAGGATGATAGGTAGGGACAGAAGATTATTTTAATAAAAAATGCTTCGAGACAGCCTCATAGCATGGAGCCGAACCCAACGATTTTAAGCTTACAGGCACGGTACATGCTATCCTAGACTACTCTACACATGAAACTACCACACGAGCGTCCGGGCTGCGCTTGGCTCTTCGCCTATTCGGGAAGTCGAACAATGATGGAGTACTACTACATTGGAGTCCTACAGTATGTTTCTGGCCATCTGACACCGAATGAACTGCTGCATGTCCACCGCGTGCGGGAGCGAGAGCGTGTACCGAAAGCTTCTCCTAGTCCTGCCAGCCACCACGCTCATGGGCGACGGAGGGACGCAACTTCATTGACTTACTTCTCCTGCCTTTGTGTCTATGATAGTTGGGCCCAACAGGCGGGTGGCATACCTGTCATACAGCCAATGGCAGGTGCAGTTAAGGCACGGGAGCTTAGTCCGCGAGGGAGAGGGCAATGTAATCAAACTTCTCGTTGTTGTACGAGTTGATGCGACACATCAAAGCACTGCACTCGATTTATTTCAATAATTTGTGTTTACCAATGCATTAATTACAACGCACGCATGCATGCTATGACTTTCCTTTTGATACTTGCATGTGTTCATTTAATGCAGCTTGAAGTAGTATGAATATGTGACGGTAAAGCTTTCTAATTCCCCGGCCCTAAAGCGAGAGATGGTTGTGCACGAGGAGGGCGAGATCATGCCGACGGAACAGGACCCGACGATGGAGCTCTCTATGGTCTTGATGGACCTCACCTTGCTCCATTGCCCCTTGTGCCCCCCCCTTGAAGCCTCCAGTGTATGAGGTTTGAATAGACCTCGTCCATTCGGATGATCGAAGAAGGTGCAGGTTTCTAGATTAATGTGATGTTCGATTGATTTGTGCAGTGCAAGGGAGGGCACCTGGCCTGCGCGGACTACCGTGTCGAGCGCCCCGAGAACCAGCGATAGTGCCAGAAGTGCGAGCGCGGCGGTGGCTTCGCGCATGAGCGTGGTGAGGGCGGTGGACACCGTCCTCTCCTGGTGAGGGCGGAGTGCCCGCATGAGGGCTGTGGGCTCTATGTCACTTGCCACAAGCTCGCCGATCACCAGAGCGTGTGTCCCCTCACGCCCTACAAATGCCTCATGCCCGTCGGTGGATACGAAGGCCCGCCGTTGGTGCTCTCCCACCATATCAGCACCATGCATCCCATGCCCGTACACAGGATCCAGTACGGCAAGGTGCTCCAGCTGCAAGTGCCACTGTCGTAGCCATAGCTCTTGCTATTCGCGGAGGAGGATGGCCACGCATTTTTCTTGGTCGGCGGCGTGCTCAACATCGGTGCGTGTATCACCGTGCCGGTCATCCGCATCAGAGCGGGGGCGTCCCCACTGCCGCACTACGTGGCCAAGCTGTGAGCGAACGGCCCGTCGGGGGAGCCCAAAGGCAGGACCGACGCCGTCAAGGTAAGAATGGAGGTGACTAGAAGCAAGGATCCCGGCGACGTCGCCATGCAGGAGCTGACCTTCTTCACAGTTCCACCCAAGCTACTGGCCGGGGCTGGGTTGTCGAGGACGGTGTCCCTCCACATTCATATTGACAACCTCAACTCGTAAATTATACTACAATGCCTTCTGTTTATCTTAGTAATATGCTAATATAGGGGTTAGCTCAGTCTACTTTAGCTTAAGAGATGGTGGGTTTTGGTGGCGATGCATCAATTACTTCGACATCAGATCAGCAGTTAAAGTAATTTCCAACAGTTGAATGGATATTTTTTGTCTATTGGATATAAAGATCCTTTGGATAAGAAGTATAATAGCTTATATGCTTGTTTGTTTTGGAAGTGTTGCATACTTGTGTGAGTTGACACGACACATCAAAGTAGTACTACTAGTAGTAGTATTCCCTCCGATTGTAATTTCTCTATGCATAAGTCGAGGCGCAGATACCAAGGAGGGCCTGGTTGTGTCTATACTTGGACAACTCACCCGACTGCGCACCAGGCAGACGAAGCTCGTGTCGTGTTGGTGCCTGTCAGATTTCGGGTTCCGGCAAAACCCTTATGGTTCGAACACTAGCGTGTGCACGAAGATCTCTCCTCCCCCTCGCTCACGCCCTCACCGCAATCTCAAGACTTAGCGCATCGAACTCGCAGCACAAAGGGACACAAGATTTATACTAGTTCGGGCCACCGATGTGGTGTAATACCCTACTCCAATGTGGTATCGTGGATTGCCTCTTGGGCTGAGGATGAACAGTTACAAGGGAAGAACAACCTCCTGAGGGGAGGTGCTCTTGTGCTTGGAGAGTTTGTGTGGTTGTCTTGGTGGAATGGATCCGGTCCAAGATGAGATGATATGAGATCCTTTTGTCTCTCGGTGAGCCGATCCCTGGCTACGGTGGTGGCTAGCCCTATTTATAGAGGCCCGGGTCCTCTCCCCAAATATCAGGCGGGAAGGGATCCCAAAACGGCCAGTTTGAAGGGGGACACTAGTAAAAGCTATCCTCACAAAAGATGGTCTACGCCTGCCAAAGGCTTTGGTGATGACACCGTCTTGGGCTCCACGGTGACCTCTGTCCTGCCGTCCTGCTGGTCTTGGTCTCGTTGCACCAATATGGAAACCTTTTCTTGATGCCTCGGGACTCTGCACCTGCGCTTGCCTCTTTAACACCAAAGAGGAAACGAGGACACTGCGCGCTGGCGCCCGCCTGGCCTTGGTCATCATGGCTTGCGTCACAGGAACCTCGCGAGGCGCCCCTTGCCTTGATCTCTCTGCCCCATGCAAGCGTCTTGCGTCGTCCGCCTCGCGAGGCTTGGCCTCTCACGAGGGTGTTGAGTATTTGTTGGTGAAGATGGGCCGTACAGGGCCGCTCACGCCGTGTGTCGCTGGTGGAGCCATGCCGTGGGTCGCAGGCAGGCAAGTCTGGGGACCCACGTTCCCAGGACGCCGACAGTAGCCCCCGGTCCCAAGGCGCGCTCGGACTTGGCTTCAAGGTGAAGCTAAGGGGCAAGTGCAGAGCACTGCGGGCCCCAATAGCCTATAGCCTTGCTTGACGCGTGGAGATTGAATGGACGTGGGCGTCTCCGCTTCCCCACTCTGCCTCGGCAACTCCCTGTCTTGATGAGTCCCTGCTACATGCAGAAAAAGGTCATTATAACCTTAGATCGTGGAGGCCGGCGGTTGGCCTCCCCTTGGCTATAAATGGGAAGGGGGAAGCGGAGCCCCCGTCACCCATCTCTTCCTTCGCTCCTCCTGCTTCTTCTTCTTCTCGGCTCCATCATTAGCAGCGACAACCATGGCGCCGATACAGAGGTTTTCGGCCGCAGAGAAGGGAAAAATCCCCCTCGACGAGCCTGAGCCACTTCCGCCAAAGAAGAGGCTGTCCCATCATCGCGAGATAGTCGTGAGGCCGGAGGTGTCGAGGCCTTGGTGCAAGCGGCCACCTCTCGGGTATCCGCTGCCTCTGTTTGCCCGAGCCGAGGGCTCTAGATGGAGAGGTGGCGAATGACACCGCCCATGCCGCGGCCGTGGTCGCCACGCCGTGGTGACGCACGCCGTCGCCCCAGGAGCCCACGCTGCGGACTCCTCGTGCGAAGTCATGATGTGGGCGGCGATGCCTCCGCGCACTTGGATTAGCTTCCCGCAGTTCTTCTCCGCCGATATGCCTCCTAGGGGACCCCTTAAGATTTGCTGTAGCATGCCGACTGCGACGCCCCGGCGACAAGAGTGTAGGTCAAAGCCGTCTCCCCAGGGAAGATCTTCATGACTCGTGGCTGGGGCGAGGTTGCTCGAGTCTGCCGTGCTGAAGGCGCCCTCGCCATCCACTTTGAGTACGATGGCGCCTCCATGATGTTCTTCAAGGTCTTCGACGAGGAAGGCCGCCGCTTGGAGTGTTGTCCTGAAGGGGGGCATTAGGACGATGCAGCGGCCAATGTCGAGCCTGCTGCTGGCTTCGCCAACAGCTCGTCCAGCAGCAGCCGTGACTCCTGGTGGTCCAGCGATTGTCCCAAGCCCGGCGAGACTCCGGAGACAAGCAACGACAGCTACATGCCCCCGAGCTCTCGACACGCCCGGAGCAAGGCCGCAGCGTCCGGCCGCCGCCTTTGCTGATCTGGATGGGTTGGCGCCGGCCTCCCGTGGCCCACTGTTGATGATGGCGTCGGTCGTGCTGGCGCATGTAGATAGGGCCCCTAAAAACTCCCTTCATTTGTTCCCTGTGAGAAATCAAGATGGACCCCGAGGGGGCGTGTAAAGGGTCTGTAATGTCTTTTGTTGATATTGTCCTTATTATGAAAATTTGCGAAGGCATGTCCTGCTTCATCTCGGTCTCCCCTTTCCAACCCCGCGCCAGCTTGGTGCTCTATGCCAATAGGTCCCGGTCCCCAGGCAGGCTGTAGCCGTCGCTGGTATGCCAGGTCGCGATGCGATGGTCAAGGCCAGGAGGTGAGTGGCCCAAGGTCCAGTAAGAGCTCCTGAGGCGCAATGCTCAAGAGGTCCCCTTTAGCATGCAAGCAACTACCTAAAGGCGGGAAAGGGAGGCGACGCTGCCGTAGCAGGCTGCGGCAGGTGGGAATCTTATGCCATAGCGCTTGGCCGGCCCGGGTGCGAAACTTATCTTGGTAGTCCGGAGTTGTTTCCTTGGGCTGTGCCGGACTCGTGTGCTGACGGCCGTAGTGTAGCCAAGTTAGGCCCGTGCGGGCCTCCCCTCTTCTCCACGCTCTTCTATGTGCTCCACATCCTCAGGTCCCGGCCCTCGAGCGAGCTCAGTCACCGCTAGTATGCCAGGTTGCTCTGCCGTGGTCAAGGACAAGGGTGAGATCTGGAGAGCCAGTAGGAGATCCTGAGTCGCGATGCCCAGGAGCCGCCATTTTAACGCGCAAGCGAATTGCATGGGAGAAGAGGGAGCAGCGGTACCTCTTGCTGTTATCCTCATGAGGTTCCTGCAGTTTAGCGTGAGGAGGGACACAAATTGCCAGTACGATTGCTGGTCTGCCACTAGTCGCTCCACAAGAAGTCCCTCTCAGTGGTGTACACGAACGATCCGGTCTCGGTGGAGCTCTCCATCCAAACTATGGAGTAGTTCCTTGCCGACGACAAGTACCGAGTGGTCGGCTTCGACCTCGAGTACACCATCGGTCGTGCCGGGCATGATCAGAAGGTTGTCGTCGCCCAGTTGTGCATGCGACATGACGTCCTCGTCTACCACTTCCACCTTGCCACAAGGCCTTGCGAGCATTTCTCCAGGTTTATCAACATCTTTGACTACATTTTTGCTATGGTGGGCACCACCAACGATCTAAAAATGCTCAAGGTTTCAGACTTGAAATGCCCAAATCTTGTCAACATCCAAAGCCACTACAAGGTTCGGGGCAGCGACAAAAGCAAACTGAACTCCCTAGTTGACCTCGCCTTGGCAATCATCGACCCCTACTACGCGAAGATGAAGCAAGAGAGCAATAAGGACAGGAACGCCTGACACAGTGTGTGGCATAAGGGACTAGATGAACAACATGTCAAGTATGCAGCCATGGATGCATACACAAGCTACGAGATGTACAGGCAGATCGTTGACATGAGGAACTGTCTCCTTCCTGACCCAGACGAGGGATCAAGCCACATAGCAGTGGTGGGAGTGTCACAAGAAGTAGATGACTAGATGATCGTTTCTCCTACTTTAGAATGTATGCAATTGTTTATTAAGGTGTGTGCGAATGATCTATATAGTCACTTATGTAATTGGATGTTTATTTCAGTTATATATATACATTTTATTCTACTGTAGACAGAGCAATTCACACGGCTTATTAGTAGCCATCTTCTGTGTTATTATTGGTCTTTGCACACATTTCAGATAAAGGACCTATTTGCCGCGTATCACACACATCTTGTTCAGTTGAAACATTTCCATTGTGTTGCCTAATCCCACACAGTTCATCCCAGTGAACCATATGCTATATATCGCACAAGCCTTCATCTGGCTGCCCGTTTCTTTTGTGCCTCCTCATCCCAAACAGTTAATTGAGCTGAACCGTATGCCCTACGTCACACACACAACTAAATTCAGAACCGTGTTTGATGCACCTGTCATCGCAAACGTTTTGCACCTTTTTGACGGGTTTTTTACACCACCATTTGCGATTATGGCATCGCACACAGTTTCGTCGAAGGGTCTCTGATCGTAGTGTCACGTTTGGACCATCCTGCAGTAGTCCTTTCTTACCAAGAGGGGTACCTCGTAACCAAATGGTGTTCTTTCTTGGATCACAAACGGGCCAACACTTTGGTCTCCAAACGGGTTACATCCTAACCAAACGGTGATCTTACTCGGATCACAAACGGACCAACACTTTGGTCTCCATCATCAACATGGTTTCTCAACCATCATCTTTCCAATAGTGCCATGTTATTAACATTAATGTGCATGATTATCTAAACATTGAACCATGGTGTGACCTACTTCCGAGTTGTGTCTGTAACCGAGGATGCGTCTATCGATAGATTAAATACACTCTACAAAGGTAGCACACTTTACCCACACCACGGAATCCATGGCCTCTCACACCCATTCGGGTAAACCAACGGCATTCTGACAGAATCCCTCCATTGTCATGACACTCTCCCGGCCACTCCGACTCACTCCCCATTGGGCTAAGTCCCGGGTGGCCCCGTGCCTACCAAAGGCACCATCAGCCACCGTCATGGCAAAACATAAACAGTCCCAAACGGGGACAAGGTACCATAACAACTACAGGCGCACAAGGTTATGTCTGCTTACCGGGCTAGGGTAACGCACGCCCATAACCTTCCCTCATTGGAGGCACCGACCAGAGGCATGACAACGGACCGAATAAAGGCCTTCCCATAAAGGCAAATGTGGTTGCACTAGGACAAACTCGATTCAGTGGCACCATGACCCGATCAATGATATGTTCAAGTTGACTTATTATTAGGTTTAACTAAAAGTAGAAATAACCAGTGTCATGATATGCCATGAATGTGCAACCCTACACTATGCATCACATATCATTGAAAATAAATGGGTCAACCACATCAAGTACTAACCATAATCATTAACAACTCATACCACTTCTCTGGTTTTTGTTATTCAGCAAACTTAACCATGATGTTAACTTAACATGATTCATTTTCTCACTTAAGAAAATATTAACCAAACTAATTCTTTTTCATAGTTATTTTATTACTTAGTAACCAAATATTAATTCTATTGACTTAAACTAACTTAGTTAGTTTCAAACTATAGTAAATTAAACATACCAAACTAAACAAGCATTCAACAAAATAAATATTTATTTAAGTGATTTAAATGCATCAACTAAATCATTTATTCAAGTCGGAAAAATCACAAATACTGCAATGGCACCATGAAAATGTTGCTATGGCTTGCCTTAGTGCAGATGAGGTTCACACTCCTCCTAGTGATCCTCAAGACAAACTTCACCTTCTGGAAATAATTAAAAACATAGAAAGAAAATATCAAGAAACACTGAAAATCACCAGAAAATCTAGACAACAGAGAAAAATCTCATTTTTGGTGAGCTGCTAGATCATTTCAATAAGAACACAATGCAAAAAGAATCAATTCATTTGGACTTATGGTTAAAGAGTTGTGGCTGTTTGAAGCTCTCTGGAAATTTGAATTGA
Source organism: Triticum aestivum (assembly GCF_018294505.1). Lineage (NCBI taxonomy): Eukaryota > Viridiplantae > Streptophyta > Magnoliopsida > Poales > Poaceae > Triticum > Triticum aestivum. Next base: position 130,654,022 of record NC_057803.1, on the reverse strand, counting down.
ATTTAAATAAACAGAACCAAGGGGGTGACATCGAAAGCGTAAACTCGCGGGGTGCAACCACTCATACCACTTCGGGTGCGTCCTGAGTGGCTAAGAGCGGGCCCCTCTGGTCAGGTGCAAGGGGAAGAGAGAGAAACAGAGCACGGCGAGGCTTCGCCGGAGCTCATGCCGGCGAGGAGGGCTCCTTGGCCAGATCCAGAGGGATAGAACGTGAGAGGAGATCGAGGCGCACCTGCCCATACCCGTAGAATGGAAAGGGGTCAAACAGCATCGGAACGAGCTTCTCCAGCGGTGGCAGGAAGCAGAGGTCGCCGAAGTTGGAGATGACAATAAGGTGGGGCTGCGCCAGGGGCTCGAACCGGGTCGGACGGCACCAGTGAAGCAATACAGAGGCTCTGGAAGAGTGGTTCGAGCTTGGGAGGGGCTGGAATGGTGGGGGTGAACCGCAGGGATGGCAAACTTGAGCTCGGGGACGGCGGCCGGAGGCCTGCCCGGCCGGGCTGCGGCTTTCTACTGTGTTGTGGAGTGTGTGTGGTGAGTTGGTGATGCTCGAGAGAGTTGGGGAGGGCTGTATTTATAGGTGAGCAAGGAGAGAGCATCAGGATCTGCGAGAGGGCTTCTGGACATGGCGCCCGGCGACGAACATCGTCAGTGAGAGGGGGAGAAGGTGACGCAGCTCATGCGGGCACTGTGAGAGGGCGAAGACGAGCATAGGAACGGGGGGTTGGCGAAGAGCACAGTGGCGGTGCACTGTTCGGTTGGCCAGGTCGCGCCCGTGCTCGCTGCGGCGAGCTCCGGCGTTGGCGAGCACCAGGGCGGAGTTAAGTGGGTCGAGACGGCAATGGTGGCGCGGTTTGGCAAGGTGCAGTAGCCGGGGAAGCGAGCACGCGATGAACAGAGCACTCGGCGGCGTCCAGAGCGCGTCGACTAGCACGTTGGCATCATGCACACACGTGGTCACTGCATGAACTTTGGCATAGAGCCACGGCTTGCCATAAATTCATGTCTAGCGTGTAGACCTTAGTGGTTTGGGTCATTCTAATGCTTTGACTCTAGCCCAGCTGCTCTAAGTTAGAGTATTACTCCGTGGTAACTTTCTGGGCTGTAACTTTGGGAGTTAACTGTGGTCAAACTAGTAAGACTTTAGGGCTTAATTTTGGTGGTCAGTAGTTTCTTAGGAAGGTAATGATGCTTAAGAAAAATCAGCCTCAATGGACCAAGTAAAATGGTACTTGCTGTAGAAACTACCTTTTTCTGACCAGAATAGAAAAGATTTTCTGTAGCAAAAATATTCCAAAAAGTGGTGCAATATTTTTGCTCAGGGAGGTGCCCTAGGGTTCAAAGAATAGTTGTGAATTTTCTCAGATTTTTGTGCGCAAAGAAAATGGGGGTTGCTTTGGAGCATATGTTGCTGGTTAGGGTTATTGAGTAGGAAATGAATATTTTTCATTTAAGAAAAATATTCCTATGCTTATTTGGAGATTAACCAGAGAAGAAAAGATGGCTTGGGGAGGGGTGAACCACTTGGGTGAAAGTCATGGGTATGGCCAAGGGTTTAATTCAAACTAAAATGATTCAAAATCCCAAATTCAAATAAGAAGGCAACCAAATTCAAAGGAAAGAAGAGGGGGCAAAAAGCCAGGCTATCACAAACCTCCCCCACTTAGGATGAATCTCGTCCTCGAGATTCGGTTGCTCAGGCAAACAATTCTGGATAGGTTGCCTTTAGAAATTCCTCTCGTTCCCAAATTGCCACTTCCTCTGTGTGATGCTCCCACTGAACCTTATAAAATTTTCTTCCTTTACTACGAGTGACCCTTTCCATGTCATCCAAGATTCTGAACGGTTTCTCCTCATTTGTTAAATCCTTAGCCAGCTCTAATTCTGACATATCAGTCTTTTTCTTAGGAGGCGATATACATTGTCTTAGCTATGAGACATGGAACACATTGTGCACTTCTAGCAATTCCGGGGGCAATTCCAACTGATATGCAACAGTACCCACTCTGGACATAACTGGAAATGGACCAATATACTTGGGTGCCAATTTTCCGCAAGTCTGAAATCTTTTGACTCCTTTCATAGGAGTGACTCGCAGGTATACATGGTCTCCGGGTTCAAAACTGATATGTTAGTGCTTTTCATCATAATAACTCTTCTATCATGATTTAGCCAATTGCAATCTGTCTCGGATTTCCTTGACTTGCTTTTCAGCCTCCATCATGAGATCAGTTCCGAAAATACGACTGTCTCCAGTTTGAGGCCAATTTGACAGAGTGCGGCACTTATGGCCATACAGAGCTTCATAAGGTGACATATTTAGACTGGTCTGGAAGCTGTTGTTGTAGGAGAAATCGGCATACGCTAGACAATCTTCCCATTTAGGTCCTTGGGCCAAAGCACATGCTCGCAGCACATCTTTGAGTATTTGGTTTACATGTTCATTCTGACCATCTGTCTGAGGATGATAAGCTGTGCTATATTTTAGTGCAGTCCCCAAAGCTTGATGGAGACATGACCACAAAGCGGAGGTAAAAAGTGACCCTCTGTCGAAAGTGATTTTTCATGGTACTCCATGCAGACTGACTACTATGGACACATATAACTATGCGAGCTGATCGACTCGGTAAGTGGTTCTGATGGGAATAAAATGAGCTACCTTGGTTAATGTGTCCACTATGCCCTATTGCGTCATTGCCTCGATGAGTCTTTGGTAGGCCCGTGATAAAATCCGTACAGACATCATCCCACTTCCATTGTGGAACGGGCAAAGGTTGGAGGAGTCCGGCGGGCTTCTGGTGTTCTGCCTTCACTTTGTTGCATATGTCGCAACAAGCCACAAAATAGGCGATGTCTTTCTTCATCCCATCCCACCAGAATATCTGCCGAAGGTCTTCGTACATTTTGGTACCTCCGGGGTGAATAGAATATGCAGACTCGTGTGCTTCTACCAGTACCTTCTTTCTTAAGTGTGCTTGATTTGGTACACAAATCCTTCTGCGGAACCTTAGTGTACCTTGCTGATCCTTAGAAAAATCTTGGGTCTGGCCTTTTAACATACGCTTGATATGCTTTTGAAGCACCGTGTCATCGCACTGGGTCTTGCGGATCTCATCCTCGTGGTTAGGAGTAACTTACATCATATTAGCAAGATCAGTATCAATAATGACCAGGTTGAGCTGAGTGATCTCTTCCTTAAGTTCGGGAGGCAAGGACTCCATCATGGTATTCAGACTGGCAGGCTTCCGGCGTAGTGCATCGGCAACCACGTTGGCCTTACCCGGGTGATAATTAATTCCAAGATCATAATCATTGACTAACTCAAGCCATCTCCGTTGACGGAGGTTTAAGTCTGGCGGAGTAAATATGTACTTGAGACTCTTGTGGTCGGTAAATATTTGACACATTTTTCCAATGAGGTAGTGTCTCCAAATTTTTAGAACACGAACCACCGCTGCCAATTTCCAGATCATGAGTAGGATAGTTTCCTTCTTGCGGTCGTAGCTATCGAGAAGCATATGCTACCACCTTGCCTTCTTGCATAAGTACGCATCCAAGACCATGTCTGGAAGCGTCACAGTATACATCAAAGCTACGGTAGATGTCTGGAAGAGTCAACACAGGTGCTATTGTCAGTCTGATTTTTAGCTCATTGAAACTTTTCTCACAGTCCTCAGTCCATTAAATTTTCTTATCTTTCTTGAGAAGCTCTGTCATTGGCTTGGCAATCTTAGAGAAACCTTCAATGAAATGACGGTAGTACCCGGCTAATCCAGGGAAACTCCGGATTTGGGATACTGTCGTGGGTGCCAGCTAATCAAGCATGTCCTTCATCTTACTTGGATCCATGGCTATACCTTCTGCTGATAGCACATGCCCATGGAATTCAACTTGCTTGAGCCAAAACTCGCATTTACTGAATTTGGCATATAGCTGATGGTCACGGGGTCTTTGTAAGACAGCTCTGAGGTGTCCCTTGTGCTCTTCTTCACTTTTTGAGTATATGAGGATATCATCGATGAATACCACTACAAATTTGTCCAGGAAATCCATGAATACTTTGTTCATCATATGCATGAAGAAAGCAGGGGCATTGGTGAGGCCAAAGGACATAACGGTATATTCATAAAGACCGTATCGGGTAGTGAAAGTGGTCTTAGGAATATCTTCCTTTTTGATCTTGAGTTGGTGGTATCCAGTCCTTAAATCAATTTTGGAGAATACTTTTGCCCCACTGAGTTGATCAAATAAATCGTCAATCCTAGGTAGTGGATATTTGTTTTTGATGGTGACATCATTCAGCTGACGGTAATCCACACACATACGGAGACTACCATCCTTCTTGTCCATGAATATTGCAGGTGATCCCCATGGTGAAGAGCTGGGGCGGATATAACCTTTCTGGAGCATCTCATCAAGTTGTTTCTTTAAATCCACCAATTCTAACGAAGGCATCTGATAATACTTCTTGTATAGCGGTGCGGTCCCGGGCAAAAGATCAATTGCAAACTCAAGCTCTCGGTCCGGCGGCATTCCTGGCAATTCTTCTGGCAATACGTCAGGAAACTCACTGACAACAGGAATTAATCCCAACTCATCAGCCACATCGGTGAAGACCATTTCTTTCTTGGTTATGCTAATGCAGGCATAGAATTTTGTAGTCTGCACTTCCTGACTTGTCAAGGTGACTTCTCGGGTCGCGCAGTTAATGCATACTTGGTATTGGGTTAACCAATTCATCCCCAAAATAATGTCCAACTGGGAAGATTCGATGACTATCAAGGAAGTTGGAAAACGGACTACATTGGTATTAGTTTCCAAATTACGGCAGACCAGATTGCCTCTGAGCATAGATCCCAGGGATTGTACCAGCATATTCTTGCTCAAAATTAAACAAGGAAATTTTTTTTGGGCAGCAAAACTACGCGAAATAAAAGAGTGGGAACCCCAGAGTCAAATAAAATTATTGCAGGTATGCTATTAACAGAAAACATACCAATGACGACTTCGGGGTTCTCTTGGGCTTCATCTACGGAGAGGTGATGAACTTGCCCAGTGATGTTTTGCTGGACAGGGTATGGTTCCATATGGTTGACTTGTGGCCTGAATGGGGCATTTGCCCTGCCGTTCTTGGGAGACTGTCTGACATAATGTCCGGTTTGCCCACAACTGAAACACGATTTGTTGTGCTGACATTCTTCTCGTACCAGGTTGGTTATGACATTCTTGACTTGAGAAGTGGTTTTGTTAACATTCTGCTGCCAATTGGGCTTGTACTCTACTTGAGTGTGCTGCCAAGTACGAGCCTTTTGCACTGGCTGACCATCCTTCCTAGGATCGAACTTGTGCTTGTGATCATTACTGGTAGGCTTGTTGTCATGTATAAGCTTGTGCTCTCTCTCAGCAATGAGGGCCTTGTTTATCAGAGTTTGAAAGTCTGGGAAATCAAACATATTGAGTGTGCATAGGAGGTGCTGGTTTAATCCTCCAAGAAATCTGTCAATTTTTCTTTGTTCTGTGGCCACATCATAGAGGGAATAGTGGGCCAAGTGATTGAACTTATGCAGATACTCACTCACAGACTAGCTTCCTTGGATGAGTGCGAGGAATTCATGCTTCTTGACCTTCATAATACCAACAGGAATATGGTATTTGTGGAAATGATCCTTGAACTTTGTCCAAGTGATTTCTTCATTAGCAGGCCACATGGCCTTCGCATTATCGCACCATATAGCGGCAACTTCTTCGAGAAAATGCGTAGCAAACGAAACCTTGTCATCCACTTCAATACGAGCAATTTCAAGCTTTTTCTCAATAGTTCGTAAACAATCGTTTGTGTCCAAGGGATCAATAACTTGGCTGAAACTGGGAGGCTTGGTTCTCTAAAAATCTGACAGTTTGGAGTGTTGGCCATTCTAATTTCCATTCTGCCCAACCATAGCTTGTACACTCTTTAATATTTCAACCAGATGATTATTCCTTCTTTCCTCAAACATGCGTAAAATTGGCTCGGTAGAGGGCGGATTTGGTGGTGGAGGCGGTGGTGGATCGTACGGCTCGGGGGAGTGCCTTGCCTGTCGTGCTGAACGGTGAACAGGGACATCCTCGCAAGTGTTACTGCTGCTGCCTCCCCGCATCATCCTATTATTTGTTTTTTCCCAAGATAACTGAACCGAGATGAGCAACATCCAAAGTAGTGGGGAAAATACCAGCGACAAAACCCGAAGGAAAAGAAAACATAATATTGAAGGAAACACCGCAAATAAGAAAAAGTTCCAACATAATTATACATAGACTCATATATGAAAGATAAATGCCATGATAAGTTCAACTACTCTCATACATGAAACGAGACATCATGACTCGTACGACTACATCCGTACATCAACATGACAACAGCGGATACTCGAACGCTCTAATTCTCTGCTGGTGCTGCCGGTCCTCTCCTGAAGCGGACTCGGATCCTAAACTGACGACGTTAACCGAGACCTTTGGGTTAAAGGTAACATGACGATGCTCCCTCGAGGGATCTCCCTCCGGGGTAGGTGCAGGATGAGGCTGGAGCATTAGGGCTACGGGGGTAGCGAGAAGGGAAACCCATTCAGCATGTGCACTGAGAGGAGTTACGGCCGAGGTGCCCGAGCTACTCGGAGGAGTAACGGGGGAAACATGTGAGCTAGAACTTGGTGGAATATAAGGAGTGAATCTAGAGGTGGCTAAAGCCGTGCGAGCACGAGTCAGCTCTCAAGCCACCTCGTGAATCAGAAGGTAACTAGAAGTGATATATCGAGAAAGGTGGCTAGCAGCACTATCTGACTTTGGATCAATGATAGGAAAACGAACAGCGTAGCTCGACAAGGACCTCAAATGCAGCAAATTGGACAACCTAAGAAGTGGTGGGAGCGAAACCGCTCCTGGAGGTACGAATGTAAGTGCTGAGGATGAACTGGCGCACAGAGTAACCACGGCATGATACTCGTACAATGAGTCTGCTAGATGCTCCCGGTACGCCCGATATGCTGGGTCATCACCGTGAGGGTACAGTCGACACCACACGTTACGAAGAAGATGCGGGGATGTGTATGGCATCAGCTCCAACTGACACGGATACGGTACCGGAGCCATCTACACTCATAGCCATTAGTGGGTTAGAGATAAAAATAAAATGAGTGCATGAAATGCAACAATCAGCTACAAACACTGCCGACACTCAACTTTTAGTCTAACTAATGTCCAGTTAACACGTGGTAGTCTAGCGTGTCCTGAAGTCAGCACGACTCTGATACCAAGCATTGTGGCACCCCGGCTCAGAGCAACCAGTTTACCTTGCATTGCCAGCCCAAAGACCATGTCTTTTGGCAACGCAAAATGATAACCCACAAGTATAGGGGATCGCAACAGTTTTCGATAAGTAAGAGTGTCGAACCCAACGAGGAGCTAAAGGCAGAACAAATATTCCCTCAAGTTCTATCGACCACCGATACAACTCTACGCACGCTTGACGTTCGCTTTACCTAGAACAAGTAGGAAACTAGAAGTACTTTGTAGGTGTTGTTGGAGAGGTTTGCAAGATAATAAAGATTACGTAAATAAGAAGTAGGGGCTGTTTAGATAAATGCACAACTAAATTAGTTTTAGTAAAGAGCTTGTTGTTACGAGAAAGTTATTTGTCCCTAGGCAATCGATAACTAGATCGGTAATCATTATTGCAATTTTATTTGAGGGAGAGGCATAAGCTAACATACTTTCTCTACTTGGATCATATGCACTTATGATTGGAACTCTAGCAAGCTTCCGCAACTACTAAATATCATTAAGGTAAAACCCAACCATAGCATTAAAGCATCAAGTCCTCTTTATCCCATACGCAACAACCCCCTTACTCGGGTTTGTGTTTCAGTCACTCACGCAACCCACTATAAGAGAATCATGAACGTATTGCAACACTCTACAGCGGGGATCCCTCACGCTTGCGCGACACGGAGAGCACCATAGGGCAGCACCAATAATAAAACATGCAACTCAAACCAATCTTGATCATCAAATAGCCCATAGGACAAAACGGATCTACTCAAACATCATAGGATAGCCATACATCATTGGGAAATAATATATAGCATTGAGCACCATGTTTAAGTAGAGATTACATCGGGTAAGAGAGAGGTTACACCGCTGCATAGAGGGGGGAAGAGTTGGTGGTGATGGCGGTGAAGTTGTTCGTGAAGATTGCGCTGATGATGATGGCCCCCGGTGGCACTCCGGTGCCACCGGAAGTGAGGGGGAGAGAGCCCCCCTCCTTCTTCTTCTTCCTTGACCTCCTCCCTAGATGGGATAAGGGTTTCCCCTCTGGTCCTTGGCCTCCATGGAATGGGAGGGGCGAGAGCCCCTCCGAGATTGGATATGTCTCTCTGTCTCTCTCTCTTTCCGCGTTCTCTGATTCTTCCCTTTCACCGTTTCTTATATTCCTGGAGATCCGTAACTCCGATTGGGCTAAAACTTTAACACGACCTGTATCCGGATATTAGCTTTCTTGCGGCGAAAGAAGGGCATAAACCGCCTTACTGGGTGGCCACGAGGGTCAGGGGCGCGCCCCCTACCTCGTGGCCCCCTCGGGCATCGTCTCGCATGGATTTTTCTTCCCAAAAATCATATATATTCCAAAAAAAATCTCCGTCAGTTTTTATCTCATTTGGACTCCGTTTGATATGGATATTCTATGAAACAAAAAAGATGCAACAAACATGAACTAGCACTGGGCACTGGATCAATATGTTAGTCCCAAAAATAGTATAAAAAGTTGCCAAAAGTGTATGAAAGTTGTAGAATATTGGCATGGAACAATCAAAAATTATAGATACGACGGAGACGTATCAGCATCCCCAAGCTTAATTCATGCTCGTCCTCGAGTAGGTAAATGATAAAAAAGATAATTTTTGATGTGGAATGCTACCTAGCATAATCTTGATCACATATCTAATCATGGCATGAATATTAAGACACGAGTGATTCAAAGCAATAGTCTATCATTTGACATAAAAACAATAATACTTCAAGCTTACTAATAAAGCAATCATGTCTTTTCAAAATAAGAAGGCCAAAGAAAGTTATCCCTACAAAATCATATAGTCTGGCTATGCTCCATCTTCACCACACAAAATATTCACATCATGCACAACCCCGATGAGAAGCCGAGCAATTGGTTCATACTTTTTAATGCGCTTTAGCTTTTTCAACCCTCACGCAATGCATGAGCGTGATACATGGACATAGCACTATAGGTGGAATAGAATATGATGGTGGAGGTTGTGTGGAGAAGACAAAAAGGGGGAAAGTCTCACATCGACGCGGCTAATCAACGGGCTATGGAGATGCCCATCAATTGATGTCAATGTGAGGAGTAGGGATTGCCATGCAACGGATGCACTAGAGCTATAAGTATATGAAAGCTCAAACTGAAACTAAGTGGGTGTGCATCAAACTTGCTTGCTCATGAAGACCTAGGGCATTTGAGGAAGCCTGTCATTGGAATATACAAGCCAAGTTCTATAATGAAAAATTCCCACTAGTATATGAAAGTGATAACTCAAGAGACTCTCTATATGAAGAAGATGGTGCTACTTTGAAGCACAAGTTTGGTAAAAGGATAGTAACATTGCCCCCTTTTCTTTTCTCTTTTTTTGGCGGGCTTCTTTGACCCCCTTTTTCTTTATTTAGGCTTCTTTGGCCTCTCTTTTGGGGGGGGGGGGCAATGCTCTAATAATGATGATCATCACACTTTTATTTACTTACAACTCAAAATTACAACTCGATACTAGAACAAAGGTATGACTCTATATGAATGCCTCCGGCGGTGTACCGGGATGTGCAATGATCTAGCGTAGCAATGATATCAAAAAATGGACAAGCCATGAAAACATCATGCTAGCTATCTTACGATCATGCAAAGCAATATGACAATGAATGCTCAAGTCATGTATATGATGATGATGGATGTTGCATGGCAATATATCTCGGAATGGCTATGAAAATGCCATAATAGGTTGGTATGGTGGCTGTTTTGAGGACGATATAAGGAGGCTTATGTGTGACCGAGCGTATCATATCATCGGGTTTGGATGCACCGGCAAAGTTTGCACCAACTCTCGAGGTGAGAAAGGGCAATGCACGGTACCGAAGAGGCTAGCTATGATGGAAGGGTGAGAGTGCGTATAATCCATGGACTAAACATTAGTCATAAAGAACTCACATACTTATTGCAAAAGTTTATTAGCCCTCGAAGCAAAGTAATACTATGCATGCCTCTAGGGGGATAGATTGGTAGGAAAAGACCATCGCTCGTCCCCAACCGCCACTCATAAGCAAGACACTCAATAAATACCTCATGCTCCGACTTTGTTACATAACGGTTCACCATACGTGCATGCTACAGAAATCACAAACCTCAACACAAGTATTTCTACTAATCCACAACTACCCACTAGCATGACTCTGATATCACCATCTTTATATCGCAAAACTATTGCAAGGAATCAAACACATCATATTCAGTGATCTACAAGTTTTATGTGGAATTTTATGACTAACCATGTGAATGACCAGTTCTTGTCATCCCTCTAAATAGATATAAGTGAAGCAAGAGAGTTTAATTCTTTATACAAAATATATGCCCACGCTCTAACAAATATAAGTGAAGCAAAAGAGCATTCTACAAATGGCAGTTTTCTATGTAAAGAGAAACAGGCAATCCAAACTTCAAATGATATAAGTGAAGCACATGAAGCATTCTATAAAGCCATACTCAAAAGATATAAGTGAAGTGCATAGAGCATTCTATAAATCAACCAAGGACTATCTCATACCAGCATGGTGCATAAAAGAAAAATGAAAACTAAATGCAAAAGACGCTCCAATACTGCACATATCGCATGAACGAAACGAATCCGAAAACATACCGATATTGTTGAAGAAAGAGGGGATGCCTTCTGGGGCCACCCCCAGCTTAGACGCTTGAGTCTACTTGAATATTTACTTGGGCTGCCTCGGGCATCCCCAAGCTTGAGCTCTAGCCTCTCTTCCTTCTTCTCACATCGAAACCTTCTCGATCATCGAACACTTCATCCACACAAAACATCAACAGAAAACTCGGTAATATCCGTTAGTATAATAAAGCAAATCACTACTCTAAGTACTATTGCAAACCAATTCATATTTTGTTTTTGCATTGTGTCTACTGTAGTATAACTTTTTCATGGCTTAATCCACTGATATAAATTGATAGTTTCATCAAAACAAGCAAACTATGCATCAAAAATAGAATCTGTCTAAAATAGAACAGTATGTAATAATCTGAACATTCACCATACCTATGTTACTTGAAAAATTCTTCCAAAATTAGGAAAAATAAAAAATTTGTATAGGAAGACAGTGAAAAAAGAATCAGAACAGTCTGACGTTCCAGCTAAAAATGTAAAATCGCGCACTACAGCCAAAGTTTATGTCCTGCACCGTACAAACCATCAAGCAAATGTAAACATCCTAAAGGCAAACCTTGCCACATTATTTTTATAATACAATGTAATTGTACAAGGGGATAATTATTTTTGTTGAAATTTTTTTGTAATCAAGATTCACAAAGTTGCCATGAGCATGAAAAAAGTTTAAGGAGCTCTCCCACTTCAACAATGCTTGTCTTTCTCACTTTCACTTTCCTTTTTGAAAAAGTTTTGTGTTCCCCTCTTTATTTTTGTTGTTTTTAAACTATATGAAAGCACTCAACAGAAATAAATGACTATCTAAAACTTCCGGGTTTTTTCCCTGGCAGCGCTTTCTTTAAAGCCATTAAGCTAGGCATATAGTGCTCAAGTAGTGAATCCACCCGGATCCCAAGGTATATCAAAGCCAATTTTAATTAACAATGATTTGTAATTTAGTAGTGAGCACAAAGTAACATATATCACGCAACAACGAAGTCTAACTCTCTTCATATGCATCGACATGTCATAAAAGAACAATTCATGCACACAAAGTAAAGGCCAATGCATAACATAAGAAGTTTCTTGCAATTTTATCATATTGGAAACATAGAGAGGTGGAGATATAGTTACTCTCTCATAATAATTTCAAGTAGGAGCAGCAAGCACATGCATATTATATTCATCAAAATCATCATGTGCAACGGTAAAAGGCAACCCATCAATATAATCGTTAATAAGTGCAAACTTCTCTGATATAGTGTAGTCGGGAGAATTCAAAAAGATAATAGGACTATCAAGTGTGGGTGCAATAGCAACAATTTCATGTTTAACATAAGGAACTATAGCAAGTTCATCTCCATGATCATAATTTATATTGGCATCTTGGACACAAGCATAGCAAGCATCATCAAAAAGGGATATTTCAAAAGAATCAACGGGATCATAGAAATTATCATAGAACTCATCCTTCAGCAAGCATGAAGGGAAATTAAACAATGTATGAGTTGAAGAGTTACTCTCATTAGAAGGTGGGCACGGGTAGCTAATCCGCTCTTCCTCCTTTTGTTCTTCGCCCTCCTCCTCATCTTTTTCATCCAATGAGCTCACAGTTTCATCAATTTCTTATTCCATAGATTCTTGCAAAATATTAGTCTCTTCTTGGACAGCGAAGACTTTCTTAATAAGCGCATTAATATAGGAATTATATTCATAATTATCATAGCAATATTTTAGGATAGATAAACTTTCAGGCCTATAAACATCATCAACAAGAGCTTCATACTTTTCAAACAAAGATTCAATTTCATAAGCACCCTTAAAAGCAACAAATTCTTCTATTTGTTCCACATCATAGTAATCATATATACCATTAGCATAAGAAGCTAAGGTTTCATTATCATTAAATTCACATGAAAAGGGAAGGTGTGGAGCCTTCATCCTAGAGCAACAAGTATAATCATATCTCAAGCATAGTTGTCTAGCATACCAATACAATATATAAATTTTATCCCATAATAGTTTGCCTTTTTTTGTCAAGTGATAATCCCTAAAGTATTCACGTTAATCCAACGTCACTCCCATTACCAGATTGAATGAGGTTTTCTCAGGAGTATCAAAGTGGTACATACTATTTTTCACATATTGAGCATCGAGGGTTTTAGGAGGTTCCTCATCTCCATGAGCAGCAAGTACACCTAATTTTTTTGGTATTTAGTGTTCCATATCCATAACTAAAGATAGAGAACAACTAAGAATGGCAAGTAAAAATTACTTAGTGATAAAGCAAACAAGCACACACGAGAATATTCACCCCAGGCTATGGCTCCCCGGAAAGGGCGCCAGAAAAAGGTCTTGATAACCCACAAGTATAGGGGATCGCAATAGTTTTTGATAAGTAAGAGTGTCGAACCCAACGAGGAGCTAAAGGCAGAACAAATATTCCCTCAAGTTCTATCGACCACCGATACAACTCTATGCACGCTTGACATTCGCTTTACCTAGAACAAGTATGAAACTAGAAGTACTTTGTAGGTGTTGTTGGATAGGTTTGCAAGATAATAAAGATTACGTAAATAAAAAGTAGGGGCTGTTTAGATAAATACACAACTAAATTAGTTTCTGTAAAGAGCTTGTTGTTACGAGAAAGTTATTTGTCCCTAGGCAATCGATAACTAGATCGGTAATCATTATTGCAATTTTATTTGAGGGAGATGCATAAGCTAACATACTTTCTCTACTTGGATCATATGCACTTATGATTGGGACTCTAGCAAGCATCCGCAACTACTAAAGATCATTAAGGTAAAACCCAACCATAGCATTAAAGCATCAAGTCCTCTTTATCCCATACACAACAACCCCCTTACTTGGGTTTGTGTTTCAGTCACTCACGCAACCCACTATAAGCGAATCATGAATATATTGCAACACCCTACAGCGGGGATCCCTTACGCTTGCGCAACACAGAGAGCACCATAGGGCAGCACCAATAATAAAACATGCAACTCAAACCAATCTTGATCATCAAATAGCCCATAGGACAAAATGGATCTACTCAAACATCATAGGATAGCCATACATCATTGGGAAATAATATATAGCATTGAGCACCATGTTTAAGTAGAGATTACAGCGGGTAAGAGAGAGGTTACACCACTGCATAGACGGGGGAAGAGTTGGTGATGATGGCGGTGAAGTTGTTCGTGAAGATTGCGATGATGACGATGGCCCCCGGTGGCACTCCGGTGCCACCGGAAGTGAGGGGGAGAGAGCCCCCCTCCTTCTTCTTCTTCCTTGACCTCCTCCCTAGATGGGAGAAGGGTTTACCCTCTGGTCCTTGGCCTCCATGGCATGGGATGTGCGAGAGCCCTCTGAGATTGGATCTGTCTCTCTGTCTCTCTCTGTTTCTGGTTCTCAAATTCTTCCCTTTCACCATTTCTTATATTCCCGGAGATCCGTAACTCCGTTTGGGCTGAAATTTTAACATGATATCTATCCGGATATTAGCTTTCTTGCAAAGAAAGAAGGGCATAAACTGCCTTACGGGGTGGCCACGAGGGTCAGGGGCGCGCCCCCTGCCTCATGGCCCCCTCGGGCATCTTCTCGCGTGGATTTTTCTTCCAAAAATCATATATATTCCAAAAAAATCTCCGTCAGCTTTTATCCCATTTGGACTCCGTTTGATATGGATATTCTGCGAAACAAAAAATAGTATAAAAAGTTGCCAACAGTGTATGAAAGTTGTAGAATATTGGCATGGAACAATAAAAAATTATAGATTCGATGGAGACGTATCACACAACATCTTCGTACAGAAAACAACCACTTTATTGCTACTAGCAGAACATAGTTCACATTACATCAATTTGTGAGGCCAAGCTGCACACCCGGTGCGGCTAAAGAATATGTACATTATTTAGTGAACATAAAGGGGCCTCGATCATAACAACTATGTGGCAGCAGAATGACGATGAAGCAGGATTCCATAGCACAGGGACACTGGTGTGGAGACGATCTAGACTCGAATAGCACTCCGATCCAACGAGACTTTCTTGAAATCTGGCATGACACACCAAGTCAATACACTGAATGTACTTGCAAGCTCACAACAAGCATAAACATAATGACAAACAATACCAGGATATTAACCAAATTATCATCAATGCAAAATCATACTAGGCATGTAGTGAACTAGTTCTCGTGCTTGAAGTCCCTCGGACTTGCTTACCAAGAGGGTTACCTCGTAACCAAACGGTGATATTTCTTGGATCACAAACAGACCAACACTTTGGTCTCCAAACGGGTTACATCGTAACCAAACAGTGATCTTACTCAAATCACAAACGGACCAAAACTTTGGTCTCCATCATCAACACAGTTTCTCAACCATCATCTTTCCAACAGTGCCATGTTATTAACATTAGTGCATGATTATTTAAATGTTGACCCTTGGTGTGACCTCACTAGTAGAAAATAGGGCTTTGGTCCAGGCCGGGTCAGCCCATTAGTCCCGATTCAGTCCAGAACCCGGACCAATGTGGGCATTGGTCCTGGGTCGTGAGCTCAGGGGGCCGGTTGGGCCACGTGGGCCATTGGTCCCGGTTCATCTGGACCTTTTTGTCCCGGTTGGTGGGATGAACCGGGACCAATGGGCCTCGCTCCTGGCCCACCACCATTGGTCCCGGTTGGTGGCTTGAACCGGGACCAAAGGCTCCCCTTTAGTCCCGGCTCAAGTCACCAACCGGGACCAATGAGGTGCCTATATATACCCCTCGCTCGCGAGCAGAGCACCCCAGTGCTCTATTTTTCTCTGGCCGAGGGGGAGAGGGCTTGGTGGTGCTCTAGCTCACCTTCAGTGCACACAAGGTGTTCGATGGAATGCCCGAGCCACACTACTTAAGCTTTCTCCTCTCCAAGCTCGACCTCCAAGCTCCATTTTCCATAATATTTGTCTAGGTTTAGTGGTCCCTCACGCCCCTTCCCCGTCTTCACTGCCGTCGATCACCCGCGCCGAGCTCATCGCCGGCACCACCGTGGTGAGCCTCTTGTTCTTATCTTCTTTCTCAAAGGAAAAATATTCTTACTTGTATGTTTACATAGATACTTGTATTATTTTCTTACTTTTATTATTGCATCTTATATAGTGTGATGGTTTTGGTATCCGCCCCCGTCGACCCTCGTCCTGTCTATGATTCGGATGTGGTATATATATTATCTTTATAACTATTGGTTCATTTATTGTTGATGAAAATTATGCCGACCAACGCGACATAGATTTTATTTATGTAGGATGTATGTGAATCGGAAATGCCAACCGACCCTATTGTCGAGAGGTTAAATTTAGTTGAAGAAGAAAACAATTTGTTGAAGGAAAAAAATTAAAAAAAATTGAGGAGGAGAAGATGATATTGGAGTTGCATGTTGCGGATGTCGTCGATGATCACAAGATCAAGATGGATGCAATGCGCTTGAATATTAGAAAGATTAGAAAATATGCCATTCATACCGAGGCTTGGTATCATTATGCCGTTGGATCAATTGTTACCTTGGTTGCGATTATGATCGCATTTGTTTTCGCATTGAAATGTTTTACATAGTTTCAATGTATGGTTTAATTAATTAGATGCTCTGGAGAGCTATATGTTGTTAGATGAGAACTATGTATGCACTTTGGTTTTAATGTGATGATGAACTTCTATTAATTTGGACACTTAATTATATATAATGCACGCAGATAAACTGGCAATGGATGTACAGTAACAGACACACCCGCGAGTACATTAAGGGCGTGCATGAGTTTCTCGATGCGGCTGAGGCAAACAAGCAGAATGGTTTTATGTGTTATCCATGCACTGAATGTGGGAATACAAGGTCTTACTCTAACCGGAAAATCCTTCACTCCCACCTGCTTTACAAGGGTTTCATGCCACACTATAATGTTTGGACGAGGCACGGAGAAATAGGGGTTATGATGGAAGACGGCGAAGAAGAAGCGTACGATGACAACTATATGCCCCCTGAATACGGTGATGCTGCAACGGGGGGAGCTGGTGAAGATCAAGAGGAACCAGATGATGTGCCCAATGATGCTGCAACGGGTGAAGCTGCTGAAGATCAAGAGGAACCAGATGATGTGCCCGATGATGATGATTTCCGCCGGGTCATTGTCGATGCAAGGACGCAATGCGAAAGTCAAAAGGAGAAGGTGAAGTTCGATCGCATGTTAGAGGATAACAAAAAAGGGTTATACCCCAATTGCGAAGATGGCAACACAAAGCTTGGTACCGTACTGGAATTGCTGCAGTGGAAGGCAGAGAATGCTGTGGCTGACAAAGGATTTGAGAAGCTACTGAAAATATTGAAGAAGAAGCTTCCTAAGGATAACGAATTTCCCGACAGTACATACGTAGCAAAGAAGGTCGTATGCCCTCTAGGATTGGAGGTGGAGAAGATACATGCATGCCCTAATGACTGCATCCTCTACCGCGGTGCATACAAGGATCTGAACGCATGCCCGGTATGCGGTGCATTGCGGTATAAGATCAGACAAGATGACCCTAGTGATGTTGACGGTGAGCCCCCCCAAGAAGAGGGTTCCTGCGAAGGTGATGTGGTATGCTCCTTTAATACCACGGTTGAAACGTCTGTTCAAAAATGAAGAGCATGCCAAGTTGATGCGATGGCATAGTGAGAACCGAAAGAAAGATGGGAAGTTGAGAGCACCCGCTGACGGGTCGCAGTGGAGAAAAATTGAGAGAAAGTACTGGGATGAGTTTGCAAAGGACCCAAGGAATGTATGGTTTGCTTTAAGTGTGGATGGCATCAATCCTTTCGAGGAGCAGAGCAGCAATCACAACAATTGGCCTGTGACTCTATGTATGTATAACCTTCCTCCTTGGATGTGCATGAAGCGGAAGTTCATTATGATGCCAGTTCTCATCGAAGGCCCTAAGCAACCCGACAACGAAATTGATATGTACCTAAGGCCATTAGTTGAAGAACTTTTACAGCTGTGGAATGGAAACGGTGTACGTACGTGGGATGAGCACAGACAGGAGGAATTTAACCTTAAGGCGTTGCTATTCGTGACCATCAATGATTGGCCCGCTCTCAGTAACCTTTCAGGACAGATAAACAAAGGATACCACGCATGCACGCACTGTTTAGATGACACTGAAAGTATATACCTGGACAAATGCAGGAAGAATGTGTACCTGGGCCATCATCGATTTCTTCCGACCAACCATCAATGTCAAAAGAAAGGCAAGCATTTCAAAGGCGAGGCAGATCACCGGAAGAAGCCCGCCATGCGCACCGGTGATCACGTGCTTGCTATGGTCAATGATTTACACTACGTAATCTTTGGAAAGGGTCCCGGTGGACTAGCTGTTCTGAATGACGCTGAGGGACACGCACCCATGTGGAAGAAGAAATCTATATTTTGGGACCTACCCTACTGGAAAGACCTAGAGGTCCGCTCCACAATCGACGTGATGCACGTGATGAAGAACCTTTGCGTGAACCTGCTAGGCTTCTTGGGCGTGTATGGGAAGACAAAAGATACACCTGAGGCACGGGAGGACCTACAACGTTTGCACGAAAAAGACGGCATGCCTCCGAAGCAGTATAAAGGTCCTGCTAGCTATGCTCTTACAAAAGAAGAGAAAGAAATCTTCTTTGAATGCCTGCTCAGTATGAAGGTCACGACTGGCTTCTCGTCGAATATAAAGGGAATAATAAATATGCCAGAGAAAAAGTTTCAGAACCTAAAGTCTCATGACTGCCACGTGATTATGACGCAACTGCTTCCGGTTGCATTGAGGGGGCTTCTACCGGAAAACGTCTGATTAGCCATTGTGAAGCTATGTGCATTCCTCAATGCAATCTCTCAAAAGGTGATCGATCCAGAAATCGTACCAAGGCTAAGGAGTGATGTGGCGCAATGTCTTGTCAGTTTCGAGCTGGTGTTCCCACCATCCTTCTTCAATATCATGACGCACGTCCTAGTTCATCTAGTCGACGAGATTGTCATCCTAGGGCCCATATTTCTACACAATATGTTCCCCTTTGAGAGGTTCATGGGAGTCCTAAAGAAATATGTCAGTAACCGCGCTAGGCCAGAAGGAAGCATCTCCATGGGCCATCAAACAGAGGATGTTATCGGGTTTTGTGTTGACTTCATTCCTGGCCTTAAGAAGATAGGTCTACCTAAATCACGGTATGAGGGGAGACTGACTGGAAAAGGCACTCTTGGAAGAGACTCAATAATATGCAGGGACGGATATTCTTGGTCTCAAGCAAACTACACAGTTCTACAGAACTCTACCTTGGTGACCCCGTATGTCGATGAACACAAGAACAGTCTGCGCTCCAAATACCCAGAGCAGTGCGACGACTGGATTACATGTGAACACATCAGGACTTTCAGCAGTTGGTTGGAAACACATCTCAGAGGTGACAACACTGTTTGTGATGAGTTGTACTTGTTGTCCAGGGGACCATCTTTGACTGTACTGATTTACAAAGGATACGAGATAAATGGGAATACATTTTACACGATCGCCCAAGATAAAAAGAGCACCAACCAAAACAACGGTGTCTGCTTTGATGCAGCAACCGAGAGCGGAAAGGACACATATTATGGTTACATAGTGGACATATGGGAACTTGACTACGGACCTGATTTTAAGGTCCCTTTGTTTAAGTGCAAATGGGTCAATCTGTTAGGCGGCGGGGTACAGGTAGACCCACAGTACGGAATGACAATAGTGGATCTGAAAAATCTTGGGTACACTAACGAACCGTTCGTCCTAGCCAATGATGTGGCACAGGTTATTTATGTGAAGGACATGTCTACCAACCCGAGAAAAAGAAAAGATAAGGAAGCGAATACATCATACGATGAGCCAAAGCGCCACATAGTTCTTTCAAGAAAAAGGGACATCCTGGGAGTGGACGGCAAGACAGACATGTCTGAAGATTATGAAAAGTTCCATGAAATTCCTCCCTTCAATGTCAAGGCTAACCCAAGCATCCTGATAAACAATGAAGATTATCCATGGTTACGACGCAATAAGCAAATGACACAAGCGAAGAAAAAGTGAAGACTTTCTCCCGCAACTATTACTATGATACCATGCCAACTTTGTAACACATGAACATGCTACCATTGTCCGTTTTGTACATGCACATGCTATGTGGGTGAAATTATGATACCATGACAACTTTCAACTTTTTCAGAGTTCATTTGAAATGGTTTCATGTCTTATGGTTCGGCCCTTGTAATACCATGACCATTAGTCCCTGGCCCATGCCAACTTTCAACTTTCAACTTTCTAAAACTAATGGCACTAACAGAAAGTTTATAATTTTGCTCCTCGCCCCTGGCCCATGACCATTAGTCCCGGTTTGTGCCACAAACCGGGACTAAAGGGTTGGTCCTCGTTGCCAGCAGAGTTTTGTCCCACCTCGCCAACTGAAGGGGGCTCACACCGGTTTATAAGCCCTTCCCTCTCTGCCTTGTTGATCTCCTCTCAAAATGAAAATAGATGCCCTAATAGAGAAAAGTTTAACCTAAATTCATAGTGAATTTCTCTGAAATTCATAGAAATTTACTAGGAATTTAGGTTGAATTTTCTCGATAAGCGTATCATTCTCATTTTTTAGTAAGTTAATCACAAACTTGTGATTCAAACAATTTTCAAAGAATTCAAATTTTAACTATTCAAATTTGAAAACTAATGGCACTAACAGAAAGTTTATAATTTTTCTAAAACTAATGGCACTAACAGAAAGTTTATAATTTTGCTAACCTAAAAGCAAACAGAATTGAAAATTAAAGCAAAAAACAAAAGAAAATAAATAATGCAGAAAACAAAACATAAAAACTGGAAAAAATAGCAACAATAACTATTTTGTTGTAAGTAGAAACAAAATAAAATAAATAAAGCAACAAAAAGTTTATAATTTTGCTGACCTAAAAGCAAAAAGAATTAAAAAAATAAAGAAAAAAACAAAAGAAAATAAATAATACAGAAAACAAAACAAAAAAACTGGAAAAAAAATGAAAATAGCAATAATAAGTATTTTGTTGTAAGTAGAAACAAAATAAAATAAATAAAGCAACAAAGAAAACAAAAAAACCAAAAAAAGTATTTTCAAATTTGAAAACTAATGGCACTAACAGAAAGTTTATAATTTTTCTAAAACTGAAAGCAAAAAGAATTAAAAAAATAAAGCAAAAAACAAAAGAAAATAAATAATGCAGAAAACAAAACAAAAAAACTCGAAAAAAAATTAAATATAGCAATAATAAGTATTTTGTTGTAAGTAGAAACAAAAAAACAAAAAAAGTGCCACCTACTGGGCACCCACGGCCTGAATACGACTAGAAACCCTACCATGGGCCAGGATTCAGGCCCACAGGAGGCCCAGTAGGCCCACAGGCACACATTGCACGGTTAGGCCCGAAAGCCTGCTTTAGAGATGAGCTCGAGAGGGAAGGCGCACCGCACCTTATAAACAGGTGCGACTCCCTCTCAACTAGCAAGGTGGGACTAAACATTTGGGCGCGGGGCATCACAAGGCCTTTGGTCCCGGTTGGTGGCACCAACCGGGACTAAAGGGGGGAATTGGTCACGGTTCGTGGCACGAACCGTGACCAATTCCCCCCTTTAGTCCCGGTTGGTGCCACCAACCGGGACCAAAGGCCGCCGCTTCCTGCCCTTTGGGCTGCTGAAAAGAGGCCTTTGGTCTCGGTTGGTGGCACCAACCGGGACTAAAATGGGGCATTGGTCACGGTTGGTGCCACGAACCGTGACCAATGCGCCGTCTATATAAGCAAGATTTCTGAAAAATTTCGTTCAGTTCTTCCATCGCGCCCCGACGATGCCGCCAGGCTGCCCCTCTGCGTCCCGCGCCGCCCCGACGCCGTCGCCACCTCGCGCCGCCCCGACGCCGCCGCCGCGCGCCACTCCGCGCCGTCGCGGTCTCTCCGTGCTGCCCCGACGCCGTCGCCTCCCCGTGTCGCGCCCCGACACCGTCGCCGCCCCGCCTCTGCCTCGCCGTCGCCGCCCCGCCTCTGCCTCGCCGTCGCCTCTGCCTCGCCGCGCCCCAGCTGCCCCGCGCCGCCGTCGCCTCTGCCTCGCTGTGGTCTGGGCCGGCACCGCCCCCCTCTTCCCCCTTTTTTTTGCAAACACATATATGTTTTTTTCTTGCAGATTATATGTATATGTATGAGTATATGTATGAGTATATGATGATGTATGAGTATATGTATGTGCTGAAAAGATAGATTTTTAGAAAAAAATACTATTTTTCTGTTGATGATATGTTGATGTTTTTTTCATATATGCATTTTTTCATATATGTATTAATTTTTTTAAGTTGTTAGTAGATATTGATTTTAGGTTAGTGCATTTATCACTGATTTTAGGTTAGTTGATCGATTTAGTGCATTTTATGTTTGTTGCATTTTATGTTTGTTGCATTTTAGGTTAGTGCATTTGCTAAGTGATATTAAGAAAGGAAGGAAAAGAAGGATAGGAAAGAAGAAAATAAGAAGAAGAAAGAAAGAACAAGGGGAGAGGAAGAAAAGGAGAAATAAATAAGAAGAAGGAAAAGAAGAAAAAGAAGAGGAGAAGAAGAAAGTGTAAGTGCATCTAGTGCCACCCCTAGTTGGTTTTGGAGTATTGACGACAAACCTAGTTGAGGGACTAATGTGTTTGTGAGAATTGCAGGATAACACAGGTAGAAGTCCCTCATTGATTCGGTTTTCCTACCAGAGATGACCCCTAAAAATGTATGAAGACATTGATGTCAAAGGTGGTATATGAAGATATTCACATCGAAGACTATGACAAGAGAAGACATCGCATGAAGCCTATGGAGCTCGAGGACCTAGATCTTTCGTAGTTCTTTTTCTTCTTTGTTGAGTCATAGAAACCACCGTACTGTCAAGTGGGGTCCAAGAGAACCAGTCAGAATGACTGAAGTGATGCTTAACCAAAACCTATGTCTTCGAGTGAAGACTATGAGAGCGAATCTTGTCCAGAGTCGGACAAGTCAGCTTTGCTTGTAGCCCAAGTAAAGTTGCCGTGTGAGTTTGAAATCTGACCCTTGGAACACGTGTCAGTTCGTTAGTCACCCAGGGTCATTTCGGACAAATCAGGTCGGGTTGCCTAGTGGCTATAAATAGCCCACCCCCTACAACCATAAATGGTTGGCCGCTCAGAGTTAGAGTATGGCTTTTGTCGTTTGAGAGCAGCCCACCTCGAAGCCTTTGAGAGAGAATCCCTTGCGGGGATAAAGCCCTAACCACCCAGAGCCAAAGAGAATTAGGCATCACTTAAGTCTTCTTATCTGTGTGATCTGAAGACTTATTACACTTGAGGACTGTGAATCCTCCAGCAGGTTAGGCATCGCATTCTGAGCATCCAAGAGACATTGTGGATCGCTAGTGAACGAAGTCTGTGAAGGTTTGGGAGTCTACCTTAAAGACTTACCACAGTGATTGGGCGAGGTCTGAGTGACCTTAGCTCAAGGGGAATATAGTGAGGACTGGGTGTCCTGAGCTGCGTGTTCAGGACTGGGTGTCCAGGACTGTGTGTCCTCAGGTTTAAATACCTAGCCACCCTAACCAGACATACAGTTGTCACAGCCATTGGAACTGGTCCAACAAATCATTGTCTTCAATGAGTCACTGGTTTCATCCTTCCCTTCCCTCTACTTACTGTTACTCCTTGTGAAGTCTTTGTATGTTTGCACTATCTTTTGTCTTCACTGAGTGACTGCGTGTTCTGTTTGGCTTCATAACATCTTCCTACCTGATCCTTACTACATTGCTGCTATTAGTCATTGTGCTCTCACTCCATTGAATACTTGACTATGGTTTGCCTAGTGTAATCTACCTTCCGCTGCATGGTAATAGGTTTATTTCTATCATTTGTCTTTGAAACTTCCACATTTTGAAGACTTTCATAAAAATCGCCTATTCACCCCCCTCTAGTCGATATAACGCACTTTTAATTGGTATCAGAGCAAGGTACTCCCTTGTTCTGTGTGATTCGGTTTAACCACCTGGAGTTTTAGCTATGTCAACTGCAGGGATAATCAAAGTCTCCGCTGCGTGCCCCGTCTTCGATGGAACTGAATATCCCTACTGGAAGAATAAGATGCACATGCATCTTGAAGCCATTGACGTCGACCTATGGTATGTCGTCAAGAATGGCGTTCCCAAGGCTGGAGAAGGTGTCACTGCTGCTGACATCAAGAAGTTCGTTCAACTGGACTCTACTGCCAAGAATATCATCTGTGGTCATCTGACCAAAGGACAGTATGGCCGCGTGAGTGCTTTGGAAACATCTAAGCTAGTCTGGGACTGGCTCTCCAAGGTCAATGAAGGCGTCTCAACCTAGAGAGATCAGAGAATCAGTGTCCTTCGCAACCTCTTCAACCGCTTCAAGAGAAATGACAATGAGAATGTCCAGCTCACGTTTGATCGACTCACTGACATCACGAATGAGCTTCAAGCCCTTGGCGCTACTGAGATCACCAAGCATGAAGTTGTCAAGACACTACTGAGATCACTTGACAGTTCGTTTAACACCCTAGCCCTGATGATTCAAGAACGTCCTGATTTCAAGACACTCGATCCGTCTGACATACTTGAGAGGCTCAACACACATGAGTTTCAGCTTTCTGAGAAAAGAGATATCTACGGTCCAAACTATGGGCGAACTCGTGCCTTGAAGACAAAAGTTGTCTGCTCATCTGAAGAAGAATCTGACAGCAGTTCTGATGATCCTGAAGACATTGGAAGGGAACTTGCTATGCTTGTGAAGAAGTTCCAAAAATTCACCAATAAGAAAGGCTTCAGAAAGTCTTCCCGATCAAGCTCAAGGAATGATGAAGCTTCTGCTCATGACTACAAGAATAAAACTTGTCACAAGTGCAAGAAACCTGGCCACTTCATCTCTGAGTGTCCGCAGTGGGACAATGAGAACAAAAAGAAGAAGAAGAGCAAGGAATATGACTCTGACGAGAAGAAGAAGAAGAAGAAATACTCAAAGTCTTCTTCCAAGTCTTCCTCAAAGTCTTCATCACACAAGAAGAGCTCATCTGGCAAGGCACGTGCGTTTGTTGGCAAGGAAATGGATTCAGAGGAGGAGTCCGCTTCTGAGGAGGCGGAGGTGGAGTCTGAGGAGGAGTCCGATTCTGGCGTCGCAAGTCTGGCTACAACATATGTTGCCAAGTCCATCTTCAACACTGAAGACAATGACCTCATCACCGACACCGATGCAAATGACAAGGACTATCCGCTCCTACCTACTGCTTCATGGCACGCGGTGCCAAGGTAAACACACGCACTACTCACTATCAAACATCTAGTGATGATGACTCTGATTGTGGTTCGAAACCCAGCTACAAAACACTTGCTAAAATTGCAACTGAACAATAGAAAGCCATGGAACATATTCAAAAACTATTAGACAAAAGCGATGATCTTTTAGGCGCTGAAATGACTCGATCTGAGTCCTTAATTGAAGACATAAAAAATCTTCACGTTAAGTATGAGGAACTTGAAAGTCGTCATGAAACGCTCTCAACAACTCATGAAAAGCTTTCCTATGATTATCTTCAAAGGAAGCAAGATCTTGAGAAATTGAGAGCGGCTCATGAAGATCTTCAAAAGGAAAATGAGTCGCTTTGCGCCAAACAGATCAGTTCCACTCAGGAAGGATTTGAACCACCATGTCTTAAATGCATTGAGCGTGATAATACTACTTCTGTTGTTGAATGTTCTACTACTGCTACTGTTGCAATATCTTCAACTGTTGATGTGGAAACTAACCCCTCTGCTGAGGATACCACTGCTATTGCTGATGAGAATGCTAGGTTGAAGACATTGCTTGAAACAGGGATGCACAAAAGTCTTAAAGGGCATCAGACACTATGTGATGTCCTCAAAAAGCAGATCTTGAACCGAAACCCGAGGAAAGAGGGTGTTGGGTTCGAAAGGAAAATGAATGTTGATGGCTCTTACTGGAAACCTGAGCAGTACCCCAAAACCACATGGGTTGCTGCAAAGGAATCTTCAACAGATCCATTCACTCTGTCTGGCTTCAGTTGTGCAAACCCCATTGTCATTGATGAATCCTTTGATGCAAACTATAAACTGTTTAAGAATCAGAATGGTGAAGTGTTTGCTAGGTACATTGGTACTAACTGCAGGAATGGACCGCCTAAGAAGAAGATCTGGGTGCCGAAAAGGTGTTTGGAAAATCTTCCTGTGAATGTCATCATGACACCACAGATGAAGAAGACAAACCCCAGACCATAGGCTTCATACAGCCCAAAGGCTTCATACAGATAGAGGACTCACTTGATTCGCACTAACGCAAATGTTTTGCAGGGAAACCATACTCAGGCCTATGAATATGAGTGCGGTTCACCGAACCGCCATGTTCATAAGACCAAGAACTATTCTGCTTATTCTTATGAGTACTATTGTCCGCCTGCAAGACTTTTTGCTAGGGATCCAAAGCCAAAGTTCTCAGACGCTGCACTTAGACTTATTGCTTCTAAGCCAGCCTTGAAGATGTGGGTGGCTAAGAAAGCTTAACTCTCTTTTGCAGGGAAAGGTCTCCAGCAGAAAACCAAAATCGTCTGACGCTATTGCTGGGGACCTTAAACATCTTGTAGGGCGCAAGATCAAATGCCCGAATGGTCTTACTATGTACTTCGTTCCTGAATCGCTTGCTATTCTCCCTATTAGTCATAATCTGGATCTAAGCTTTCATAACCCACTGGTTCGTCAAATGTTTTTGCTTCACAATTCTCTTCGTGAAGCCTATCCCCCTAACTGCACTGTAGGATACGACACCAGCATCTTCAGAATGGATTATTGATAGTGGGTGTACCAATCACATTACTGGCAAAAGAAGCCTTCTTACGGATCAACCTTACGTCCATCCGACAAGAGTCACATCACATTTGCTGACACTGGTAAAACTAAGGTATTGGGCCTAGGTAGAGTTGCAATCTCAAAGGATCAACACATGGATAAAGTCATGCTTGTTGAATACCTTAGCTTCAACTTAATGTCTGTCTCAATGCTTTGCGATTTGAACATGTCGTAATATTTGGAAAATATCGCTGCCTTGTTCTAATGGAATCTGACAAGACTCTAGTGTTTGAAGGGTATCGGAAAGATGATTTGCACGTGGTAGATTTCTCAGCAGGACCACAACTTACCGTATGTCTTCTAGCAAAAGCTTCAGAATGCTGGCTCTGGCATCGGAGGCTAGGGCATGCTGGCATGAGGAACCTCCACACCCTTGCAAAGAAGAAGCATGTCATAGGCATCGAGGGCGTCAAGTTCAAGAAAGATCACTTATGAGGTGCTTGTGAAGCAGGAAAGATGACGAGGGCCAAACATCCCTCCAAGACAATCATGACAACTACTCGACCCTTCGAACTGCTCCACATGGATCTTTTTGGTCCCACTAATTACTCAACTCTTACTACTACTGCTTGTTTCTATGGCTTTCACTACAGGAATCAACTATTTTTCCGTCTGCCACGGCGGACGGCAAAGGCATGAACGGCGGACGGCAAAGGCCTTTGCCGTCAGCCGCGGACGGCAAAAGGCTCCGGCAAAGTAGGCTATAGTAAACAGCTACTTTGATGTCTGCTTCCTGGCGGCTGATGGCAAAGGCCCTTTGCCGTCTGCGGCGGACGGCAAAGAGAGCGGACTGCAATAATTGCGCTGTCAGTCCGTTAAGTGGCTAACGGCAGGCCTTTGCCGTCCGCCGCTGATGGCAAAATTTCTACTTTCTTTGCCGTCCGCCATATGATGTCATCTACACGTCACTACATGGCAGGTTCTTTGCCGTCTGCCACTGATGGCAAAGTGCAGGTTCTTTGCCGTCTGCCACTGATGGCAAAGTCTTTGCCGTCAAAAGGCTCCGGCAAAGTAGGCTACGGTAAACAGCTACTTTGCTGTCTGCTTCCTGGCGGCTGATGGCAAAGGCCCTTTGCCGTCTGCGGCGGACGGCAAAGAGAGCGGACGGCAATAATTGCGTTGTCAGTCCGTTAAGTGGCTAACGGCAGGCCTTTGCCGTCCGCCGCTGATGGCAAAATTTCTAGTTTCTTTGCCGTCCGCCGTATGATGTCATCTACACGTCACTACATGGCAGGTTCTTTGCCGTCTGCCACTGATGGCATAGTGCAGGTTCTTTGCCGTCTTCCACTGTAGGCAAACTGACCAAATGGGTCAGCTCCGAGGAAGCACAGCTGGATGCCACGTGTCTTCTTTGCCGTCCGCGGCAGACGACAAAGAAGCCGTTGCCGTTGGTGGCAGACTGCAAAGAGCCTGCATATTGGCTCTTTTATCTGTTTTTTATTAAATCCAACAATTTTCATCACAAATATATATGACATATATACATATATTTCAAAAGGCCATTACAGAGCAAACATATAAGATATCCAACACATAACTTCATCATCCAACCATATATATTACATGCATAGTTCCATCATACATAACAAGTTCAACATAGAGGCATCCAACCATATATATTACAATAGTTTCATCCAACGATACATGCATAGTTCAACAATATAAAAGAAACAGAGAAAGGGATAAGGAGCACTCCATCTATGCAAGCTTTCGTCAAGTGAATGAAATCTGCAAAATGAAAAATAAGAAAGTTAGAACAAGAAGAGTAGAACAAGAAGAAGAGTAGAACAAGAAGAAGACTAGAACAAGAAGAGTAGAACAAGAAGAAGACTAGAACATATATGAGCTAACTAAGTTGAAATGGGTCGTTTATGAGCTAGCTTACGTTAAATGGATCATATATGAGCTAACTAAGTTGAAATGGGTCGTTTATGAGCTAGCTAAGGTGAAATGGATCATTTATGAGCTAACTTAGTTGAAATGGATCGTTTATGAGCTAACTAAGGTCAAATGGATCGTTTTTGAGGTAACTAAGGTGAAATGGATCGTTTTTTAGCTAACTTAGGTGAAATGGACCATTTATGAGCTAACTTAGTTGAAATGGATCATTTTTGAGCTAACTTAGGTGAAATGGATCATTTATGAGCTAATTTAGTTGAAATGGATCATTTTGAGCTAACTTAGGTGAAATGGATCATTTAAGAGCTAATTTAGGTGAAATTGATCATTTTTTAGCTAACTTGGTGAAATGGATCGTTTATGAGCTAAATTAGTTGAAATGGATCATTTATGAGATAACCTAGGTAAGATGGGTCATTTTGGAGTCAACCTAGGTGAAATGGGTCATTTTAAAGCTAACGTAGGTAAAATGGATCATTTAGGAGCTAATCTAGGTAAAATGGGTCATTTTTGAGCTAACTTGGATGAACTAGATATTTATAAGCTAACCTAGGTAAAATGGGTCATTTTAGAGCTAACTTAGGTAAAATGGATTGTCTATGAGCTAACTAAGCTAATTATGCAATTTTTGACATAAGTAAGCTAAGTACAAATTGTTTTAGAGCTAACTTACGTAAAATGGATGGTTTTGGAGGTCAGTAAGCTTATTAAGTCATTTTGGAGGAGAAGAAGCTATGTCTAGCTCATTATGGTAAGCATTGGAGGAAATAAAGCTAAGTCTAGGTCTTTATGCATGTGTTAAGCAAAACACTAGATAAACTTACCAAGATCCAGGAGGTGTAGGAGCGGGGTGGCTCGTGTTGGTAGCTGGAGAAGGATCGTGCGATGCTTGTCTGGAGTTACGCTGCACCAAAGATCATTTCCAATGTCTTGTTAGCATGATGACACTCAAATGTTAAGACTAGCAAGTAATGTCCATTCAAATAAAACTCACCGTGGTCCCAGGAGCAATCACTGGCATCGGCAGAGCGGTCTGACATGTCTTCTCGCACACAGACTGCACATTCGGTTTTGACGACTCAGTCATACTAGTTAGTAATGAGACAAACACTACATGAATGTTTTGGCTAATTTGCAGAAGAAACTTACCACAAGGAGCTCGTACATGGCCCTTGCCTGCATGTCATTCCGTGCCCTCTCCTCCTCCATCATCTTTGTCGTCCTCTCCTCCAACTCCCGCTGCCTCTCCGCCGCCTCCGCTAGAAGTTTCTCAGTTCTATCTCTCTCACTCTGTATAGCAGCCTGCAACACCACTCACATGACCATTTGTAATCATTGATGGAAGCGCACACAATGTAATGGAGAAAGATAACTGAGTACGTATCACTAACCTTGATGGGGAGTTGCACTGGTCGTTCACGAGGCCTTATCTCAGGAGCGGAGCTCGACTGGCGCGCCTTGATCTCCGGGAGAGTGCTAGGACAACGGATAAGTCCATCTCCAATGGCTATGGAGCCATGGGACCTCCCGCCACCAGATATCATCACTAGCTCTGGATCAATGGGACCCTGGCTCGGGTTAAAGTCCTCCCCTTTCCTCGCCTTCCCCTCATCTCTATATCTCACGAGCTTGTTGTGGGAGGAGATGTTGGTGAAGTTGTTTGCATCATCGAGGTCAGACTGAGAGAAAGCCTTGACTTTCTTGAAAGAGGCAGTGTGGGCCATACAGGGCGTACACCTCTGGCACCTTATCCGCCTTATTGTAGCGTGCCTGAAAGAGAGAAACAATGAAAATTAGTAATGAATTGCATGATGAATGAATTGCATGAATCATGAAGCAAACCACATACCCAGTTGCGCCCGAACTGATATAAGTTGGAGCTGCCTTGATGGTGTGGCACACCTTCCATTTGGGCACGTTTGTACTTGGCCTCGTTGTGGAGGGCTAGCCATTTTTTGAGCACCACTCATCGACCAACACCTCCCAACAATCCATCCGATCCGCACACCATCTCGGAGGCGCCTAAGTTAGCAAATAGAAACTTGAGCGCTGCGGCCAAGAATTACTAAATGAAGGAACTTAAGTAGAGAAGGCCTTAAGAATTACCTTCATGTACTGCTCCTTACTCAGGTACTTATCGCGGCACGCCGGCTTGGTCTTCTTGATACCACGCAAGGTGTAGTAGTCTCGAATAGCCTGCACCCGAGCCTCGTGCCGTAAGTTCTGGAGTAGGCGCTTGCAGACGTTCTCGATAACATGTGCCGCGTCCTCCTCGTATCCCTCCTCACACCTGTAGAATGTCTGCAATCAAATGAGACAATATTGGTTAGTACAATTAATAGCTAGCTAGTTGAAGATTTTTAAATGTGTAAAGGAGAAATTACCCAGAATGCCTTAGCCATCGATGCTTCAATTCTACGTTTATTTTTACATTTTTCTCGAAGCGTTTTCTGCATCCTCTCAGTTGGGTAGCACCAACGATTTTGCACGCCCCCCCCCAATCTTGCCTCGGTTGGGAGATGCAAAATCAAATGCTGCATTGGATTAAAGAAGCCCAGTGGAAAGATCTTCTCTAACTTGCAGATCAACTCCGGCGCCAACTCTTCCATTTCTTCTAGCACGCCAGACGATAGTTCTTTCGCACAAAGAACACGGAAGAAATAGCTGAGTTCTGCCAGTACTAGCCATTCATCCTCAGGGATGAAGCCACGCAACATCACCGGCATTACCCGCTCAATCCATATGTGCCAATCATGACTCTTGAGACCAAATATCTTCAGTTTATCAAGATTCGCTCCCCTCTTTAGATTCGCTGCATACCCATCGGGGAACATCAATTGCTGTTGCACCCACAAGAGAATTTCCCTCATAGCTGGCCTTCCAAGATTGAACCATGCCTTTGGCTTCGTCCAGTTCTGCTTTCCTTTCGGTTCTTTCATGTTTTGTAACGGCCTATCACATAGCGCCTCCAGATCGACTCTAGCCTTAGTATTATCCTTTGACTTCCCATCTATGCCGAACAATGTACCAAAAAGTGCCTTGGCGATATTCTTCTCAGTGTGCATCACGTCGATGTTGTGTGGGCAAAGGAGGTCTTTGAAGTAAGGCAGATCCCATAAGCATGTTTTGTGAGTCCACGCATGCTTAGTATTATACCCCTTGAAGTACCCTGGATGTTGTGGATCTGGCTCGAGAGCGTTCAACTGATCCAGGGTCTGTTGTCCTTTCAATGCAGGTGGTGCAGAGTTTTTGACAACTCTACCCCTGATGAAGTTCTTCTTGTCTTTCCTGAACTTATGGCGAGGATCCAGGAACTGTCTATGCATGTCGAAGCAAGAAAACTTGCGACCGGCCTGAAGCCAATGAAACCCAAGAGCTCCCTTGCATGTGGGGCATGGGAACCTTCCATGCACACACCAACCAACGAATAGCGCATACACCGGCAAGTCATGCGTCGAGTGCATGTACCAGACACGCATTATGAAGTTCCCTTTGCTAAAGGCGTCGTATGTCTTGAACCCATTATCCCAGTCTTCTTGCAATTCGTCCTTAAGCGGCTGCATGTACACATTCATATTTTTGCCCGGATAGTTGGGTCCTGGAATTATCAACGTCAGGAAAATGTTCTTTCTTTGCATAATCTGTCCAGGGGGGGAGATTGAGTGGAAAGACAAATACGGGCCAACAACTGTATTGGGCTGCCGTCATACCAAACACACTGAATCAATCCGTGCTGATGCCGACTCGAGGATGCCTCGGATCTGCCACTTTGTCAGCATGTAATTCATCAAACTTTTTCCACGCAACACCATCCGATGTGTGTACCATCATCAGATTCCCATCTGCATCTAGTTCGGTTTTTTTGCCTGTTTTGTGCCATGTCATCTGTCTGGCCGTCTCTTCGACCATGAAAAGACGTTGAAGTCTTAGTACGATTGACATATACCGAAGAACACTAACGGGGATTTTGGTCTGTGTCTTCTCACCCATACCGTTGTCTACCACAATATACCTGGAAGACTTGCAAATGGGACAATAGTTCAAGTCCGCATAGTCAAGCCTAAATAAGGCACATCCTTTCTCACAGGCATGTATCTTCTCATAGGGCATCTTCAGTGCACGGAGGATTTTGTCCGACTGGTACAGGTTTGCAGGCATTACATGGCCTTTGGGTAGAAAGTGTCCAAATACTGTCATAATTGCGTCATAGCATTCTCTGCCCAAGTTGAACTGAGCCTTCAGAGCCATTACTTGTGAGATGGCATCCAACTGACAAAGCTCAGTGTGCTCGTGGAGCGGACGTTTCAAAGACTCCAACATTTCATTGAAGGCCTTTGCAGATTCCTCCATCTCCTCGTCCGAATCCCGAGCATCATCATAGCCTTGCACCATGTTTTCCATCCCGGTACCATGCTCGTCGGTGCGACGACGATCCACCTCAGCTCGGTCACGTTGGGCAGACTCACCATGAAATGTCCACACCGTATAATCGGGCGTAAAACCACTCTTCTGCAGGTGTTTGCCCATTTCAGCCTCTGTCTTCTTTTCCCAATTGCCGCACCGGAAACAGGAGCACCAGGTTTTCTTTTGGCCATTTGCAAATGCGGCTTGCACAAACCCCTTAGTTTTTGTGAACCATTCAGTGCTCCATTTGTTCTGACCAGTGTGACCGGTATACATCCAAGCACGGTCACTCATCTTGACTTTCAGAGCTACTTGACACACAACAATTATATATGTAATTCACCATGTATATATTCATTAGTTGATCTACTTTGTCAATTTTATTACGTCCATGCAACCTACACTCTAATAGGTAATGATAGGTCCTAATCCCACCCGTGTATGTGTAGATTGGGTTCATTTTCCCATGCTATGCTCCGGATCCGACGCAAAATTTCGGCAGCACCTCCCCGCTGTTCTCCTGATACACGTCTCTGCAATAAATAGAGAGGATGTGTACCCGGAGAACAACAGGGGAGGCACTGACAAAATATATGCGTCGGATCCGGAGCAAAGCATATGGGAAAATGAACCCAATCTACACATACTCGGGCTGTCCATGGATAGCGTTGGACAATTCGAAAGAATCAAGGTTATAAATATGCAAATGCATGCATATTTATAACTATGATGCTTTGGAACGGGAGACATATATTGGTTACGCATACTGATGATTCAAGACACGTATATATAGCTAGCTATCAAGTTTCATCGGAATAGATCAAATAATTAATGGGGGAGGAGGACTTGTCATTTGTGCTCACCCACGAACGAAGGGGCAGAGCTCGTCAAACGCATGGCGAGGTCGTTGAACACCAAACCTCGCAGCGATGAAACAACTGCACATTTAAAAATACATGATCAACACAATTATATATGATGTTTTTCATAACAAAATCGAAAAATATATGACCTAACTAATAATTCACAAATATATGACCCCGTTGGCCTCTAGAAGGCCAAAGAACACCTTTTCGGGAGGTGTCGGTGGTCGGGGTGTCCTGTCGGTGTCGGGGTGCCGTGTCGGGGTCGGGGTGCTGTTTCGAGGTCGGGGGGTCGGGGTGTCGTGTCGATGTCGGGGTAGTGCCGTGTCGGTGTCGGGGTATTGTTTCGGGGTCGGGGTGTGGTGTCGGGGTCAGGGTGTCGGGTCAGGCTCGGGGTCGGGGTGTCGGGTCAGGCTCGGGGGGTCGGGGTGTCGGGGTCGGGGTGTCGGGATCGGGGTGTAGGGGTCGGGGTCGGGGTCGGGGTCGGGGTCGGGGTCGGGTTCGGGGTGTCGGGGTCGGGGTCGGGGTGTCGGGGTCGGGGTCGGGGTGTCGGGTCAGGCCCGGGGTCGGGGTGTCGGGGTCGGGGTCGGGGTCTCGGGGTCGGGGTGTCGGGTCGGGGTGCCGGGTCGAGGTCGGGGTGCCGTGTCGGTGTCGTGGTCGGGGTGTCGGGTCAGGCCCGGGGTCGGGGTCTCGGGGTCGGGGTGTCGGGTTGGGTGCCTGGTCGGGGTCGGGTTCTCGGGGTCGGGGTGTCGGGTCAGGCTCGGGGTCGGGGTGTCTGGTCGGGGTGCCGGGTCGGGGTCGGGGTGTCTGGTCGGGATGCCGGGTCGGGGTCGGGGTGCCGTGTCGGTGTCGGGGTAAGGGTGGGTGTGGTGTCAGGGTGTCGGTGTCGGGGTGTCGTGTCGGTGTCGGGGTCGGGGTCTCAGGGTCGGGGTGTCGGGTCGGGGTGCCGGGTCGGGGTCGGGGTGCCGTGTCGGTGTCGGGGTCGGGGTGTCGGGTCAGGCTCGGGGACGGGGTGTCGGGGTCGGGGTCGGGGTGTCGGGGTCGGGGTCGGGGTCGGGGTGCCGAGGTCGGGGTCTAGGGGTCGGGGTGTCGTGTCGGGGTGCCGGGTCGGGGTCGGGGTGCCGTGTCGGGTCGGGGTGCCGTGTCGGGTCGCGTTTTTTTCCTCTTTTTTCCTTTTCTTCTTCTTCCTATTCTTCCTTTTTTTTCCTTCTTCTTCTTCTTCTTCTTCTTCTTCCTCCTTTCCTTTTTCCTCTTCTTCTTCTCCTCCTCTCCTCTTTTTTCTTCTTCTTCTTCCTCTTCTTCTTTTTTCTTCTCCTCCTCCTCTTCTACTTCTTCCTTTCCTTTTTCCTCTTCTTCTTCTCCTCCTCTCCTCTTTTTCTCTTCTTCTTCTTCTCCTCAAATTAAACTAAACCTAAAACTAAACCTAAACCTAAAACTAAAACTAAAACTAAATCTAAACTAAACATAAACCTAAAACTAATAAAACAGAAAAAAAGGTAAAACTAAATCTAAACCTAGAACTAAACTAAAACTAAACCTAAAACTAAAACTAAAACTAAATCTAAACTAAAACTAAAAAGGAAAAAAACAGAAAAAACAGAAGAAAAGGATGGGGGCTCACCTGGGGCAGGGCCGGTGGAGGAGGGGGCGGGCGGTGGAGGAGGCCCCCGGTGGAGGAGCTGGCCGGGCGCGGGGGCGGCCTGGGGCGCCGGGGCGCCGGGGCGGCGGGGGGCCGGGGCGGGGGGGCGACGGGGCGGCGGGGGCGACGGGTGGTGGGGCGACGGCGCCGGGCGGCAGTGGCGACGGGCGGGGGGCTGGTGGGCCGGCGGGTGGTGGGCGACCGGGCGGCGACAAGTGGTGGGGGCGGCGGCGGCGGCGGTGGGGTGGGTAGTGGTGGCGGGGCGCGTCGGCGAGGAGAGAACAGAGAGTAAGGGGCGGGGGGGGTACGGGCCGTTAGGTAGTGTCCTCTTTGCCGTCCGCCTCTCTTTGCCGTCCGCCCTTTTGCCTCTTTGTCGTCTGCTGGCAGACGGCAAAGAGGTGGGCCGTTAAGTTTTCTCCAAACGGGCGGGGGGTGGGGGCCACCTCTCTCTTTGCCGTCTGCCAGCGGACTACAAAGATTCTTTGCCGTCTGCTGGAAGACAGCAAAGATTCTTTGCCGTCTGCTGGCAGACGGCAAAGATCTCGCGGACGGCAAAGAGCTTCTTTGCCGTCTGTTATTTCTTTGCCGTCTGCTTTTGGGTAGCTGATGGCAAAGAGCTTCTTTGCCGTCCGCTAGCTGACGGCAAAGAGCTGGCAGATGGCAAAGTAGCTGATTCCAGTAGTGTTTGTCATTGTTGATGATTATTCTAGATATACTTGGGTGCACATAATCCTCTACAAGACTGAAGTGCAGGATGTCTTCAGACGCTTCGCCAATCGATCAATGAACAACTATGGCGCCAAGATAAAGCACATCAGAAGTGACAATGGCACTGAATTCAAGAACACCGGCCTTGATACATATCTTGATACCTTGGGCATCACACATGAATTCTTAGCTCCGTACACGCCACAACAGAATGGCATCGTCGAACGCAAGAACAGAACACTCATTGAGATGGCCCGAACGATGCTTGATGAATACAAGACTCCAAGAAAATTCTTGCCTGAAGCCATTGATACTGCATGCCATACAATCAATCGTGTTTATCTTCACAAGCTTCTGAACAAGACATCTTATGAGATCCTTACTGGCAAGAAGCCAAATGTCAGTTACTTCAGAGTATTTGGCGCCAGGTGCTGGATCAAGGATCCACATCACACTTCAAAATTTGCACCAAAAGCACATGAGGGTTTTATGCTTGGATATGGAAAGGATTCGCACTCCTACAGAGTCTTCAATCTCTTTCATTATAAAGTGGTTGAAACAGTGGATGTGCGGTTTGATGAGACTAACGGTTCACAAAGAGAGCACCTCCCAAATGTGCTAGATGAAGTTCCATCCAGCGAATCAATCAAGCTTATGGGAACCGGAGAAATCATACCCTCTGAAGCTCAACCTGAAGAGGAACTTATCATCTCCGCACCTGATCAACCTGAAGACAATGCTCAGCCTGAAGACAATCCCACTAACAATGACAATGATCAGCAAGAGCAAAACCTTCGCCCTGTACATCCTCGTGTTGCCAATGAAGTGCAGATTGAGAGAATAATTGACAGCATCAATGCACCCGGTCCGCTCACTCGATCAAGGGCAACTCAGCTAGCAAATTTCTGTGGGCACTTCGCATTCGTCTCAATAACAGAACCCAAGAAAGTTGAAGAAGCCTTCATGGAACCTGAATGGATTCAAGCTATGCAAGAAGAGCTTCAACAGTTTGAGCTGAATAATGTATGGGAACTGGTTAAGCGTCCTGATCCTCGGAAGCACAACATAATAGGCACCAAATGGATATACCGCAACAAGCAAGATGAGCATGGTCAAGTTGTCAGAAACAAAGCTCGTCTCGTTGCTCAAGGATATACTCAAGTGGAAGGCATTGACTTCGATGAAACATTTGCTCCTGTGGCTAGACTTGAAGCCATACGCATACTGCTGGCCTATGCAAATCATCACAACATACTTCTATATCAAATGGATGTGAAGAGCGCCTTTCTCAATGGCAAGATTGAAGAAGAAGTGTATGTTGCACAACCGCCTGGCTTTGAAGATCCAAAACATCCTGACATGGTATACAAGCTCAACAAGGCACTGTATGGCCTCAAACAAGCCCCTCGGGCCTGGTATGACACACTCAAATACTTCCTGAAGAGCAAAGGCTTCATACCTGGTTCCCTAGACCCCACTCTCTTCACGAAGACATATGATGGTGAACTGTTTGTGTGCCAAATATATGTGGATGACATTATCTTCGGCTGCACCAATCAGAAGTACAGTGAAGAGTTTGGATATATGATGCAAGAGCAATATCAGATGTCCATGATGGGAGAGCTGAAGTTCTTCCTCGGTCTTCAAATACGACAGCAACGCAACGACATCTTCATATCTCAAGAGAAGTATCTCAAAGATTGCCTGAAGAAGTTCGGTATGCAAGACTGCAAAGGCTTCACGACGCCAATGCCAGCCAAGCATCATCTGGGTCCTGACGACAATGGTAAAGAGTTCGACCAAAAGGTATACCGCTCCATGATTGGTTCTTTGCTTTATCTATGTGCATCTAGGCCAGATATTATGCTTAGTGTTTGCATGTGTGCTCGATTTCAAGCGGCACCAAAGGAGTCGCATCACTTAGCTGTGAAGCGAATTCTTCGATATTTGGCTCACACCCCAACTCTAGGATTATGGTATCCAAAGGGCTCAGAGTTTGATCTGGTTGGATTCTCGGATGCTGATTATGCTGGTGACAAAGTGGATCGCAAGTCTACATCAGGCACATGTCATTTTCTGGGACGATCACTTGTATGTTGGTCTTCAAAGAAGCAGAACTGTGTATCTCTCTCCACTGCTGAATCTGAATACATTGCTGCTGGATCTTGCTGCGCTCAGCTTCTGTGGATGAAGCAAACACTCAAGGACTATGGCATTCATCTGAAGCAAGTGCCACTCTACTGCGACAACGAAAGCGCCATCAAGATTGCCAACAACCCAGTTCAGCACTCGAAGACAAAGCACATTGAAATTCGTCATCACTTTCTCAGAGATCATGTTGTGAAGGAAGATATTGATATCATACACGTCAACACTGAAGAGCAATTGGCAGATATCTTCACCAAGCCCTTGGATGAGAAGAGATTTTGCAAGTTACAGTGTGAGCTAAATATCCTGGAATCCTCAAATGTCCTGTGATCAGGCACACATCCTAACACTTATGCATATTGATGACTTAGATGTGCAACACACGAAGTAAAGTATATCTTCAATCAATGAAGACATACATTCTAAGTGTGAATACATTAATGTGGAATTTGACTTCGGAATGCCACGATAATTGTGCGCCGTGTCTGGGTCTAATACTTCCTATACGGTGGGTAACGCCACCACCAAAGGTTCTGTTTGAAGTGTTTCACTCATGGCGTTACATTTGCTATGTCTTCACATTTGGTTTGGCTTAAATTTCAACATGTCTTCATGATTATCTTCACTATGTTGAATATATATATATATACTAGTGTTCTGTCCTCTACAGCATTCACTTATAGCTATGTCTTCTTGTTGAATCTTTTGAACTAAGTGAATGTGATCGGACCCTAACCTCTCTATGCTTTCTATCTCAACCTCTATCTCTCCAAGTCATATGCATTCTATTGAAACTGTCGAATGTCTTCTCTACGTCCTTGTCAGCAGAAGATACAGAGACAAACATTAAGTCCGTTTTCAATGCTCATTCCTTCACCTGAAACCCGGAGAAGTGGGAACGACCACCCGACAATCCAGGCGTGGGTGGGACATGGAACAACCCCCGATATGCTGCATGATGGCCATGTGTTCCTCAGATGTGAATCGCCAGGGGCACCTGTGTAATAACGCAGTGCCGCCCCTGTACCTATAAATACACACCTCACAGCAGTCATTATCTCTTCTTCCACTCTCGCACGAACCCTAGCGCCACCGCTAGCCCTCGACGACGCCGGCGACGAAGCGCTTCGCTGCCGCAACCTCTCCGACGCCGTCTTCACGCCGACCGCGGACATCGTCTTCTCCGCCGTCGCTGTAGGTGTCCTCCGTCGCCAAGTTAGGGCACGGACGATCGAACTGCTCGGCCTCCTCTTCCACTCCGTCTAGCAGTTCTTCGTGTGGTAAATAAAACTTCCTTTTTACAGCCCCTTGATCCTATAGCTTAGTCACTTTCTACCACAAGCAGTTTCTGTTCACACAAGTTGGATCTCTTACATACTGCATCTCATAATATGCCTAGTATATTCACTTGTATTTCACAAAGTAGTTAGATTCCTCACTTGTACTGATCCATGGATTCGTACAAATCTGGAACCAACTCCTTATCTATGAGTGAATGTCTTCGCACGATGAGGTCAATGTCTTCTAAACTGATTTATCTTCAAAATCTTCTGAGAATGCATATGACCTCTTCCCCTTCCCTCGCACCTTAATGCTGTCACAGGTACATGTCGTGGGAGAATCCCTTGGTTCTCATAGTCTGCATTCATTTGCAGAATACTTACAGCATCACATAAATTCTCCCGAAGCCAGTTCCTGTTTGTCCAGCAAGCGAAAACCTTTGAAGCCTTTGAACGTATTGAAGCCTTTCAGTTTAAAGTTCATGGCTTCAGAGAAATCAGCAAGGAAGGGTGGCAGAAAGCGTCGAGGAGAAACATCAAGAGATCTGCCCGATGACCTCTCAGAGCTGTACAAGACAGATCCTGAAGAGGATTACAATCAGCGCAAGACACGAATCCAATGGATTCGACGCTATTGGGTAGAACAGTGGTTCAAGTACAGATTTGTGACAAAGGAATATGCTGAAAAGAATGCCATCAAGCGACCATGGGGAGACATCCTCTACAAAAATCTTCAACCCAGGACCAGAGATGAAGCCATTGAACAAGGCTTCTATCCCTGCATGGTCCGTGGACCACAGCCTGCGGATGCTGACCCATCGTCCCTGCTATGGTGTCGTGACGACAATCTGTTTAAGCGCAACTTCCAGTTTGCCCAGAACTCAGCGAAGCAGAACAAGAAGTCTTTGGGATTAGATTTCAACCCTGGTCCCTTTGCTCCCCGCGCCAATGGAACTCGTGAAGCTGAACCCAATCTTCTTGGGCCCTTCTACAACTTGGAA
Organism: Triticum aestivum; assembly: GCF_018294505.1. Lineage (NCBI taxonomy): Eukaryota > Viridiplantae > Streptophyta > Magnoliopsida > Poales > Poaceae > Triticum > Triticum aestivum. The sequence goes on along the minus strand of NC_057803.1, from coordinate 130,613,143 downwards.
GGTCTCATCACTCACATCGTGGTTCAAGGGACAGCCGTGAATGAGCCTGCAGATGATGCTGAGTCAGATGAAGCGCCTGCAGCACCGAAGCCAAAGAAGGTGAAGCAGCCAAAAGCTTCAAAGCCGGCCTCTGCACCAAAAATCTCACAGGCGAAGCCACTGGCAACTGCACCTCCTGAAGACAGTGTGCAGTCTGAAGATTTGTCACGCATCTCCCAGCCCCAAAAGGTCAAGATGCCTCTGCACACACCGGCCAAGAGCTGACAGCTGCTGTCATTCTGCGCAACGATGCCATTGATCTGTCCAGTGATGAAGATCTTGCAGATCACGCTCTTGAGCAACTCATCAAGAGCAAAGAAGAAGCAGAAATCTTCAATGATCTGCCTCTCTTTGACATGACAATCATCCACAACTTCATTGATGAGTGGTTTGACACGCCAAACATCAGCTTCGAAGATCTGCAATTGCCCATTGGCCTTAGTGTCACCTTTCATGGCGCCATTGCTTCAGAGCTAGCTCTCGCTCAGCGCATCGTCAAACTGAAGCAAAAGATTGACTATGAAAAGGCTTAGTTCAAGAAGCATATGGCCAAGCTCAGCATGCAAGAGGTGAAAAACTTCAAGATTATGCTGCACGAGCTCAAAGAAGCCTTTCTCAAGAAACGCGTAGAAGCTCAGGGTTCTCGGGAGCGCATGAAGAGCCTGGCTGACAAGTGTGTGCAAGGCTACAACAAGGCTGAGAAGCGCAAGGCCCTTGGGCGTCCGGGCATTGATCCCAGGATGGCTGCTAAGCAGAAGAAGAAGCCCATTGTGGCCGAACCTCTCGCACCAAGGCAGGAAGTAGATCCCATTGTCTTCCCAACTAGCATGACTGGCTCGAAGCCAAAGGCCCGGTTAACTGCTTCAGAGCTGAAGAAGACGAGGACTGCTGAGGCTGAAGCCAGGAAGAGGAAACATCCTGAAGCCTCTGCTACTCCCCCTCCAAGAAGAAGAGGAAGACCAGGAAAGAACGGGCTGCTCCCACAGAGCCCTTGATTGTTGAACCCATCTCCATGGTTCATCCTGACGCTGAATCGCAAGAACGTCAACTGACTATCCATGAGCCTGCTTTCACAAAGGCTCATGAAGATGAAGACTTTCCAACAGCTGATCCCATCGCTGCTGAAGACATTGGTCACCATGACCATGTTGAAGATGATGCAGCCCTTCCTCAGCTCGAGCATAGTGAACTCATCAGCATTGGTCGTCCTCTGACACCAATTGCTCAGGATCCTTCATGGGTTGTTCGCCCACAAGAGGAAGAAGACTTTGAGGCCCAGCCAACTCCAACTACACAGGCGTCGCCAGCGTTGCGCAGGCTTCTCAAAGGACCAAGGCCTCCAGTCTCTAGGTCTGAAGCTAAAGCTGCTGAAGACATTCTGGCTGCATCAGCCAATGAAGAAGAAGCCCCACAAGCTGCTACTCCCCTGTCCCACCAAGAAGAGGTTCTCGAGGAGAACGTGACTGTGATTGACCCTCCATCTCGTCAAGTGGAGGTTGAAAATCTTGAGGCTGCCACCACCAACACCAATGAAGCCACTGAAGTTGTCATGGCTGAAGCTAATGTGGAGCCCTCACCAACAAAAGCACCAGAAGTCAGCGAAGCCACTGATCCCACTGCTTCTGTTCCTGCGCCTGCTGCCGGTCCTCAGTTCGACTATCATGTTGAGCACGGGCCTCAGGTACAGAAGCCAATCCCAAGATTGCCCAGGTTCCCAGGTCCTGCATCAGCACTTGGATCCTTCAATATCAATGGCTTCAAAGCAGACAACACTTTCTTCAATAGCTCCAGGAACCCCTACTCAAGGGAAAGAATATCATCTGATCGGTTCTGGAGCTATCTGAAGTGAAGCTATTACTCCTGCATTCTTTACAATCAAGGTCGCATTTGTCGGTGTTCTGGGAACGGGGGTCCCCAGACTTGCCTGCCTGCGGACTGAGGCATGGCTCAAAGGGGGGCACAGCACGGCCCATCTTCACCAACACAAACCCAAGACCCTCGCGAGGGGCCAAGCCTCGCGGGGCGGACGACGTGGAGCTTCCTCAGGCACGACCTCGTCAGGCTGGCTCACGAGGAGGCAGAGAGATCAAGGCGGGGTACCTCGCGAGGTGCCCGTGACGCAAGCCATGACGACTCAGGGGCCAGGCGGGTGCCAGCCCCTGCAGCGTCCTCCTTTCCTCTTTGGTGCAAAGGGGGCAAGCGCAGCCGCGGAGTACCGAGGCATCAGGAAAAGGTTGCCATTTCGGTGCAACGAGACCAAGACCAGGAGGACTACGAGGCGGAGGTCATCGTGGAGCCCAAGACGGCGTCATCACCAGAGCTTTGCGCAGGCGAAGACTACTTTTGTCAGGATAGCTGATACTTGCTGTCCCCCTTCAAATTAGCCCGCCATTGTTGGCTCCCTTCCCGCTTGATATTTGGGAAGAGGACCAGGGCCTCTATAAATAGGACCAGCCACCCACATAGGGAGGGGGTTCGGTCGGTTGGCTGGAGGAAGAGCGAGAGAGAAGATGACTGAACTCCACTGAGCAGTTCATCGCCCAGCGAAGAACAGACCCTCGCGAGGCTGTTCTTCCTTGTATTGTTCATCATCATCAGCCTAAGAGGCAATCCACCACACCACACACTAGAGTAGGGTATTACACCACAATGGTGGCCCGAACCAGTATAAACCCTGTGTCTCTTGTGTTGTTCTTTTCGTAGTTTTAGATCCTAGCATGGCGGAGGGGTGCAGGTAGTTAGGAGGCGAAATCTCCACGCGCACCCCAGTGTTTGAACCTCAAGGGTCTGCCGGAACCCGAAATCCGACATTTGGCGCGCCAGGTAGGGGTGCGCCGGAATTCGTCTTCCACCACCCCGTTCTCCTCCGACCATCTCGCCCATGTCTGACGCTCGTCGGGCCCGCGCCTAGCGCCGGGCCGCACTCGCTTCCCGCGTCGCCCACACGGCCCCTGTCGGTGGGCATCCACGGCGTTCCCCATCACCTGCCGTCAATGCCGCCACCGGCCCGACGGGGGAAGAGCGGCACGCATCGTCCCAGCATCCGTCTGTGCGGCAAGACGGCCGCACCGCAACTCCCTCGCTCGCCCCGGCTAGATCTTCGTCCCGCGCGCTTCGCGCGCCCATGGAGCTCGGGCTGCACTCATTGCGGCAAACGAGCTCCTGCGCTACCGTCCCGTCGACAACGTCTAAGAAGAATGGCTCGACCGCATCGCCGAGCTCGTCCGCGCCGCCGGGGGCTCTCCTGTGCCGTCCGTTCCGCTGCACCGCACCCTGCCACGCACGGGCGATGAGGCTCCGGTGGCGCCCCGGCTGCCTCCTCCTCAAGAAGATGCCATGGATCCAAGGCGCGTGGCCCCTGGGCGGAACCCGCTCCGTCAGGCGCTAGCGCGGCAAGAACAGAGCTGCCAAGAAGTCCCTCGCCCGCCAGAAGCTACCCGGGCGCTCCCTGCTCCAGCACATCGCGACCATCCTCCTGCTCCAGCGCGTGGCCACAGCAGGCTGCCGCGCCTTGACCACTGAACTACGCAGCGTCGCGTGGCCCGCCAAGTTCAAGCCAGACTTGCCTCCTTGCTATGACGGCATGGCTGACCCTGCAGAGTTCCTCCAACTCTATGAGCTGGGCATTGAAGCTGCCAACGGAGACGAGAAGGTCATGGCGAAATGGTTCCCCATGGCACTCAAGGACGGGGCCCGCACCTGGCTCCTGAACCTGGCTCCAGGCACAATCTCCTCCTAGGACGAGATGCGCACCCGCTTCATCGCCAACTTCCAAGGCACTCGCAACCGGCCACCCGGGGAGACCCTGCAGAAGTACATCCAGCGCTTCAACAACACACGCCTCAAGATTCCCAAGGTGACTGAGGAGGCCATTATCTCGGCCTTCTCCGATGGCGTGCGCGATGTCAAGATGAAGGAGGAGCTGGCGATGCATGAAGACCTGTGCACTTCCTTGGAGCTGTTCAACTTGGCGAACAAGTGCGCCAGGGCTGAGGAAGGGCATCTATCCATCCTCGAGCTGCCTGCCGCAGACCCAGAGGAGAAGAACCTCAAGGACAAGGATGTGAAGCGCAAGGGGGCTGCTGTACTCGCGGCAGAACCAGACACCAAGCGGGGCAGAGATCAGCCCGAACCTTCCAAGGGCAGCCGGTACTGTGTGTACCACGACCTCCACACCCACAACACCAACGAATGTCAAGAACTCCAAGCCGTGCGAGAAGGAAGGATCGGCCGTCGCCCGGACCGCGGTGATCGGGGCTACAGTCGAGGAGGAGGAAGGAACGCAGGACGCTGGGAAGACCGTGGCCCGCGCTAATGGTGGCGCGACCAACCTCGCGAGGATCGCTGGCAAGACCTGCCTCGCGAGAGAGGATGGAGGGATCAACCTCGCGAGGGAGACTGGAGGGATCAGCCTCGCGAGGATCGCCAGCAAGGGAACGCAGGCCTCCCACCACTGCCACCACAGCCAAGGAGAAACAAGGACCGCCACCAGGACGAGGAGGCTGGGGGCTTCCAGGAGCCGCGCGCGATCGCCTGCATCCTGGGCGGGGCTCAAGCCCCAGCATCTCAACGCATCTTCAAGAAGTTCGCCCGCGAAGTGAATGCAGTCCTCCCCTGGCTCGAAGCCACGCGCCCCCTCAGGTGGTCGGCGTGCGCCATCATGTTCAACTAAGCAGATCAGCTCAAGTGTGCGGCTACAGCCGGAGTCCTCCCGATGCTTTGTTCCCCAATCATCAGCAACATGGTGGCCACCAAGACCCTCATCGATGGAGGGGCGGGGCTCAACGTCCTGTCCGTGGAGACGTTCAACAACCTCCAAGTGCCCTACAGCCAGCTTCAGCCAACCAAGCCTTTCTCCGGTATCACCGACGGCTCCACGGTCCCGATTGGGCAGGTCCGCCTCCGTGTCACCTTCGGGGCATGCGACAACTACCGCAACGAGCTCATCGACTTCGACGTTGCACACATTCGCCTACCGTACAAGGCCATCCTTGGGTACCCAGCACTGGCCAAGTTCATGGCTGTAACTCACCACGGCTACAACGTCCTCAAGATGCCAGGAAGCGGCGGAGTCATCACGGTGCCATGTGAAGAGAAGGACGCGGTGTGTTCCTTGGAACGAGCCTTTCAGGCCGCATCACTGGAAGACCCGGATCGCGGAAGCTGGAGGCTTCCCGAGGCCGCACCCAAGAAGAAGAAGACATCGTCCGGCCCGGCCCCTCAGGAGGCAGGCCCCTCTGGGCCCGCGCCTGCCCAGGGGGAACCTCCCTCCATCGCATAGGAAAGCGCACCCGGCGCCCTCCTCAGGCAGGGCTCGGGGGCTCTCCCCTAGAGGGCCACCGACCTGGCTAGGGTCACGAGGGAGGCGCTTGGGCACCACATGGAGGCGTGTTTTGAAGCACGTTCCCCTCAAGAAGGAGCAAGGCAAGGAGATCCAGACCCTCAGGAGTTCGTCAGCAAGGCCATTCAGGAGCTACAGGAGTCAAGAGTCATGAGAGGCGGCCGTTGCCTACCAGCAGTGGCCCCCCATCCAGGCGAGGATGGCGGGCTGCGCGTCTGCATCGATGTACCAGGGCTCAACGAAGTCGCCTCCCTGGAGCGCCTCTGGCCCTCGCGAGTGGGGTGCTGCGGAGGTCCACCCCACAGCTACGTTCGCATGCCTTACGGTTTGCCGAGCGCGGCTGACATGTACCAGCGCCTCATGAGGGGCATCGCGGAGGCACGAGAGGCCAGGCGTTCCGCAGCCCTGGCAGAGATGGATATGGCCCGCGAGGAGCCGCCAACGCCTCCGGAGCCTCCCGAGGCCCTAGGCCTGGGGGCTCATGAGGATCGGCTTCTGCAGCCCACCGAGTCTGCTACACCAACACCCATTCGTCTTCAGCGTCATCAGGTGACATCTTTCGAGTTTTACTTCTAACTGGGAGCGCCCCCAGGGCTGCATTATTCCCAGGCCGCGTGGGTCCATCCCTGCGGCATCTATCCCTTTTATTCCATGTTGTCAGCTTACCTTGTTGGGGGCGCCCCTCAGGCCGCATGATCCCCAAGACGCTCGGGCCAGGCCCTGTGGCATGTATCCCATTTGCATTTATTTCCGATTATGCGTTAAACCCACCATGCATGATTATTCGATGTCGGTCCGCGGCACCTCTTCTTCTCCATGCCGACCACTTGCACGTTAAAGGGGGGGGGTACCTGAGCATCGCGACTCAGGGTTCTTACTGGCTCTCCAGCCCTCACCCTCTGGCCTTGTCCATGGCATCACGACCTGACATACCAGCGACGGCTGAGACCATCTCGAGGGCCGGGACCCGAGGACGTAGAGTGCAGGCATCTAACCAAATTTGCAGGGACACACCACAAGATAAGGCCCAGTGCCAGGCGCAACCCGCCTAGAGGTAGGGCCCCGCGAGTTCCGCGCTGGCTCACGGGTGCCCAGATACACCTCGCCAGGCCCTACCGTGCCAGCCACGTGTCAGGGCGGGGCTGTACACGCCCCGGGGGCTCCTCCCAGAGGGGGGGCCCTCCCACGTACCAGTGGAAGCACCATGCTCTGCGCTGGCTGACGACACTGCCGAGGAGCGGCTATGCCCGTACACATACGGTAGCACTATGCTCCACGCTGGTGATAAACAACTGAGGGTGGCCCCCGGACCACATCAACCTCAGGGAGCCTAGAGCTCAGTGTCTAGCCTCATCGTAACGCCTCCCCTCGGGAGTGCCGGGTGAGGGGGCTGGGCACGGGGGCTGCGCCTGGGTTACACCCAGACGCACGCCGCCCAGCCAGGTCCCCCTGGGCCTGGTTCGTCGCGCGTCTCTCCCCGAGCGGAGCCAAGGTACGAAGGCCGTTTGAGCATCAAGGGGGACTCCTGAGCATCGCGACTCAGGAGCCTAACTGGTCACGTAGCCCCTCACTCCGTGGCCCCGTCCTGGTTTCCGGTCGGGACCATCGCTGGGTGAGGCACGCGCGCGGCCGGGCTATGCAGACGTAGAACGGTAGATCCACCCACATCACACCTCCCTACTTGCTGTTCATGCGCCAAGGGGGACTCCTGAGCATCGCGACTCAGGAGCCTAACTTGTCACGTAGCCCCTCACTCCTTGGTCCCGTCCTGGTTTCTGGTGGGGACTATTGCTGGGTGAGGTACGCGCGGGGCCGGGCTCTACCGGCGTAGAACATAAGCAAGTAGGAAGGAAGAGCGCAAATTTCAAGGAATTCAAAAGAAAATATTACAGTCCACACTGTTATGCCAGTACCACACGCAAGTTTAAACGCCACCCCGAGGCATGATACATGTGCAGGAATTAAAAGCAGGACAGGAGCCACGATGGAGTCACTTGGCGGCGGGGGAGCAGCGCAGAGTTGGTTCGCCTCATGGAGCAGCGGGGCCGGCAGCGCCTTGCTCCGGCTTGGTGCTGAAAGCCCGGAACTTCCCCAGCAGAGCTTCTGCGCAACCCTTCACGGCCTCGGCAGCGGCAGCGGCACGCTCGCCGCTCACTGGCTCCAGCAGGCTGTCGAGGTCAACGTCGGGATCGCGAAGGTAGATGTGGGTGAGGACCTGCGTCAGCGCTGTAGAAGACAGGACACGCGCCTCAGCCTCGGCCGTGGGGCCAAGGCCAAGGGCGACATCTTCAAGAGCATGAACCAGGAAGGGAAGCAGCTTGGCGGGGCCGTCCTCGGCGCCAGCCAGCGGGCTCTCCAGGCCGTTGTCGTAAAGCGTCCTCAGCGAGGAGCGAGCCATCACCTCCAACTCCGTGAAGGCCGCACGGTCCACAGCAAGAACCAGGGCCTTGCCGTCCAGCTCGGCCTTCCTCGCCCCCAACTCCTGCTCCAGCATGCCTAGGCGGTCGCGGCGCTTCCTGAGCTTGGCCTCCCGGCCCTTGACGGCCGCCTCGCGAGCCTTCACGCCTTCTTCCTGCTCTTGGCGAAGGTGGACCTCTTTCACGAGCTGATCCCGCAGGCCTTGCAGGTTGTCCTCCAGCGCCTTGCAGCAACCACGGATGTCGACCACCTCCCCCAGGGCTGCATCACGAGCAGCCTTCGCCTCCAGGACGGCCTGCTTCTCCTCGTCGCATGCCGTCGAGGCCTGGACCAGCGCCGCCCGAATCGAGGCATCGGAGCGAACCCATCCTGAAGCCAGCTCCAAGTGCCCGGCCACCAAGCGGGGGTCGGCGCCAAGAAGATCCTGACGCAGTCGGTCCAGCTCAGCAACAGTACGATCCAGAATGGCAGAAGGAGTTGGAGAGACAGCGGCCGGTGGAGTAGGAGGAGAAGGCGGCAGCGCAGCTGCGGCATGCTGAGGTGGAGTCTGCCACGCCCCGATAGCTGTAGTGGCGGCAGCATGCAAGAGCACCTCGGGAGCCACTTGGGACATGGGGGCTGAGCTCGCCCCAACCGGCTCAGCCAGGCCTCGCGAGGACGACCGGGCAGGAGAAGCCTGTGCGTCGCGGTCACCCTCCTTCGCGGGCAGAAGCGCCGCCACGAATGGAACCACGGGAGCCCCCTTCGGCTTCTTTGCTGCGGGCGCTAGCCTATCCAAAAAATGCGGACATCAAGCCTCAGAAGCAGAGCAAGAGATAGAGACAAGAATCGAATGCTTACGGGTCGTCGCCAGTGAGGTCAAGCGGCCTCCGGCCAAATTTGAAGCCTGAAAGCCGGCTGGAAGGGTCAACCTCGAGAAGCTTGGAGGCGGAAGGTGCGTCTGCAGTTCGCCCCGGGGCCGGGGGAGACCCGCGGGAGATCAGCCCGGTCCTGTCCTTCTTCGGGATCGGGGGCGAGCTCCCTCCGCCCTGCCCGTCGTTGTCCTCGTCGTCGTCTTCGTCGTCATCCTCATCGTCATCGCTCGGAGAGAGGCGGAGAGCACAGGACCTACACCGGGGGAGGGGAGCCCTCGACTCCCCATCAGTCGCCTCGGAGTCAGGCCCTTTTCCCCGCTCCCCTCCTTCCTCCTCTTCGCTGGAGTCGCCGGAGGTCACGTCCACCGGTCCCTCGGGAGCTTCCAGGGGCACGGGCCCCTCCCCGTTGAAGACGGGCATGGACTTCACTACCCGCTCCCAGTTGTTGCGGAGGAACAAGGGCGTAGGAGCGCCCTCCAACCTCGCCACATTGCCCCCGACCAGAGATTGGAGAACCGCAGCCAGGTCTCCGTCGGCCAAGGTCGCAGGGCTCGGTCGGGGCCTCCACATTGGAAGTGAGTACTGCCGAAGCGGAGCCAGCCGGTGCTCTAGGAACTCCCTCAGGAGCGACGCGCCGGTCAGCTTCGCCGCCGCCATGTCGGTCGGCCTCAGATCCGCATCCATCTTCTCCAACACCATCTTCGCGCGGGGATCCACGAGCTCCGCTCGACCGCAGTCGCTGGAGCTCGTGGGCTGCTCCATGGGCAAGATCAGCCGAGGGTGGATGCGCCCAGCATCCACCAAGCCCTCAATCCTTTTCCCAGGATTCGAGATGGCAATGGCGCCACTGTACGCGATGAAGCTCGCGCACGCGGAAGCAGGACCGCGGGAGGTCCGGAGGTAGAAGTAGTGGCGCAGCAAGGCCACTAAGGGCTGCACCCCAACGTGGGCCTCGCAATAATAAGCAAAGATTGCCAGGAGAAGGAAGGAGTTGGGATGGAGATGCAGAGCCTGTAGCTTGTAATGGCGGAGGACAGAGAAGAAGAACTAGGAGAAGGGAGGCACCAGGCCAGCAACAATGGCACTTACGAAGAGCGGATAGAAGGTGCTCCTTTGACCCTCAGGGGTGGCGGAGCCGGCCTTGAACACCTTCGCCCCGTCGATGCCCCACGCCGTCGCCATCTGGCGGAACCGGGCAAGGCTCGCCTCCGACACGTTCGGCGAGTCCAAGGTAGACGAGTACCAAGCTGCCGCCGGGGGCTGACGAGGTGCCATGGTTCCCTAGGTCGCACGGTCAGAGCAGATTTGGATATGTCGGAGGAAGGAAGGAGAGGCGCAAGAAAGGGGATCTGAGCAGCAACCGGGGAAAGCAAGAAGCAGGGCCTAGGCGGATGCCACTCCTTTATCAACTCGCGCGGTTGCTAAGGCGCCCACGTCCAGTCAACCGCCACGCGGCGCCCAAGGCCGCAGGCTGTTAGGGCCCGCGGCGCTTGGCTCTTGCCCTTCCGCCTCCCTGCATGGCCAAGTCCGGGCGCGCCTTGGTCCCGAGGGCTACTGTCGCCGTTCTGGGAATGGGGGTCCCCAGACTTGCCTGCCTGCGGCCTGCGGCGTGGCTCAAAGGGGGCCCAGCACAGCCCATCTTCACCAACACAAACCCAAGACCCTTGCGAGGGGCCAAGCCTCGCGGGGCGGACGACGCGGAGCTTCCTCAGGCACGACCTCGTCAGGCTGGCTCACGAGGAGGCGGAGAGATCAAGGCGGGGTACCTCGCGAGGTGTCCATGACGCAAGCCATGACGACTCAGGGCGCCAGGCGGGTGCCAGCCCGCGAAGAGTCCTCCTTTCCTCTTTGGTGCAAAGGGGGCAAGCGCAGCCGCGGAGTACCGAGGCATCAGGCAAAGGTTGCCATTTAGGTGCAACGAGACCAAGACCAGGAGGACTACGAGACAGAGGTCATCATGGAGCCCAAGACGGCGTCATCACCAGAGCTTTGCACAGGCGAAGACTACTTTTGTCAGGATAGCTGATACTTGCTGTCCCCCTTCAAATTAGGCCGCCATTGTTGGCTCCCTTCCTTCTTGATATTTGGGAAGAGGACCAAGGCCTCTATAAATAGGACCAGCCACCCACATATGGAGGGGGTTCGGTCGGTTGGCTGGAGGCAGAGAGAGAGAAGATGACTGAACTCCACTGAGCAGTTCATCGCCCCAGCCAAGAACAGACCCTCGCGAGGTTGTTCTTCCTTATATTGTTCATCATCATCAGCCCAAGAGGCAATCCACCACACCACACACTGGAGTAGGGTATTACACCACAACGGTGGCCCGAACCAGTATAAACCCAGTGTCTCTTGTGTTGTTCTTTCCGTAGTTTTAGATCCTAGCATGGCGGAGGGGTGCAGGTAGGTAGGAGGCGAAATCTCCGCGCGCACCCCAGTGTTCGAACCTCAAGGGTCTGCCGGAACCCGAAATTCGACAGCATCTTCCCACACAAGTGTCTTGACATTGAAGCAATAGCTGGTCTGCCCTGTCTGGAAGAAGCTCTAGATTGCTTCAAGGAGGTTGGATTGCTGCCGTTCGTCACCGATCAAGAGCATTGGAATGAAGAGTTGTTGCTTCAATTCTATGCCACACTTCACATCTACGGGTACAACAGAGATCCGAAGACTTGGGTCCTGGAGTGGATGACAGGAAACGTTCATCATGAAGCCAAAGCCTTTGACATCATTGAGCTCACTGGTCTACCCACTCTTGGCGATCTCTACGAATTTGGCTATCAACTTCACAGTGAAGATGTGGAGAGCATCTTTCAGAAGTCTGAACCTAACATGAGTCAGATGCTCAGTATGATGAAGCCATTGCCCCAAGATGCTGCATATCCCAAAGAGTTCTTTGTTGAAGACCTTGAGTATTTGCCAAGGACTATTTATCACATCATAAGGCGAACTCTCTGGCCCATCAAAGGACACTCTCCACATGCCAAGCTGGAAGGTGCAATGAAGACTTTGGACTTCTATATTCTTCATGGCAAATGCTTCAATGCACAGGACTTCTTCATTCGCTAACTTGCTGCATCAGGCTCTGATCTTTTTGGCTTGAAGTTCTACGCACCATGGGTAATGCGGCTGATCAAACTTCACTCCGCTATCTCATATCAGCCATCTGCTCGCAATCATCGGATCTTTCTGCCTGATATGGATATGTCTATTGAAGCCATCTATCCTAAGCCTGCCAAGGAACCTCTAAGTCTTCAGAATGCGGAGCATCAAAGTTTTTCTCAGAACATTGAAGGAGTTGAAGCAGTCACTCATGTGTATCCTTTGGCTGGCACTACACGTGCACCGCATCCTGCTCTCACTGAAGCCACTGGTAGCACAATTGCCCAATGACCCAAGAAGCGCACTCGTGTTCTCAATGACCGAGAGCTTCTTGTGGCTCTTCATCAGAAACAGGATAGGCATCATGACTGGCTGAAGCGTCAAATGCAAAGCCTCTTGGTGGATGTTAATCGCATTCACAATCTTGCCACCAAGAATGACTTTGTTACCCATGAAACCTCTCGACGCACATGGAAAGGGCTGACGCTGATGTGTTCTGAAGATGATCTTCAAGAGGATGGCTTCTCTGAACGCTTCAAGTTTGACTCCACACCTCCTCAAAGGGCAATGCTGCGACGAACTCCATCTCTTGAAGACTCTGAGTTCTCTTCCTCTGCTGCAACTGTGAATGCCAGAGTGATCGAGGATGAAGACGATGCTACTTCACTGCCACCTCCTTCAGCTCACCTCGACACTTCTCCAAGTTCTTCTGCACCACCGAACACCACCGATGACCCTGCTGCTTCACCTACTCTTCACGGGAACGAGTAGATGCTCTATGTCTTCAAACCTTTTTGGTCCTTACTAACAAAAGGGGGAGAAGCATATGAGTTTGATAGTCTTCAAGCGAGTCCATATGGGCGGGTGCTTTATACTTTTTGCTTCGTGTTTACAACTCTCGTTTGCTTTGATACATTTGGTTCTTTTGAGTTGTAACACTTAAACTCGATGGTAGTCTGCTACTTATTTGCCACCTCGTGATGCGATGATAAATTCCGCATGTGCGACGATAAATTCCACACTTAGATCATTTTGCAGACGTCCATTTTCCATTATGCATGTCATTATCTTCACATACCTTCACATGCATAGTGGGTTCTCATCATAAGTTGAAGAGGATCTCCACAAGCACAACCTGCCATGTGCATTTGCATTCCAAAAGCAAATTACTTATATGCACATCTTCAGAGGGAGCTCTTGAACTTATGAAGACAATTCCTTATCCTTTACAATTTCACATATTATATTCCCCGTTGAAAACTTCAACTAGTTTGTCATCAATCACCAAAAAGGGGGAGAATGTAAGTGCATCTAGTGCCACCCCTAGTTGGTTTTGGAGTATTGACGACAAACCTAGTTGAGGACTAATGTGTTTGTGAGAATTGCAGGATAACACAGGTAGAAGTCCCTCATTGATTCGGTGTTCCTACCAGAGATGACCCCTAAAAATGTATGAAGACATTGATGTCAAAGGTGGTATATGAAGATATTCACATTGAAGACTATGACAAGAGAAGAGATCGCATGAAGCCTATGGAGCTCGAAGACTAGATCTTTCGTAGTTCTTTTTCTTCTTTGTTGAGTCATAGGAACCACCATACTGTTAAGTGGGGTCCAAGAGAACCAGTCAGAATGACTGAAGTGATTCTTAACCAAAACCTATGTCTTTGAGTGAAGACTATGAGAGCGAATCTTGTCTAGAGTCGGACAAGTCAGCTTTGCTTATAGCCCAAGTAAAGTTGCCATGTGAGTTTGAAATCTGACCATTGGAACACATGTCAGTTCCTTACTGACCCAGGGTCATTTCGGACAAATCAGGTTGGGTTGCCTAGTGGCTATAAATAGCCCACCCCCTTCAACCATAAACGGTTGGCTGCTCAGAGTTAGAGTACGGCTTTTGTCGTTTGAGAGCAACCCACCTCGAAGCCTTTGAGAGAGAATCCCTTGCGAGGATAAAGCCCTAACCACCCAAAGCCAAAGAGAATTAGGCATCACTTAAGTCTTCTTGTCTGTGTGATCCGAAGACTTATTACACTTGAGGACTATGAATCCTCCAGCCGGTTAGGCGTCACGTTCTGAGCATCCAAGAGACATTGTGGATCGCCGGTGAACGAAGTCTGTGAAGGTTTGGGAGTCTACCTTGAAGACTTACCAAAGTGATTGGGCGAGGTCTAAGTGACCTTAGCTCAGGGGGAATACGGTGAGGACTGGGTGTCCTGAGCTGCGTGTTCAGGACTGGGTGTCCGGGACTGTGTGTCCTCAGGTTTAAATACCTAGCCACCCTAACCAGACGTACAGTTGTCACAGCAACTAGAACTGGTCCAACAAATCATTGTCTTCAATGAGTCACTGGTTTCATCCTTCCCTTCCCTTTACTTACTGTTACTCCTTGTGAAGTCTTTGTATGTTTGCACCATCTTTTGTCTTCACTGAGTGACTGCGTGTTCTGTTTGGCTTCATAACATCTTACTACCTGATCCTTACTACATTGCTGCTATTAGTCATTGTGCTCTCACTCCATTGAATACTTGACTATGGTTTGCCTAGTGTAATCTACCTTCCGCTGCATGGTAATAGGTTTATTTCTATCGTTTGTCTTCGAAACTTCCACGTTTTGAAGACTTTCATAAAAATCGCCTATTCACCCCCCCTCTAGTCGATATAACGCACTTTCATAAAGGAATAGTGGAGAAGAAGAGAAAATAGAATATTCTATTTTCTCTTCTTCTCCACTATTCCTTTCTTTTTCTCCTCTTTTTTTTCTTCTTTTTTTCTTCGATCTTCTCCTCTAGCTATTCCTTTCTTCGAGGGTTCTATAGGGTCGAGGGATCGAGGGTCGAGGGTTCCAGGGTCGTCTAGGGGTCGAGGGTTCCAGGGTCGTCTAGGGGTCGAGGGTTCCAGGGTCGTCAAGGGTTCGAGTGGTCGAGGATCGCCGAGGGGTCGAGAGAGGTTTCCTAGTGTCAAAGTATTGAAGAAATCCATGGCTTCATCATTAGCCGGAAGTAACCAGGGCATGACGAAGTCCTCCAAAGTTATTTTGGAATGGTGTCCCGGATAGGATAATTTGCCGTTTTGTATGAATTTCAGCAAAGGCCTTCCAAATAACGATATTTGGAAGGTTCTTGCTAAACTTTGTACCAAAAAGCGAATTATCTTATCTGGGACTCCGTTCCAAAATAACTTTGGAGAGCTTCGTACCATCATGCACCTATTACTTTCGCCTAATGATGAAGACATGGTTTTGTTGAATCCTTTGACACTAGGCAACCTCCCGACCCCTTGGTGATCCTCTCGAACATGAGAGGAAGAAGAGGATAAAAAAAGAAGAGGAAGAAGAAAAAAAAGAGGAGAAGAAAGAATAGAGGAGTAGAACTCCTCTATTCTTTCTTCTCCTCTTTTTTTCTTCTTGTTCCTCTTTTTTTATCGGGAACGAGGGTTGTCGAGGGTCGCCGAGCGGTAGAGGAGAAACCCTAAATAGAAAGTATCGTCGGTGTGAGATACATGTACCGTCGGTGTCGGACACTACATCCACATCCCACAAGTGGCGCGGGCTTCGACGCCCACGTCACTTGTGGGACGTGGATGTAGTGTCTGACACCGACGGCCACATGTATCTCACACCCACGATACTTGCTATTTAGGGTTTCCTCTAATGTTCGGCGACTTTGACCCTCGAAGACCCTCGTTTCCGATAAAAGAAAGAGGAAGAAGAAGAAAAAAAGAGAAGAAGAGAAGTTCTCTTCTGTTTTTTTTTCTTCTTCCTCTTTATTATATCGGAATGAGGGTCGTCGAGGGTCAGGGTCGCCGAACGGTAGAGGAAACCCAAAATAGAAAGTATCGTTGATGTCAGATACATGTGGCCGTCGGTGTCGGACACTACATCCACGTCCCACAAGTGGCACGGGCTTCAACGCCCACGTCACTTGTGGAAGCCCGTGCCACTTGTGGGACGTGGATGTAGTGTCCGACACCGACGGCCACATGTATCTCACACCCACGATACTTGCTATTTAGGGTTTCCTCTATCGCTCGGTGACCCTCGACGAACTCCTGTATTCTTTCTTCTCCTCTTTTTTTCTTCTTCTTCCTCTTCTTTTTTTATCCTTGAAGCATTGTCGAGGCCACCCCAAACCCTAGAGAAGCAGCATCGAGGCCACCCCAAACCCTAGAGAAGCAGTGTCGAGGCCACTAATTAATATTAGTTCTACGTTTTTGCCACTAATGTATCCATCTGTCATGTTTGAATAATAATTTCCATGTTGTCCATATTTGTAGAAATATGGACACCGCCCGAGACGAAGTACAAGAAGAGTTGTTGGGGGACATAATTGCATGAGGAAGTGATGCTATCTGCTCGTTGTTTCTCAACGACACCGATGTTCTGGAAGCAGCTGGCTATGATTATGATGGCTCCGGTGACCTAATGCCGGTGCAAGAAGGAGACCGTGAGGACGGCTCCGGTGACCCAATGCCGGTGCAAGAAGGAGACCGTGATGACGTCTCCGGTGACCGAACCGAGTCTGGCCAGGTATATATATTAGTTAAGCTTCTGCTGACTAGCTAATTGATGCATTCATTGTTTTGGTATGTACACATATTAATTAAGTCTTTGTTCTTTTTTCTAGCCCTCCGGATCGAGCACATCTTCGGTAAAGAGACGAGGACCGAAGAAAAAGTTGAGCTCGGATGAAAAGTTTGAGATCATAGCAATCGCGCCCAACGGCCAACCGATTGAACCCCTCCAGACAAAGAGCGCATTTGTTGTTCAGTGCGGGGTTTTGGTTGGGGACAAGATCCCGATCAGCATCCAACAATGGTTTAAGCCGGTTACAGAAGACCCTGAGGTGTCTTATGTCAATGATATGCAGAAAAATGATCTTTGGACTGAGCTAAAGTCAAATTTCACCCTACCGCCAGAGGATAATCCAGAGAAGCCAGTTAAAGAGCAATTAATCAAGTCTTTTGCTCTTAAGAGGATGGCAGAACTATTCAGGAGGTGGAAGAAAGAGCTGAATAAGTTTGTCGAAAATAATGAGACACCATAATTCAAGGGTAGATATGAGAAGATCATAGATCACTGGCCCGCATTTGTGGCCCACAAGACATCGGAAAAGAGTAAGAAGATGTCGGCGACAAACAAGCAAAATGCTGCAAAGAAGAAGCATCACCATCGCACGGGGTCAGGTGGCTACCTCGTAGCCCGGCCTAAGTGGGCCAAGACTGAGAATGATCTGGTTGATAAAGGGATCGAACCAGAGACAATTAACTGGCCAGACCGTTGCCGGACTTGGTTCTTCGGGGCTGGCGGAACCTTGGACCCTGTAACAGGGAAGTGCATTTGGACGAACGATCAAATGGACATACCAGTCAGGAAGCTTCAGCACTATATCGAAGCAGCGCAGCAAGGGACGTTCTTTCCAGACAGAGAGAACGACGAGCTCACAATGGCCCTCGGGAATCCTGAGCACCCTGGACGGACACGAGGCATGCCAGGCTCCATTCCGTGGAAGGTTGGGTTTCCGGACGCAGGCGGTTACAAATCCCATGAGAGGAGGAAAAAAGTGCAGCAGACCCAAATGCAGGCGCTGCAAGCAAGGGTACAAGCGATAGAGGAACGAGAAGCAAATCGCAGCAAACGTACTGCCGAAGCTTCCCCCGAAGCTACCCCGCCATCTCAGCGGAGAAGCAGCATGGCTTCCACCGAGCTGCTTCAGCCGGAGCATGCCTTGACGGCTCCTGCCAGCTATCCCGTGGATGCTATCACGGAGTCTCAAAATTGCCACCTTATGACGCAATGGATGAATTTGAAGGTCAAGGCGGCTGTTGGCTCTGTTTATCCTACTGAACCCGGCGCAACTTTTCACTGCCGGCCGATTCCAGAAGGATATGCTAGGGTGATGGTGGATGAAATAACGGAGGGATTTGAGGACCTCCAGCTTGACCACCCTACCGGTGAAGGGGAGACTAGGCTGGGGTCTGCTCTGAAGACTCCATGCCTATGGCGGAAGGAGCTCATCAACCTTCCGAACTGGACGCCTCCGCCTCCTCCTCCTCCTCCGGCAAGTCAGGGCACTCCGCCTCCTCCACCGCCTCCTCCTCCGGCGAGTCAGGGCACTCCGCCTCCTCCACCGCCTCCTCCTCCAGCGAGTGACGATCAGGGCACTCGACCGGCTCCTTCTCCAGCGCGTGGCGGCACTCCGCCTCCTTCTCCGCCTGCACCGACGCGCCCGAGCAGCCAGCCTCCTCCTTCTCCGCCTCGTCAGCAAGGGCGGAAGAGACCTGCCGCCGCTCCGGCTGCTCCGGCGCGTCGTAGTCCTTCTCCTCCGCCTTATAAGCAAGTAAATAAGACAACCGCTCCGTCTGCTCGGCCGGCGTCTAGCAGTACAGCCAGAGGCGGGAGGACATACAGATTCGGTCCTTCTCTGAAGACTCCAGAGAAGTTACCATACGAGAGGACCCCGGAGGAGAACGCCGAGATCGCACGAACCGAAGTGGATGACTGGTTTCAAGGGTTGAAAGCAAAGAGACATCCACTTCCGGAGGAGAAGGTAGATCCGGTGAAAGCGAAGCGCACTCTGGCTGCCCTGACAAAACCACCCAAGTCTCCGCCGAAAGGAAACTATGAGCGCATTATTGGAAAGGAATTTGCCGAAGCGGAGCGGTCGGGAAGTACTGTCAGTGATCAAAGGCTGAAAGAACGACGAGCTGGGAAACAAATTGCCCAGCTCGGCGAACAAGCGAAGCAATCGTGCCCCCCGCTCAAGGTGCCTAGCGACAACGTCGCTAATGATCCGAGGATGGTGCCCGGTTATAGCAATCTTGCGATTACCTGCCCGACGATGTACATTATGAACCCATGGAGGTGCAGATACAAAGATACGAGTACGGGAAGCCTCTCGTCAAAGATGAAAGATCTCTATCAACGATGATGCGAAGATTGCATGATTGGTACTTGAAAATCTGCAGAGACTCTGGGGGGAGGAGTACTTTGTATGTGAAAGTTAAAAAGGAGCATGACCTCGTTGGAATTGAACTGTTGCCTGTTCCATTTGAGGAGTTCTTTCAGTTTTTCAATCAATTGGCCCTCGATAAAACAACGGTCGCCTGCTACTGTCTGTAAGTAGTACTACTTCTGTCATTAAGTCTCTCTATATAGCTCAGCTCTTTCATTGCATGTATTTATAATCATCCTCACTATATTATGCAGATTGAAGATCGCCGAATTGAAGAAAAGACAAGTCGGTGATATTGGGTTCATTAACACATATCTCATAGATGCAACTCAGGTTAAATTTCATGCCGCAGCTACCGAGGCCAACTTGCTACGATCGTTGGTAATAAATGAAAACAAAGATATAATACTCTTTCCTTACAACTTCAAGTGAGTGTTACTGTCTTGTGCGTATTCGGTTTCCCTTATATATTAGTCAAGGTTATAGTAATGTAATTGATGAGTTATGCATGCGTGTGCAGTTTCCACTATATTCTCCTAGAGATTAAGCTTGAGCAGGGACTAGTAACCGTCTTAGACTCAAGACGAAAAGATCCCCAGGACTATGCAGACATGACTCAAATACTCGAGAAGTAAGTTAAATCGATCATTATCCACCATATCAGCAACTTTGTTCATTTCCTGATATATCAAGTAATTGTTTTCTTTGTCCGGCAGGGTTTGGAGAAAATTCACCAGAAAAGCTCCGGGACTGCCGAAGGAGCTGCAATTTAGACACCCGAAAGTAAGTACTATAGTAGCATGTTCCGCGCATCTACTAGTGATTCAAGCGCTAGTTTCATCAATACCATTTGGCATTCTTGCTTATCAGTTTGATTGACCTCTATTTCTTGTAAAGTGGTTGTGGCAGGAACAAGGGAATGATTTCTGTGGATACTACGTTTGCGAGTCCATCCGCCACACGACCTGTGAGCGGGGCTACACTGACGAACAATATGAAGTACGTAAATAACAACATTCACAATTTTATTTTATTACCATCATTTGTGTTGAGTTTCATTCATTCATATATATATGTATTGACCCCCTTCTTTAAATTAGATGTTTCGGAAGCGGGATGAACTCCTAGCACCAGCTCGCATGCGAGCAATTCAAGAGGAATTGGCGGCATTCTTTCTTGACCACGTGATCGCTGAAGACGGAGAATACTATGTGGACCCTGAGTCCGTATGATTATATTTGTAAGAGATAATTATTGTATATATGTAGCCGGTAGTGTCGGATAGATATACGAGAACTTGTTGTTCGACCAATCTCTCAAAGAAGGAGAGGTGGTCGATATCACTTCTCTCTGTATGCATATATGTTCATGACGATCTTCTGTTTCCTTCGTTTGCTTACTAGCTAGCTAGCGTGTCTAGTCCTCTCTATACGTATGTATAGTACATAGCGTCGACCAAGCATGGACATAAGAGAGGACACTTCTCTCTATTAATTATAGCTAGCTAACACAATATATGAAACACCTAAATTAACCCCCCAAAACCCCCAACCCCCCCCCCTTTCAAAAAAAAACAAAAACCCCAGCCACAGAAATGCTGACGCGTGGATGCCTATTGGTCCCGGTTGGTGCCAGCAACCGGGACCAAAGGGTCTCCTGCCTGGGCTCCGCGCATAGGCCACGTGGAGGCCCATCTGTCCCGGTTCTGGATTGAACCGGGACTAAAAGGACAGGCATTAGTACTGACCCTTTAGTCCCGGTTCCAGAACTGGGACAGAAGGCCCTTACGAACCGGGACAACAGGCCCTTTTTCTACCAGTGCCTACTTCCAAGTTGTGTCTGAAACCGAGGATGCGACTATCGATAAATTAAATAAACTCTGTAGAGGTAGCACACTGTACCCACACCACGGAATCCATGGCCTCGCACTCCCATTCGGGTGGACCAACGGCATTCCGATGGAATCCCTCCATTGCCATGACTCTCCCGGCCACTCCGACTCACTCCCCATTGGGCTAAGTCCTAGGTGGCCCCGTGCCTACCAAAGGCACCAACCGCCACCATCGTGGCAAAACATAAACGGTCCCAAATGGGGACAAGGTACCATAACAACTACGGGCACACAAGGTTATGTCTGCTTACCGGGGCAGGGTAACGCACGCCCAAAACCTTCCCTCGTTGGAGGCACCGACCAGAGGCATGACAACGGACCGAATAAAGGCCTTCCCATAAAGGCAAATGTGGTTGGCACTGGGAAAAACTCGATTCAATGGCACCATGACATGATCAACAATATGTTCAACTTGAGTTATTATCAGGTTTAACTTAAAGTACAAATAACCGATGTCATGATATGCCATGGAAGTGCAACCTTACAATATGCATCACATATCATCGAAAATATATGGGCCAACCACATCAAGTACTAACCATAATCACTAACAACTCATACCACTTCTCTGGTTTTTGTTATTCAGCAAACTTAGCCATGATGTTAACTTAACATGATTCATTTTCTCACTTAAGAAAATATTAACCAAACTAATTCTTTTTCATAGTTATTTTATTATTTTATAACCAAATATTAATTCTACTGACTTAAACTAACTTAGTTAGTTTCAAACTACTGCAAATTAAACATACCAAACTAAACAAGCATTCAACAGAATAAATATTTATTTAAGTGATTTAAATGCATGAACTAAATCATTTATTCAAGTTGGAAAAATCTCAAATATTGCAATGGCACGATGAAAATGTTGCTATGCCTTGCCTTAGTGCAGATGAGGTTCACACTCCTCCTAGTGATCCTCAAGACAAACTTCACCTTATGGAAACAATTAAAAACATAGAAAGAAAATATCAAGAAACACTGAAAATCACCAGAAAATCTAGATAGCACAGAAAAATCTCATTTTTGGTGAGCTACTAGATCTTTTCAATAAGAACACAATGCAAAAAGAATCAATTCATTTGGACTTATGATTAAAGAGTTGTGGCTGTTTGAAGCTCTCTGGAAATTTGAATTGAATTTAAATAAACAGAACCAAGGGGGGTGACGTCAAAAGCGTAAACTCGCGGGGCGCCACCACTCATACCACTTTGGGTGCGGCCTGAGTGGCTGACAGCGGGCCCCGCTGGTCAGGTGCGAGGGGAGAGATAGAAACAGAGCATGGCAAGGTGTCAGGACCCCGATTCTAAGTCACACCGATCTAGCCTGTGACACCTCATATCACTTCGCGTCCTCACGCACGGTATTCCCACGAGTGTCGCCTTACCATGGCCCGGGACCGTTTGCGCCTTTTGGCTCACGTATATGATAGTGTCACTAGCATCCATATGACAGAGAACCCGGGCCGACATGACTAGTCGTGAACCCAAGGTGGCACTAACATATGGGGACAGGCATACATGAATCAACATCGAGCATGTCGGTCAGCAGCGTGCGAATCCGGGCTGTCGCACTGGGCTAACAGGACTCCGGGAACCCGGGCTGTAGCAGGCTAGGCAGGACTCCGGATGTCACCGCGTGACATTTCCCCGAAGGGACAGACACAGGAACAAAGTGAATCACATGCCGGCCAGTCAAGTGTTCCTGAGCAGTAGTGTTGGGCTAGCAGGACTCCGGTGAACCGGGCTGTATCAGACTACTATGGCTCATGGAAGCACTAGACTACATTTCCCCATAAGAGAGGCTTCCAAGGATAAACAATTAGATTGTCGGATCCCACACATACCAAGCATTTCAATCATACACACAATATGCTCGATATGTGTAAATACAACATGGCATCACAACATAACTCTACAACTCAAGTATTTATTCCTTAGGCTCCGAGGAGCGAGATATTACAAACATGGGTCTCACGACCCAACAATCAGAGCATACAAGTCAAAACACATACGGAAGCTTAACATGTCTGAGTACAAACATCTACAACTGAAAAAGGTTGAGAAGCCTGACTATCTACCAGATCCTGTCGAGGGCACAAGATCGTAGCTGAGGTGTCAAGCTAAACGTCGAAGTCCACACGGAACTACTAGCGAGACTGACGTCTCTCTGCAAAACATAAAATAGGCAAACATGAGTACAAATATACCCAGCAAGACTTACATCAGAACTAGCTACATATGCATCAGTATCAACAAAGGGGTGGTGGAGTTTTACTACAACAAGCCAGCTTTGACTCAGTGGCTAACCTGAACTACGACTGCAAGTAACTCTTTTGAGGTGGCGCACACGAGTCCACAAATTCACCATACCAATACACCACTATGGATCCGCTCCCGCCTCCCTGCGAGAACGCCATCCATAGCACTCACACTTATCTTGCGAGTTTTAGAGTATCCACTTTCACTTGTCTATGAACTATGCAAGGGTTCCAAGTTTCCATATCCGAGGAATCCGGCTATTCGAATAGATAATGATAACCCTGCAGGGGTGTACTTCTTCTCACACACTCTCTCCACTTACCACCATGTACACGTCGTGTATCTCGGCAACCTTCAAGTGGAAGCCTGGTGAGGGAGTCGGCCACGACCTGACTAACCACACAAGTCTCTAGTCTGTGTTTATCGCCTATTCGGGTTCCATCCGCAAGGAGATCCGGCCGGGGTGTCGCTAACGGCCCCAAATGATGTGTACAGGGTTCCCAAGCCCACCATCCAGGTACCACTTGGTACACCGGGCCACTGTGCTTAGTCTGTCCCAAGCCCACCTGTACCGGGCGCCACTTGGTCGACTACTAACACTACCTACAAACACCAGAAACTAGTTGCAACTCCTGGACAGAGATCAAGTTGATTAATAAGTCGAGAGAGCTTGGAGCGCCCGGAGCCCAATGTGTGGTAGTAACTGTTCATGGATCACAAACACAGAACTCAGTTCCTGAGGACGGTTTCAATGAGACAACCCACCATGTACTCCTACATGGCCTCTCACCGCTACCTTTACGAAATCGTGTTCACACACTTAGCTCTCAACAGTAGGACATGTTCACCACATTCCAATTCATTCCCGATGAATCAGACCTGACTCAACTCTAAGCAGTAGCAGGCATGACAAACAAGCATGAATGAGTAGGCACAACAAGGCTCAAACAACTCCTACTCATGCTAGTGGGTTTCATCTATTTACTGTGGCAATGACAGGTCATGCAGAGGAAAGGTTCAACTACCGCAGCATGTAACAGTTGAATCGGTGTGGTCCTAATGCAGTAAAAGAGAGCAGGAGCGAGAGAGTGGGATTGTATCGGAATGAACAAGGGGGTTTTGCTTGCCTAGCACTTCTGAAGATAACATTGAGTCTTCATCAGTGTCAACGATCACAGCGTCGGAGCAACGTCTACCGAGAGGGGACAATTACCGGCAAACAAGGAAGAGCACAATCAATGCAATGCACAATATGATGCATGATCATGGCATGACAATATGTTGTGATTTGAGCTAATGCAACTAGTAACAGAAAGGTTTTGGGTTGATTTGAACTCAAGGTTCAAATTCAAATTAAAACTATGAATTCAAATAGTGCATTATCATGTTTTGGACTAAACAGTGAGGTTAACTTGCTCAAACATGCATGAAAATGGTACAGATGGATTCCTTGAATTTTTCTGATAATTTTTCATATATATAAATTATTTCATTTGGAGTTACGGTTGAATTTCTATGATTTTTAGAAGTTTTGGTTATTTTCTGAAATTTATAAATCATTTCTGATTTATTTTAATTCCAGAAAACAATTACTGCGTAAGCATGATGTCAGTGTGACATCAGCAAGTCAATAGAGGTGGTCCAGGTCAAACATGACAAGTGGGACCCGCACATCAGTGTAATAGGACAGGGTCAGAGGCTGACCAGTGGGGCCCGTGTGTTAGTAGCTAAACTAGGTTTAGTTAAGCCTAATCTACATTAGTTAGCGGGGCGGCCCCACCTGTCATTGAGCCAGAGGAGGTCAAACCCCTGGTCAACTGGGGCTAACGCACCGGCGGCTCGATGCCGGCGACGACAGGTGCGGCGGATGGGCTCGGGTTCGCTCCTCTGGCGCCCAAATTGACGACGGAGAGCATCTACGAGCTGCTGGCGATCCCGCGCATCCAACGGTGCAAACGGGGCGAGCTGGGGTGGCCATAATCCTCGTCGGCGTCGAGCTTAGCGGCTGCCGGACCTCGGACGTTGGCGGAAACGGTGCTACGGTGCACAACAGGGCGAACCAGTGGGTGTTGCAGGTTCACAGGAGCGCGGCGAGCACGTTGGTGATGCTCGGGCGAGCGGACGAGCTCAGGAGCATGGAGCTCGTCAGCCGTGGCGGTGGCGAGCTTCGGCGGAGGTGGGGAACGGAGCTAGAGCAAAAACGCGAGCATGAGAGGAGGGGGAATCGGTCCATGAGCTCACTGTGGTTGCAGAACGCGTCTTAGTGGGCTCGGGGGAGGTCGGACGACGTCGGGGTATTGCCGGCGATCTCGGAGGCCGGAGTTGAAGACGACGGTGGTGGCGGCATTCCAGGGCACCTGGCATTACGTGACTCGATGGAGAGAACGAGGACATCATCGCGGATCTCAGGGGCACGTCTAGGGGCGTAGGGGAGGCCGGTGGCTGTGCGAGCGGTGGACGGCGGCGACGGCGGTTCTCAGTCTCGCTTGGGGCCGAGAAATAGAGGATGGGAGGAGCTCCAGGGAGAAAGGGGAAAGTGACAGGGGACTGAGGAGGGTCACGTGGCGATGCTAGAAGGGCCGAGGCGTCGCGGTGGAAGCAGGAGGTGGTCAGGCGTGCGCCGGCGCGCGGTGGCCACGCGCCTCTGTCCTTCTGTCAAAGGAGGAAGAAGACCGGGGAGCCCCTGGTGGGCTGGGCCGGATCAGGAGCTGGGCCGGCTCTGCTGCAGGTGAGAAGCCCAGGTGAGTCCTTCTCTCTCTCTCTTATTAATTATTCTGTTTTTGTATTTATTTTGATCTGTTTTGAATTAGTAAAAATTACTAACTCATTTTGTAAAATCCTGACAAAAAATGTGGGCACTATTTGAATTATTTCCAAAAGCCCCCAATTGTTTTCAGAAGTATTGAAGCATTTAAAATATTTATAGGCATTAAATGCTCCAATTCAAATACAATATGATTTAACCCAAAAATCCATAAATGTCCAAGAAATATGCTCATCATTTTGGGCAGAGGTTTTCACCTTTATCACAAATCATGAACATTTTCAATGACATTTCGGGTTCTTTGAAAAAGATTTTATTTAAACCTATTGGAATTCTTTCTGGTGCTAGGGTTTGATCGATCCCCATTTCAGCTTTATAAAAATTTAAACATGATGACATGAATGCTTATGAAACTAATTGCAATCAACTCTAGGGCTGTGACACGAGGCTTCGCCGGAACTCATGCCAGCGAGGAGGGCTCCTTGGCCAGATCCATAGGGATAGAACGCGAGAGGAGATCAAGGCTTACCTGCCCACACCCATAGAATGGCTAGGGGTAGTCCGACGTCATTGGAACGAGCTTCTCCAATGGCGGCAGGAAGCAGAGGTCGCCGGAGTTGGAGATGACGGCGAGGTAGGGCAGCGCCAGGGGCTCCAACCGGGTCGAATGCCACCAGTGAAGCACTACAAGGATCTGGAAGAGTGGCTCGAGCTTGGGAGGGGCTGGAATGGTGGGGGCGAACCGTGAGGATCGCCGGCGAGCTCGAGCTCGAGGACAGCGGCCCGAGGCCTGCCCGGCCAGGCTGTGGATTTCTACTGCGTTGTGGAGTGTGTGTGGTGAGTTGCTGATGCTCGAGAGAGTTGGGGAGGGCTGTATTTATAGGCGAGTGGGGAGAGGGGATCGGGCTCCGCCAGAGGGCTTCTAGACATGGCGCCCGGTGACGAACGTCGTCAATGAGAGGGGGAGAAGGCAACACAACTCACGCCGACACTGTGAGAGGGCAAAGACGAGCACATGAACAGGGGGTGGCGATAAGCACAGTGGCGGCGCACTTTTTAGTTGGCCGGGTCACGCCCGTACTCGCTACGGTGAGCTCCAGCATCGGCGAGCGCCAGGGTGGAGTTAAGTGGGTCGAGACGGCGATGGTGGCGCAGTTTGGCAAGGTGCGGCAGCCGGGGAAGCGAGCACGCGATGGACAGAGTGCTCGGTGGCGTCTAGAGCATGTCGACTAGCACGTTGGTATCCTGCACACACGTGGTCACCGCGTGAACTCTGGCATAGAGCCATGGCTGGCCATAAATTCATGTCTGGCGTGCAGTCCTTAGTGGTTTGGGTCGTTCGAATGATTTGAATCGAGCCCAGGTGCTGTAAGTTAGAGTTTTACACCCTGGTAAGTTGCTGGGCAGTAACTTTGGGAGTTAGCTGTTGTCAAACCAGTAAGAGTTTAGGGCTGATTTTTGGTCGTTACTAGTTTCTTAGGAACATAATGATGCTCAAGAAAAATCAGCCTCAAAGGATCAAGTAAAATGGTACTTGTTGTAGAAACTACCTTTTCTGACCAGAACAGAAAAGATTTTCTGTAGCAAAAATATTACAAAAAGTGGTGCAATATTTTTGCTCGGGGAATTTTCTTAGATTTTTGTGTGCAAAGAAAATGGGGGTTGCCTTGGAGCATATGTTCCTAGTTAGGGTTTTTGACTAGGAAATGAATATTTTTCATTTAAGAAAATATTCCTATGCCTATTTTGGGATTAACCACAGAAGAAAAGATGGCTTGGGGAGGGGTGAGCCACTTGCGTGAAAGTCATGGGTATGCCCAAGGGTTTAAGTCCAACTGAAATAATTCAAACACCAAAATTCAAATAAGAAGGCAACCAAATTCAAAGGAAAGAAGAGGGGGCAAAAACCCAGGCTGTAACATAGAGACCGCGAGAAGACCCTGACCAAGAAACTCGGGGTTGGGGATCAGCTGTTCACGAGTGCTGCCGCCGAGCACAAAGACTTTGTGAGCGGCGTGAAGATCTGGACCACACGCCTTGTTGACATCTCGGAGAAGCTCACCACGCAGCTATCCTCCATGGGCCTGCCGAGCATCAAGTACTCCCACGATGACAGGATTTCTGAGAGAGCCAGGGTGACCATGTTCCTCGAGGCCGTCCTTGACACCTTGAAGCTACTCCACGACCGTCGAGCGACCCACCTGGCCAATAAGTCCCAGAAGCTTTGCCGGGGCGCCCTCCTCAAGGTGCTCACCAAGGTGGTGTACAGGAACCTCGGCCTCGAGCTTAACCTGGACAGCTTGCCAGCAGACGTAGACCGCGGGGTACTTCAGGAGCTTGTCACGCCCATTATCAGCCTGGTCGACCAAGTCACGAGGGTGGAGGGCCAGCACCAGGACTAGGCACTCCACTTCCCCTTGCCGCTATGGATCTGTACCAAAAACAATTCCGCTTAAGTTAGAACTACGGCAACTATTATTGTAATATAACTTGCTCTGTTTGTGGATTGAATGCATGTTATCTCCCTCGTATGATTCCTCCTTGTATGGTACACACCCTACGTGTTACTGGGAAAGGCTTTCCGGTGCGCGCACCCTAGCCGCGAGCTCTTTGAGGACAGATCCTTAGCAGCCTGCTGGGGGTGCCGCTGCCGGCAAGGCACCTTGGCGTTTCTAGTGCAGCCACTTGAGCCGTTAAGCGGACTCAAAACGGAGCAAGGGCGCAACCAAATCCGACAAGGTTCCTTTGGGTGCAGGTTTTCCATATACAAGAACCGAGACCATTCGAGGAAAATAAACCTGCTATTAAAAGAAATTTGCTCAAAGTCTCGTGACTTAGCTTTTTGCTATTGTACTCTTCTTCACAAGCTGTTGACGTCACCTATTGGCGTCCATATAGTCGAGGAAACGACGTGCTAACTGCTTGATCGGGTTTGTCGGTGCATAGAGAAGATCTACACCTATGGGATCGCTTGGGTCCCTTCTATGGTTCGGCACGGAGGAGGAGTGGTGCAAAGAGCGAATCTAAAAGTCAACACGATTGATTTTTATCCCGGTTCGGGCCGCTGAGAAGCGTAAGACCCTAGTACTGCTTGATTGTGTATTCTGTGTTCTTGAGCTCGCGCTAGCTGCTCGCATGAATGCTGGGTCGAGAGGTTCAAAAGTTTCAATCCTCCTCCAGTACACCGTGGGCCTCCTATATGTCCAAGGGGCTACCACAATGGCACACAGGAGGTGTAAAGCTGCTACTGTACCTATGTTTATCGCCGGCGTCTTAGGACAAATGCCATAGATGTACTGCTTACGTGCCCTCTAGATTTATCGGGGACGGGAGGAGAGCCTGTCCCGTCCGTTGCCGCCTCGCCCTGTCTCGACACGCATACATGCCGATGAGGCATGCAGTGCCAAGTTGGCTGGCCAGCTGCTGTGCTGGAGAGATGGCAGGGTCTTCACGAAGATCTGCATGTCACCACATAGGTGCTTGCTAGGCTGGCAGGCTGGCCACTGCGTTGGAGTGGTGACGGGGTGGCGGAGTCTTGCTGATACCCACGGCAAGGATCCTACCGGGGCTTCACGGACGTCCCTGGCAAGGATCTTGCCAGAGCCTTGTCTCCAGGGCCTCACAAAGATCTGCACGCCACTACACGCGCGCCCTTGGATCTCGGTTTTAACACTGTCAACGGTGTCAGAGCTGTAAACCTCAAGGGTGCCTTTGTGAGTGATCTGCAAATCATCCCCGGCAAGGATCTTGCCAGGGTCTCGCGAGCTGTCCCGGCAAGGATCTTGTCGAGGCTCCAGCTCGCCCTCTGTCTTCTGGTCTCTAGCTTGCATGCTTCTCCTCGCCTTGTATCTTGTTATCGGTCGCCCCCTTCAGGCCTTGCCGCGGAGGTGGCTACCACTGGCCGTGCACAAGTATGGGGTGCTAAAAGAGCCCAAACTTTAGTACACCGACATTGGGTGCCTTGGGCATCCCCAAGCTTGAGCTTTTGTGTCTCCTTAATTCTTCACATATCATGATTTTCCTAAATCTCAAAAGCTTCATCCACACAAAACTCAACAAGGACTCATGAGATAAGTTAGTATCACTACAAAAAAAAGACACATCCGTGACATTTTGGGCCGAACGAATTTTTTTTCTATCATACATATGACACTTCTATGATGATAATTGTGACAAAACCCGGCATTATCATAGATGTGGTGGGATCCTACTTCTATGACAAAAAATCATGACAGAAAATGGGCTTTTCGTCCTGGGCCGGCCGGAGACGCAGCTGCATGACATTCTTTGGGCCGTCCATGATGGAAAAAACCGTGGTAGAAGCGAGGAGGAGGAAAATTTCGGGGAGTTCCCGGTTACGGTGGGAGGTCGG
The DNA here is from genome assembly GCF_018294505.1 of Triticum aestivum. Taxonomy (NCBI): domain Eukaryota; kingdom Viridiplantae; phylum Streptophyta; class Magnoliopsida; order Poales; family Poaceae; genus Triticum; species Triticum aestivum. The sequence continues at coordinate 130,583,154 of NC_057803.1, read as the reverse complement.
GGCCGAGCGATGCGCGTTTCTCTCATACATGTACGCGCGTGTGTGCGAGGCATTGGCTCTAACTGAACCTGAGCGAGGCGTTGGGCTCTAACTAAACCCGAGCGATTGCACTACAGGCTACGCGTTACTGAACCCGAGCGATCGATCAATGGCTGTTAACTGAACCCGATCGATCGATTCCTTCGCTACTGCTGCTAACTGAAGCCGGTCGACGGGATGAACAGTGAGCGTTGCGGGGGTGTTTGGATGAACAGTGAGTGGTGGCGTTGCCTCTGGATGAACAGGACCCCGTGGTGTGGTGGAGGGCTGGATGAACAGTAGACGATGGAGGGGTGCCCGTGGAGGGGTGCATGAATAGGACCCCGTGGCGTGGAGGGCTGGATGTGTTGGAAATATGAGCAAATTACTACGAGATTTAATCCTAATAAACAGAAGATAAATCATGACCACATCAGCAAAGATTAAACTAATCATGCGAACTAGCATAGCAGATGAACATATCACATCTAGGGCACATACTAGAAGCATGAATTCTACCACGATCTCGAATAGGAAGGATAGAATCACATACGGTGCAGCGGGTGCAGCACCGCCGGCGTTGACGTTGTCGCCCCTGTCGTTGAGGACGAGGTTGCCGAGGTTGGGGAAGAAGTCATCGTTCGCGAAGTCGTTGCTGCCAGCAGTCGTGTGAGTGCGCTCCCCAAAAACCTGATCGCCCCACTCCCGTACAGGATCACGAGAGGTGGGGTTCCGGAGGCCTGCTGTCCCTTCTCGCGGTGCACGCTGGAAGGAGGGATGGAGAAGACTTGCTTGGCGGCGCAATGATCTGGAACGGTGGTGAGAAACCATACGAAGCAGCTGCGGCTAGGGTAGACGTCTGCCTAACTATATAGTGCGAGCTGGGTAGGTTGTGGGAGTAAACCCCACGTCCGAGTCGTCAAGATCCAAAAGAATCGGAAACGGTTCAGTAATTAACGCGTCCGTTAATTATTAATTAATGACTCATTAATTTTCCCATGCAGCAAAAATATAGACAACGTGCATAGCTCTGTCCTCGGCTCGGCAAAATCCCGCAACCCGCGGCGCGTCGTGACGAGGTGTGGCGTGGCGAGGCGAGCGAGGAGGAGGAGCGCGCGTGTAGGTCTCCTCTTCTCATGCTCATACAAGTGGTAGAAGAGCTCACCTTATAAAGAGGTGCAACTCTCTCTCAACTTCCGGGGTGAGGCTAAACTTTAGCCTCACTCACTCCACTCACATGTGTGCATGAATGGGCCAAGAGAATTTCAGAATTTTAGTTGGGCTTTGGGCCAAAGGCCTACTAGAAAAATTCCAACAATCCCCCACAAAGTCTCATTGGCACATCTCATCATTTAGTTCCAAAACATTGTTTTATATATCGGTGCTTAGTGGAGACTGTGAAGTTGAACTTCCACTTAGAAATTTATGCTACACTAGATCACAACTTGAATAGTGGACTGTGCCTTGAACTACAAGTTTTCTGTGAAACTAGTTTCACACAAATTCTTGACCGATACTGGGCTGCCGCAAGGCTTCCCCGCGGGTGGAGCGTATACGTCATACTCCATGGCCTTTCATGAATTTATTAGAGAACACCCAATTCTCACAGACTGCGACCTTAACCGTCAAATTCATATAGGTGTGTTCCTCAGAAGATGTTCTGCAGGACAACATCTCTGCTTACCCGAATAAGCCACTTGGAACACATTAAGATAAGTATCAACCTGCCATGCAGATCAGGAGAGTATTGCATCTTCACGGAGTGGGATAATTAATATAGGGATACTCTCCTCCCAGCTGACCTACAGCTTGTCTCCCACTTCTACTTCACGGGATCTCCGATCACATAGAGTGGTTTACCACTATGGACAACTCATGCGGTGGGTCTCAAACCCATCTCCATCGATGCATTATCTATCACATTACGTGATAGACCCTTTGTGAAGGGATCTGCCAAGTTTTTCGACGTTTGGATATAATCCAACATAATAACTCCGGAGTTCCTCAATTTTCTAACAGATTTTAGTCTCCTCTTCACATGCCTTGAGGACTTCATATTGTCCTTAGAACTGTTTATCTTGACGATCACAGTTTGATTATCACAGTTCATCAGGATAGGGGGTATTGGTTTTTCAACCATAGGTAAGTCCATTAAGAGTTCACGAAGCCACTCTGCTTCAACAGTGGCAGTGTCTAATGTTGTGAGTTCTGCTTCCATAGTTGACCTCGTTAAGATGGTCTACTTGCAAGACTTCCAGGAAACAGCGCCACCACCAAGTGTAAAAACATAACCACTTGTGGCCTTAAACTCATCAGCATCAGATATCCAGTTTGAGTCACTATAACCCTCCAGTACCCTTGGATACCCGGTGTAGTGAATCCCATAGCTCGCGGTGCCTTTCAAATAGTGCATAACTCTCTCAAGCGCATGCCAATGATCATCTCCCGATTTTGACACAAACCGAGTCAGCTTGCTCATAGCAAAAGAGATGTCAGGCCTCGTGGCACTCGCCAAATACATAAGCGAGCCAATAATCTGAGAATACCTCAGTTGATCTCTAGCAATCAGTCGATTCTTTCGAAACAACACACTAGCATCATATGGAGTTGGAGAAGGCGTGCAGTCGCTATACCTAAAACGACTCAAGACCTTTTCCACATAATGAGACTGAAGCAGTGTGATCCCACCATTCTCATCTCTCAACAGCTTGATGTTTAAGATAACATCAGCTACTCCTAGATCCTTCATCTCAAAACAGCGAGATAAGAAATCCTTAACCTCCTTGATTAAATCAAGTTTGGTTCCAAAGATCAATATGTCGTCGACATACAGACAAAGAATAAATCCTTCGCCCCCACCATAGAGATAGTACATGCACTTGTCACCATCGTTTACTACAAAGCCGGCAGCAGTTAATGTTCTTTCGAACTTCTCATGCCACTCCTTAGGAGCTTGTTTAAGGCCATATAAAGACTTTAATAACTTGCACACCTTTCCTTCTTGACCAGGTCCTACAAAACCATCTGGCTGATCCATGTAAATTTCCTCCTTCAACTCTCCATTGAGGAAAGCCATCTTAATGTCCATTTGATGAACGAGAAGACCATGTGAGGCAGCCAGTGATAGTAGCACCCGGATTGTGGTCAGTCTAGCCACGGGTGAGTAAGTATCAAAGAAGTCTCCACCTTCTTTCTGGGTATAACCCTTGGCCACAAGCCGTGCCTTGTACTTTTCAATCGTACCATCAGGTCTAAGCTTCTTCTTGAACACCCACTTACATCCTACAGGTTTGCACCCATAAGGATGGTCAGTGATCTCCCAGGTACCGTTAGCTAAGATGGAATCCATCTCGCTACGTACAACTTCCTTCCAGTAGTCGGCATCAGGAGATGCATAGGCTTCTGAAATAGTCATGCACTACTGGAATCAGCTAATTTGCCATCTGCCAGCTCTTTGCCGTCTGCTAGCTGACGGCAAAGAAGCTCTTTGCCATCAGCTACCGAAAAGCAGACGGCAAAGATCAGGCAGACGTCAAAGAGCTTCTTTGCCGTCCGCCTGATCTTTGCCGTCCGCCAGCAGACGGCAAAGAATCTTTGCCGTCAGCTGGCGGACGGCAAAGAGAGAGGTGGCCCCCACCCCCCGCCCGTTT